>NC_056727.1:1008302421-1008472421 GCF_019279795.1 Protopterus annectens | reverse complement strand
TCCTTTGTTCCATATGACTTTCTTTTATTGCCCTTTTGTTCTACTGCCATAATTGAGTTTTCTTCTAAATGACTATAAAGTCTGTCTCATCAATCCCCATGTATAGTTTATACATTGTCGGAAGACAAGTTATTGGTCTATAACTTTTAGGGTAGCTTGCAGGTTCACTCAAGTAAGAGCATTGTTTTTCCTGTTGTTAACCAGTGCAGAGTCTGTTTGGGGTGTGCATATAAATAGTTCTTACTCATGGCTAGATCCTCGTGTAAAGAAGATAATACTTTAAGCAAAAAGTTAGGTACTGCATTTGGGCATGGGGTTTTCCAATTAGAGGCTTTTTTCAACTTTGTTTCAATCTCTCTAGCTGTTATTTCATCCTATTTCATATCCTGTACCTTTAAACTTCTTATTCTTTCTCTTACTTCTTCTGTCCATTTAGCATCTTTATTATGTTCCACAGGATCTTCATAGATACTTCTCCAAAATATATTTACTTCCTCTTTTTTCGGTGGTCTATCAATTCCTTTTACCTTATTTCCCAATTCTCTATAAAACTTTTTTGGGTCATCAGTAAATTGCTTATTTTGTGCTTTTCCCTTATATTTATCTTCAAATCTTCTGAGACTTTTCGCCAGTTTTGAAATTTTTAGTTTGGTATCTCCAATAGTGCATAATAGATCCTGGTCTGTTCTAATACTGCACACTGCTTTTATCACATATATCTTTTGTTAATATTTTTGTTGATCTGTTCCCTCTTCTAAAATCTTCTAACAATGACACATCTTGTCTTAACTGCTTTATAGTTTTCTCTATTCGATATTTCCATGATGGTATTCGCTTTCACCCCCCCCACCTTTTTCCTTGCTACCCTATGTTCCTGTGGTAGACTTTTATCAGTTATTAATTTAGCAGCACAGTAATATATTCTGTTTACTTCTGTTATATCGCATGGATCTCTATGGACAGTCCTAATTACTGTGTTCATTTGTTTTATCAAGCTTCTTACTTTTGGGATTGTATTAACCTTCTGCAGTCTATTTCTCTCATTGATCTTGATATATCTGTCTTTGTCTATTAAATCAAGCAACTCTTCTCTTAACTCCTTTTCTTCCATACTGAGGGCACATCCCTTGTTTTCCATTTCCTGTGGGCTTTCTATAGAAAGTTCTATAACATCTTCTTGTAGCACATTCTCTTCAGTTTCATCCTGTGTCATCTGCTGTTTTGTCATATGGGAACTCACTGGCCTATAACTCTCAACATTGACTGCATGTGTGTGTGCACAGAGTGCATTCTACTGTGCAGAAATGTCCATTATATGTGTAGTATATTCCACATAACACTGTTACGTCCAGGTATGTCAGTAGCAGAGCAGTACAGTGTAATGTGGTAAACCACTGACAGACAGTTGTGTATAGGTTGATAGGTTGCTATGACATTAGTAGGGTATTGGCCCTGAAGCCCTCATAACCCACACAGATGAGAGTGTAGCCCATGTTATGGCATGTCAGCACACACGGCCCTTGCCTATCAGGGACACAGGTAGAATCACAGGACTGTATTTTGTGTTTCCCGTACACTTATACAGTGACCACATCACTAGGGGTATTGAAGCACTTGGCTTGCTGTTGACAGGGAGTGTATTCCACAGATGGGGGAGTGTGTGGTACAGGTATTTGTCACACCAACAAGCCGTACTGATATCACAGCCCAGGTTGATGCTGCACCTACAGGTTGATGGAGTGGGCCTTGAGTTCCAGATGTGCAACAGTCCCATCAAAGCAGGGTCTGGATTGCTTTGTATGCCAAACAGGGGTTACCTCAGCAGAGTTTGTATGGCATGGGGTAGAGGGACAGTGGTGTTAGCCTATCTGTGTAGGGTAGATGTTTGGGGTTTGAGATAAGGCCTTAGTGTTTGCAAGACCCTGGTATGTAGAGTCTACATAATCTGTGGTGCGTAGGTTTGTGGAGTTCTCATGTGATTTTGCCTCTGAAGTGTCTATTGTTTGGGTTTATGTTTTTTTTGCAGACCTCCACTTGCATGAGTGTGTGTTGTGTATTTGCAGGTGATGTTTACTGACTCCATACACTGCATAGCCCCTATATTACTGCACAATTTGTTCTGGTGTGCACATTCTCCATTTGTTTGGACAGTGGTTCCCCTTCCCCTTTTGTGTGTCTCTTTGTCTGTCTGTAGTCCAGTCACAGGCTTTGGTCACAGTGGCTGCTATGTATTTGTAATTCTGATGTGAGCAGCATACATGCCGTTACATCACACACAAGATTGTGCACTTCACACCTTTGCGTGTACCTATTTAGCAGGTTGTCCATCATTGCACCACTCCATTTGCTGTGGTCCTTAGATGATTTGTGTTGCTATATGTTATTATGAGGCTACATGTGGGCCTAGCTGTCATACTGTCACAGACTGACATATGGACAGGCCTAAATATGACAATCAGATAAAGGCCCACACATGGGGACAGGGCGTTAATCATGTTCTGCCAAACATAGACAGTTGGGAGCCCAGTTTGGTAACTGCCTGTTTGCTCTTATGGGTATGATATCTGCTTCCCCACTGTCTGCCATTGCTGTTTTGACATAACCCTTTCTTGTTTTTCAAATAGTTGGTAGGCAAATGCAGTGTTAGAACAAGCAGAACAGATATGCAAGGCATACTTGTGCTCCTTCTGTGACAACCTGTGTCATTCCAGGAGTATGGCTGTTGGCCAGTGACATGTTGTCACTGCTGACACAGAAAGTTGTCAGCCTTTTATAAACTGGCAGCACGCTGACCTTCAGGTACCTGCTGTCCTTCTATGCACCATACCTCTCAACGTCTGAGAGCCAGACATCTGGACAAAGCCATAAGTAATTGGGGGGCAGAGGCCTAAATATAGGGACCATTTTTAAGTATTGGCCTTACAAGCCTAGAAAGGTGAATCAGTAATAGGTTTTGCATTAGCATGGGTGTTTCTATAGGGTATGAGGTCTGACACTACAGTCTGTCATTATTTTCTGACCTTATTCTTACGTGATTTGCCAATGAATTGCCAGGCAACCACTATTTCAGGATATACAGACCACAAATATGATGCAAACCTCTGGACATTCTGCAATAGGTCTGTACAGTTGAGAGGTATGGTAGGCAATGTGTAGGTTCCTCCAAGCTGTGTACTGTCCATATGTGCACCCCCCCCCTTTCCATGACCTGTTCAGTTTTCCTGCATTAACAGATATTGATGTCTGGACAGTGTGTACAGCTCCTAATGTAGGTGTAGCTGACATGCAGAATAGTTGGCACTGCAGTTCTTGGAACATGGCCCTGTCAACCACAGTACTGTACCTAGGCCACTAGGGCACAACATCCAGGAATAAGTGCTGGCCATATCCTGACAATATTATCCGCACATATACATAGCTCATTGACCCCTGCATATTGTGGACATGCAGCAAATTATCTTGTTGATTGAGACAGCCCTGACAATGTGTGCACTGCTGCTATTTTCCTGCAAACATACATGTTACTGCATTTCTATCAGAATATGGGGGGGGGGGGGTCACACCTGTCAACTGTACACATTTGCACAGACTGTGCTGATATTTGCTTTACATTTTGGTTCCATTCAGGATAGCATTGTGCCCTGTCTTGGAGAATAGAGACATAACACTAAAGACCACAGGTCAGATTGTAATGGAATACATTTGAGTTTCAATACATTTGAGTTTCAGACTTCTTACTCTTCAGAGCCTTACTGCAACTGCAAGACCTGCTGTGCTATCACTGTGTAAGTCTGTAGGGGAGATATTTCATCATTGTCACCATTTATGGGCCTTTGCCAGACATTTCTTTATGGTTTTCTACAGCTGACTTGCTGGGTGTGGTTGAGGGCTGAGTATGGGACCCCCACACTAACATCCATGCCTGTGACCTATGACTCCCCCAGTTAGTTGCCCCCTCCCCACATATACTACAGTGGGATTTGTCACATTGGGTACTACTGCATAGTGTGGAGAAGCTTGTCATGGACAAACATTTCCTGGTGTCCCACATAGCTGTCAGTTGTCTGCTGCTATCCCATCAGGCCACCCCATTCCCTTGCATGCATGTAACAATGCCATAGATATACTACCAGAACATACTATTCCATTCATTTATTGTTAAGAAGACTGACTTACCTTGTGCTTGCGGCAGTTGTGAGGACGGTGCTTGAGGGCTGCCTATGTTGGATGCACACAGTACACTGCCTATACATGGTAAGGTACAGGTAGTGTGATGTGTGTGGCATCTATTCTACTGTGTATGTCAGTCCCTGGGTCCCTGCAGTGTCAGTGTGTGTGCTATACGTTGCCTCTTTGTCAAGGCAAGGGCATACTGGCTGCACCTCCGTCTGTCTACAGGAGCTGGCTCAGAGGGTTACTCCTCTGAGTCCCTCTGTGCCTGTGGGGACCTTGGCAATGGTGGGGGCTGTGTGGCCCTTCCTCGTGCTGTTCCTGCTGCAGCTGTTTCCAAAGGATCATATTATGTAGCATGGCACATACTATGAATATGTGTGCACATGTGGCTGGACAGTACTGCAGGGCTCCACCAGATATGTCAAGGCAGCAGAACCATGACTTGAGCATCCCAAACACATGCTCTATAATGATCCTGGTTTGTGCATGTTCCTCATTATGGTATTCTTGAGTGGGTGTGTGTGCATTTCTGATGGGTGTCATCATCCATGGCTCCAGTGCATAGCCAGCATCCCCCACCAGGTGGCCATAGAGGATGACCCCACTGGCAAACCCCTGCTACAGCTGTGAAGAATGCCAGATATGAGAGTCATGATAGCTTCCAGGGCTGCCAGCACACACATTAATCATAATGCCCAGGGCATTGCACATGACCTGGCAGCTGATGGAGTGAAAGCCCTTGCAGTTTTATTAGACCCTACCCTGTTCAATGGGTGGTGCCTTGATGTGGACGTGCATGCAGTCTATGGCACCCTGTACCTCCGGGTAGTCTGATACACAGTGGAAGAGGCGCATATTGCTGGTCCTCTTCTCACGGGTGCTGGGGAAGTAAATGTGCTCACTGGCATGTGGTAGTATGTCATCCAGAAACTGGTGGAGTACCCAGGATGCAGATGTCTGTGAGACCCCCTTGATGGCCCCAGTAGGTCTTTGGAAAATACCTGTAGCTAGTATTCTTAAGGCTACACATACCATGGTATCCACTGGGATGGGTTACCCTCTGTTGGCTTTGGATCTGAGGTGTTGCCGGCACATCTCGATAAGTTGCTGATTTATGTCTCTGTCCAACCTGTAGTGCTCTACTTTCTCTAGATCATGTAGCCCCTGGTAAGTTTCACTAGGTCTGAACACTCTTCTCCTCTTCCTCAGTCTGGGGCGGTTGTCAGCATTATCCTCCTCACCGCCCTCAGCCTCTAGCACATACTGATGTATCAAAATGACAGCAGCCCCTAACATTTTGTCAGTTAAAATTCCGCCAAGTGTGTACACCAATGGTGCAGAGTTTGTGGGAAAAACCAGACTGAAAGGTGTTTGCATAGTTTAAACTGTTGTGCTGCATATACTGCCGGTATGATTGTCTGACTAGGATACATTCCACCTGCCAGCTATATTATTTATAGGTTCATAGGTTCATAGGTTGGTACTAGGCTATCAGCCATAGGGCCTGTACAAGCTTAGCCATAAAAATTCCCTGGCTATTTCTTCCCACACTATTTACTTCCCTGGACCCCTGTCTAGCAGGGTGACTGACGTGATCCCCAGGGTGAATTTCCTTTCTCCCATCCAATTGTCAAGGTTCCTTTTGAAGAGGGCCAAAGAGGCGCTCTGCTTGACATGTATGGGCAGTCTATTCCAGAGTCTGGGGAGTCTCTGGGTCAGGAACCTACCCTCTAGCATGTTTTGTTTATTGAGATGACAAGGTTTAGCTCCCAGGAGCATGTGGCTCTGAGGGATTGGGATTTTTTTAAGTGTACCATGTCCAACAGCTCTGGGTTTGACATGGCCTTGTATGTTAAGCAGTGATCGCCATTGAGTAGGCGATATGTGACAGAGTATAGCTGGAGTTTTTTAAGGCGGTTAACATAGGACATCTGCTTTAGGCCTGTGATTCTTTTAGTGAGGTATTTCTACGGCCTTTCCAGTTGTTACAGATGTCTTGAGAGGTACATACCAAATGGGGCGTTGTATTCTATAATGGGTCTAATGAGGGATGAGTACAGTGGGACAATGACCTCCTTTTTTCTGGATGAAAAGCCCTTAGTGATGAGGTGTGCTACATAGAAGGATTTCCTGACTGTTGTGGAGATGTGGCTATTGAAGGTGAGACCACTGTCCACCTGTGTTCCTAAGTCACTTATCACACTTTCAGTGTTTAGTGTACTGCCACCTATGTGGTAATTCACGGGTACATGTTTTTTCCCAAAGGGGATAACTATACATTTCTTGGCATTGAGCTTGAGCTCATGGCTCTGGCACCAAGCATCTCTTTCTGTAAGGCCCTTTTGTAGAGTATCCACATCATTTGGGAATTCAATAATGGCTCCCAGTTTGCAGTCATCTTGGAACTTTGTTAGCCAGAGTCCCTTAGTGTTGGCCTGTACTTCAGAGAAGTAGATGCCAAACAAGAGCGGTCCCAGGACTGAACCCTGAGGTACTCCACTTGTCACTTGTCTGAAGCTGGATTTGGAGTCAGCTACTTTTACCGTGTGGGTTCTGTCAGTAAGCCAGTTGGCAACCCATTGAGTGATGTAGAGATTAATGCCCAGCTTAGTAAGTTTATCTATGATTCCAGAGTGGAGGATGGTGTCAAAGGCCTTGGCAAGGTCCAGATAGGCTGTGTGAACTGCCTTACCCTCATCCACAGCTCTGGAGACTGATTCGAAGAAGTCAATCAGGTTTAGAAGACATGATCGGCCCTTCACGAACCCAAACTGGGTGGGGTCCAGTGTTTGATGGTTGCCAATATCTTTGTTTATAAGTTCCATGATAATACGTTCCATGGCCTTGCAGATCAGGCTCGTCAGACTGATGGGGCAGTAGTTCCCGGGATCCAAGGTGGATCCCCTCTTGTGGAGTGGGATAACTGTAGCTGTGTGCCACTCAGTGGGCAAAAAGCCTGAGGTGAGGGTATGATTAAACATGACACTTAGGTGTGGTGCCAGTTCATTTTGTAGTTCATGTAGTACACAGCCTGGGATGTCATTTGGTCCCATGGATGCTGTATTCTTAGCTTTGGAGAGTGCATTTTTTACCTGTATGGCCGTTATTACCAGAATTTGGCAATATTCTGCTATTGAGATGGGCCATTTAGGGGGTGAGAGGGGGGGTGAAGTTGGGACTGAATCGATCTGCCAGGATATTGGCAATATCCTTGGGATCAGTATATTAAATGCTATTCTGTTGTAGTTCAGAGCAGATCTGAACATTGCCATTTAGATTCTTGACATAGTTATAGAATGCCTTGCTGTTGTCTTTGGAATCTTTGACAATTTTATTTTCGTAACTAGCTTTGGAGGATTTTACGAGGGATCTCAGCTTCTTACTGCGACTGGTAAGGGAATTTTTTGCATTGTGGGATTTTCCTCTTTTCTGTAATAGTTTTTTCCTTTTGTTGCAAAGTTTGTTTATGGCAGGGGACCATCAGATTGGCTTCCTTTTTTTTAGGAGAGCATCTTGGTTCTATTTGGGATGGCACGATTCATGCTTGAGTGGATGTGCTTGTACAGTGCCTTAGTGTTGGACTCAGCAGTCGAACTTTCAGTTCCCATCTGCAGGGGTGTCATGAAGTTTGTCACTTCTGACTTTAGTAGCATGAAGTTGGCTTTGGAGAAGTTTTTTAAGGAGGTTTTCTTAATGGGGGTGGGGGTGGGATGTGGATGTCAAGGGTGATTTGCTTATGGTCAGACCTGACCAATGAGGGGGTGACCACTGGTGTGGGACATCTATCTCCCATGTTGGTAATGACCAGGTCTAGGATACTGGAGCCCCTGGTGGGACAATGAATTAGTTAATCCAGGGCATTGGAATTTATGAATTCCAAGAACCGTTGGGAAAAGGAGTTGGTACCTGAGTAGATTTCCCAGTTAATGGCAGAGTAGTTGAAATCACCCAGTATTAGGGTGTTTGGTTGCATCTTAATATTTTCCAGTATGTTTAGAAAGGTGTAGTGAGAATCTTGGGGCATGGTGGGGGATCTGTAGCAAGCTACAATTTGGATTGCAGTTTTACCTAGTGTTAGTTGCACATGGAGAATTTCAGATGCATTGTGTTGGGCAACTAGCCTGGTGGTGTGAATATCCTTGGTGAATATGGACACTCCTCCACCTTTAGTGTTTCAATCCTGGTTTGGTGGCACAAAAGTGTGGTAAGAGCTGTAGCCTGGTATTGCAGGGGTGTTCTCTGGAGCCTTCAACCAGGTCTCAGTTACTGCACAGATATCGATGTTCTCCATTTTTAGGAGTGCCTCGAGAGTGTGCATTTTGAGGTTTAGGCTTCTAGCATTGAGTAGCATTACCTTCAGATTTTGCATGCTTGTACCTGTTATGGTGGTGGTTTTGTCCTTTGAACTTTGCCTAAAAAAGGCACTATAGGGGGTGGCAAGAGCCTTAGCCAATAACCTGAATTCCAGGGGTGACAGGTGCAGACCATCTCTGACAAAGCATTGTGGTCTGTCGATCATGTCGTCCCAGGCAGACAGATACTGGATCCCCTTTGAATGACACAAGAAGCTTAGCCAATTGTTGAAGTCAATCATTTTGTCCTTATATTGTGGTATCTTTCTGGGCAAAGGCAGGATGCTACTCAGGAATAGGGTCATACTTGCCTGGGTCAAATGATCCTAGAGTTCTTCCATGTCCCTTTTCATGTAGTCCAGGGAGGTATGTCTCAAGTCATTCTCTCCAACATGGACAATGACAGAGTCATATTTGTACTTGTGGAGTGACTTGAGTGCATGCGTTATGTGGCAGATCCTGGCAGCTGACTGTAGTTTTCTCCTTGTTCAGCCTGGTGAGTGGGACATCAGTGTGCCTGACTATAGAGTCACCTATGACTTTGATGTACTTGATTGCTTTTATTCTGCTATTTCCCATTTTTTCCCTTCTCATTTCTGCCCCTTTTAAGCCCCCCGCGGCCCAAATGTAAACATTTCTATTATTTCCGGGTTTTTTTTGTTTTCTTTTGTTTTGTTTTAAGAGCCAGTGTGTGCTCACAAGCCTGTTTAGCTAAAGTAAACACTTTTAAGCAGAAATGTCCCTCCACTGGATGCAAACACACTCCGCATTTCATGGAATAAGCAAATACAGCCTCAGACACACCCCTTGCTTAGCTGTGCTTAGCGAAGCTCAAATGGAAGCCTTGGTGCTCCAATGTGCTTACACCAAGCATGACTCACCCCCTTTTCATGTCAACTGCTTCTCCTGCTTACACCACTGCCTTATAGCTCCTACACAGTTAGGTGCATCCAGACAATGGTCTCCCATTTTGCGATTCAGTAAATTTTTCTCATTTGCATGCTCCATTGCCTTAGCCCCTTGTTACATCTCTACACCAGAGCCTTAGCAACAAGTGTTACATGTTATTGTTTTGATTCTGCATGCTAGCCACTATAATGGCAAAATGCAGATTTCACTTAAAATTGTCTTTTCACATTTTTTTTTATTTTCGGCATGATCTCGTTTGAGTGCCGTTGTGCTATGCTTAAATGGCCTAAATTGGCCAAAATAAATAAACCTTAATTTTTACAATTTTGCAACTCATTTTCATGCTGTCATGCCCCCATTTTGATATTTGCAGAAATGTACACGTTCAGTATCCAAATACTTTTTTGCAATGGACACTGTTCTGGCAAAGATGCTTGCCTGCTTACTGAATCACTAATTCACCTCATATGCATGGTTGGTTTTCACCAGCAAATTAGGTAATTAACATTATTCAGTGGTGTCTGTGCCAGAATACTGCTAGCAGGCTCGTACATGCCCCATGCCTTGTTTACTGAATCGCTCGGTGGCCATATTCCGTGCAGAAGCTGCTGCACTATTCTGGCATGGAGAAATAGCTTCATTGAATCCTGGGAATGGTTATATATCCACTGATATATATATATATATATATATATATAGATGTCATACACAATATAGGAACATTACAGTTTCGAATAGAAAATGATTAACCACAAATGTTCAAAGATCTTCAAATATAAAATTAAACAACACAAAGAGAAAATATTTTTTTTGCAGGGGGACAAGCTCCCCTGTGCGTCCATACCCCTTTCTAATTATAAATACCAACTCTGAGATTGCTCCACAGATCCCCACTGTTCATGATCTCTCACAGACTTAATGCCTGCAGAAGCGATTAAATGAGTTTCAGTCACTTCTGCCATTGTAAAAAACATTCGATATTCTGAATGTTTGATTATATGTATGCATCTTATATATATATATATATATATATATATATATATATATATATATATATATATACACAAAGCACACATGCAAATAAATTAAATACTTATCTTTATATATATTGGCAGTGGCAGTTATAGTAGTTGTGTTGTAATAAAAAAATAATAATATTACTTAATCAGTAGCTGTCATTTAATTCCTTCTTACATTTTGTTATCAAACTGCCTCAGTCACCTGAGACAACCTATGCTAGTAGGTACAGCTCTTCACTGCTTCATATAGCAGCCCAATCAACCACTTTTTCAGTGACATTTCTGCCATTCTCAAAATGGAATGTATCCCAGCAATAAGATGCAATTGCCTTATTCTGCACCTGGACGAAATATAACACTAGACTGTTTTGGAAAAAAAAAAAAAAACAGATGAAGTAGTTGATGACAGCCTTTCTGAGAATTATCAGCACTAGAAACAAAATAGAAAGTCAGAACATTGGTTATGATTTTTAAATTAAGAATAATAGTTGACTTTCTGACAGCATAAATAAATTCAATAAAATACTATTTCATTTTTTACTGCGGGGCAACAACTCAGCAGTCAGTATCATGAGCCATCCCGATCAAAGGTATTTAAATATCTGTGCAACTATGTAGAAAAGTCTGTGAAGCTAATGGCAGAAGACAGGAAAAATATATCAACCAGTGTGTTGTATTATTATGTTCTTATATTGTACTTGTTTACTATGCAGCACCATCACTCTTACTTTTAGATAGCATATATGTTCTTTTACTACCTTAATTGTCCTGCAAATGTATCTCATAACTGGAGACAGATACTTTCATGAAGTATTTGTGCAAGAGGATATTTATTGGTAGCTGTGTGTCTTTTGCAAAAAAATAAAAATTCTTGTTCACCCTTGACAGAAGTTTATTTCTTCACAAAGGCAGCTGTACAGTAATAAGTAAAGCTTAGAGGTTAAATGCAATGGCAGTCTCGAGAGTAATTGCTAGGCGCTCAAAAGCTAACTGCAACACTGCGCCAGTGAAATAACTTGTAGTACAAATATATTCCCAACTCTCAATGTAACAAGCTTTAAGGTTATAAGGAAAACTAGTGAAAACAGTACACACTTCAAGGTAAGAATGTAATGGAAGCAATCAGCATGATGTGATATATTTTTACTAATTCTTTGTCATATTTCTAGTTCCTCAGCCATAGTTTGCAGTGTTCTAACCATGTAAAGAAAAATATTATTTACAAAATACATTCAATAATATGGCAATACTGTGAAGAAAATGAGAAATATGTCATGTTTCATAAATCATATGAAGGTTATTCATCTTGATGTTTATAGTTTTGCAGATACACACAAATATACCTTTTAAACATAAAGTTGCTTTCCTTAAACACAATGTGTATATTGTATGTGTGTGTGTGTGTGTGTGTGTGTGTCTGCGTGCTTCTCTGTATGTTTGCATGTGTGTAGCCAGGATTCATGGAAATTTTCAGGAATGAGCAGGCTTGTGCAGCTTTGTGGAGATATACCTCAGTGTAAAGCATGCATCAGTATACAAATGTTGACAATCTGCATGACACAGCAGCTAGTTGTACTCTAATGACACATCAAGAACAAAGGTAAAAACTGTAAGCTAGGCCATACTGGAACAGAGTGAGCAGCAAATTGTAGATCAAGGTAATGACCATGTACAGCTAGTGCAGACCTAACAATACTAAAGCAGAAGGTAAATCAAGCCTTCAAGAAGTGGAGCAGGCTGTTGGCAAGCATACACAACTTTAAAGTCAATGCACTAAAAAAACCTCAATGCACTAAAAACATGTGCTGCCTGTTGTCCAGTCACCTTTGTACTTAGTAATTACTGGTTTCATATTCATAACAAGAATAGGAAATGGGTGAATACAGAAAGAGGATGAAAGAAGGGAATTACTAAGAAATAGCAGGTGGGTGGGTAAAAGGTGAGACTGGTTTTGTGGGGATACATACTCCTTTTTATTTATAGGCAAAAATAAATGGTGATGGGAAAGAAGATAGCTAAACAGTGGGAGGAAGGATGAGGAAAGCTAGTGTTCTGAAGCATGCAAACACAACTACAGAATGTGCAGGTACTAGGAGGTGAGATGATCAAACAGGGTGTGGATAAATGCTGATAAGGAGAAGTGCAAAATGTGCAAGGAGTGGGCTATGGCACATTAAGATGAGATACATCTTAATGCAATTCAAGAGATGATTAAGGAGCTTAGCCTAAATTACCATTTGCCCCAAAGCACTGTCTGGACATCTGACTTGCTCAGTGTCACTCAGTAGATAAATAAAGGTAGAAAGATTCTAACTCTACACTCTCTCACAGGAAGCAGCTCAGTGAAATGTCGGAGCTTTAGTCCTCTGTGCAATCTACCAGACAATAAGGGCAACATGCGGGCTGCCAACAGGCCCAGAAAGATTTTAGCTTGATCGAGAAGATGGCTCAGATGGATGAGGGTGGCCAGTAACAAGGGCCATACCTTGCTCTGTTGGCCTGTTGATAGATGCCTGCAAACAAGAGCAACTGCATGGCACACCAGGTGGGCATAGAGGTGGTCACCTACTGAGCCATTATATCATCAATTTCCCAAACTCCTCATGGCTGTATAGCAGCAGGTGATTGAATCAGACTATCTGCTTTGGAGAAATTGGAACCTGCCACCTAGCAAGGCACTCCCAATTCTGTTACCTGCCACAGCTGAAGCCACAAGTGCAGAGAATGGATGTACCTTTAGATGTTTTTCTTTCTGATCTATATGAGGTAGACACTGTGGAAAAGGTAACATTACAGAAGATGCAAAACTTAGGAGGTAATTTGCAGACCAACTGCACTGTGCCACAAGTCTCAGCTGCCTCCTGTGGCAATCAATATGACTGACCTGCTCTACTGATGTTCTCAGCAATGATGGATAAAATATCTGTCTCTCACAGGTATGTGTGACATGCAGACATAACTGCAAAACAACACTCCAACATGGACTGACACAATAGCAGAGACCTGGAACTATACTGGCATCTATACACCAAAGTTACTACATGCATAATAACAGATGTGTGGCAATATACCCATGGGTTACAGTTATATTTTCAAGTCTAATAACTGTGAGTCCTAAAATTATGAAAATCAAATAGTGAATGCGAGAGCAGTGAATTTCAAAACTGGATGGACCTCTTATATTTTTCTTTCTTTTTTTTTTTTGCAGGGGTATGCTCCACTATGCTCACTCAATTTATATATATTATTTTTTTTGGGGGGGGGCTGCAACCCCTACACTCCTGCTACTTATGCATTCTAACTGAGATCATTACACTTTGTAGAAAGGGAATACTCTGTGGCATATTGATCTTGGACTTGTATGATAATTCCATTTTTGCAGAATGCCTTGTTGTGCCAGAATTTGCATTTACAAACCTTGGCATTCCAAGCTGCTACATGTGCCCACAGCTGTACAGAAGAGATACAATCCCATGTAGATAAACAAAATAGCAGAAACCTCACATGATACCCACAGCCACATAAATAGGAAACTGTATTGTGCCCCATAATATACAGCTGTGCAAAGTTAGATAGACAAGCAACAGACACAGCACAGAGGCAGTTTGCTAGTGTAATCCAAGCGGACATATTATTACCTTGTTATCTGTCAGACTAAGTAGCCTTTATTAGGAAGACAGTTCTGAATGACAGAAAATATAGTGAACGTTACTTCTGAAAAACAATTATTTTTGCTAATACTTGCTAAACATGTGGGCTTTTCCTGTATAGCCCTCACCTCTCACTGCTGGAGATCTTCAGGTTTTGCAGTACTGCAGGTAATTGTACTAGAATCTGCATTTCTCTCAGGTCCTGTGGATGGCAACAACCTCACTAAGCACCTCATCTAGGTTATAACATGTATTCATCTTACAAAACAGGCTCTGATATGGTCCTAGCTGCTGCTCTCTGAACTGGCAATGCAACAGGGAAAGCATAATCTTTACACTTTTTAGCATATCTGGCAGGAGCGGCTCATAGCACCAGCTGTTGTGCTGCAACCCCTTATCAAAAAATGATTTTTGTTTTCTTTTTTGTACTACAGAATAGTGGGGCAGATTCAATAAAGCCTACACTATCCAATAAGACCACGTGCACATTGTGAAGCAATGCACACATGGTAGCACACAGTTTTGGATTCAGTAAGCTGTTCTACATGGCATGTAGAGCTGCACAAACATGGTAAACATTGTAGTATGTTAATTACTGCACAAGCAGCTGAATTGTATGCTAATCAAGCAATCCAAGATGGAGGAGCTATTCAGCAAGCTATAAAGCAACCCTGTAGACTCAGTGCTGGTTTTCCCTGTGAATTCCAAAACCTATTGGAATACAGCCATGGAAAGGAGTCTAGACAGAAAGATCATTATGGACTGCTGCTTTAATTCATGTGTATGTGTAACAGGCTGAAGTCTATGCTGCTGCTGCTAATAGACCATGGCCAAGAAGAAGAGTTTTTAGTCCCCATTTAACTTATCACAGTCTGAATGAGGTTGAAATCGTAGAGTGCTGCAGGATGGATAGACACATTACACAAGTTCTGCAACCTCTGTCTTTCTCAACTCAGACCAAGGGCAAACCGAGGGGAACCAATACAGGTGGAGACAAAGATACATGCAGCACTTAGACTATTAGCTACAGGAACCTTCTAGAAACCAACTGGGGACATGCTGGGGGTCTCACAGGCATAAACATCCAGTATCCTCCATCAATTCCTGAATGCTATGCTCCAACATGCCAGTAATTACATATATTTTCCCAGTACAGCTGAGGCCGAGGCCACAAATATGCAGGAGTTCTACCCTGTAGCATGCTACCCTAAAGTACTGGGTGCAATAGACTATACATATATAGAAATCAAAGCACTACCAGGAGAACAGGGATGGGTGTACATAAATAGAAAGGGCTTCCACTCTATTAACCTGCCAAGTTGTGTGTAAAACTAAGGGAATCATCTTGAATATATGTGCTGGCAACCCAGGCAATTACCTGACTCACATATCTGTCACAACACTCAACTGCATGAGATGTTTATTAGGGGTGATATCCCACAGAATGATTTACTGAGGGATGCAGGTTATGCACTGGAACCATGGGTGATGATGCCCATCTGAAATGCACACACACCAGCTAAATAATGCTATAATGAGGCACACACTCAAACCAGAAATATCATAGAGTATGTGTTTGGGCTGTTGAAGTCACAGTTCCAGTGTCTAGATACATCTGGGAGAGCCCTGCAGTACAATCCACGTGTATGTACTGAAACCTTCACTGTCTATGCTATGCTTCACAACATCATCCTGAGAAAACAGCTTCAGCAGGATCAAAAAGAGGAAGGGGCGCACATCCCACCACCACTGGTAAGGTCACCACAGCTACATGCAGTTGAGGAGTCATGGGGAAAACCAGCAGCTGCTGTGGGTGTAGGCAGACATAGGCATACTTAATATGCCCTCACATTGGCTAAGAGGCAACTCATAGCACACAATCTCACCACTTAAGGGGCTAAAACTTTCATCCTATGCTCATACATACAGTAACATCAATGTCAGGCAATACTCACAACCTCTATCTACTCATGTAATGGCTGTGTACTGCTAGCATTAGACAGACTCAGCACTGAACTAAAACTGTAGCAACTGCCAGAATTACAAGGTAAGCATTGAACCTGGAATAATAAAAAAAGTATAATAATACAATGAACGGCATATCCTTGCATACTGTTACTTGGTAATGTAAGTAAGTAAAAGGTGGGTGATTTTTATAGCAATGACTTCAACACGTGACAGTAGTGACTTACGTGAATACATGGGCCCTCTGTCAAGTAATAGGCCTCAGGCAACAAAGCTTCACACATTCATACCTCTTCAAAAGTACTGATGGTCACTGAATGTCCTCAGTTTGGCCTCATATTTTTGTACTGGCAAATCATTAAAGAGAGAAGTTAGAAATTAATGACAGATATTTCAGTTACATACTTTATATCCCTCAGAAAAAAAATTAAAAATAGTGATGTAAACACTGTTTGATTCTATCAATTGTAACTGTGAGACCAAAATATTTAAAAATTCTCCCTATTGTTCATCCTTTATCTCACTTTTATTTATGGCTTGGTCCACCTTTGTTGCTGTAGGATTGTGGAAGGTAAGTACACATTACAAAAACCTGTAAGAAAGGAGTACAATTAGCAAAACAGCATCATAAACAGATATACTAAGCACTTAGTCAGCTATGCACCCTGAGCATCAGACACAAAGGTTATGTACCCCTGAATCCAAAACATAGAAAGCAAGGGTATGGCACAGTTATCCTTGCACAGGGTGGTGTGTGTGTGTATGTGGGGGGGGGGGGGCACAAAGCCTAGGCTAACACAAAAGGTAAGTGAGTGCGGGTGAGTAAGAATGAGAAACAGGCAGAGACTTGGATAAAGTATCAAATGGCTAGAATGCACTTTACGAATGAACCATGTAACTATTGCATGCGTGTCTGTATGGGCACTTCAGGTGAAATTGGTGTGTGAGTGTCTGCAAAAACACAGCTAAACTCTGTGTTAGCTCTACATCTCCGTTTGACGGGCAGGTGTGAGCTGTGCATGGTTGGGGTGGCAGTTCATTGGCATCATACCTGACTATGAAATCTGGTGCTGTTAGGAATTTCACTGGCACATCCACACCCACAGTCAGATGCATTGCTGCTACCTGAACATGACTGATGTCTGCTTGATGAGCTCTTCTCACAAGTGCACCCAAGACCGTGACCCCATGGCCTGCCATGATTGAGTTTGAATAATAAAAAAAGTATAATAATAATACAATGAATGGCATATCCTGATGGAGCAGTGGAAGTAGTGTGACTATGGGAGCATGATCGGGCACAGCCATGTTGGCTAACATCAGATGATTTGGCTGACCTATGCCCAAGTTGATGCCGCCTTCCTCCCAGTAGATGTTCCATCACAGGCACCCCTTTCCAATGTATCATTCATCAGATCCATTGAATCAGCAACACAGTGGAGGCAGTCATGCATATCAGCTTGTGTCACATCTACAACCCTAAGCATTTCCTCCGATGCCCTATTGGAACATGCCTGCACCTTCATGATGACCTTAAAAATACATTGAGTGGCACGGAAAGACACACCTGGATCAGGTGGAGGATGGACAACAGGCCTCCTCTGAGCACCCCTAATAACCCTCCTGCATGGCACTTTGACCACACTTTGGCTATGCCCAGAGTCAACAGGCACTATAGCTACAGTAACCACATTACCCTGATCGAGTGTCTCATCTTTCACCTATCCAATATCTGAGGGATCATTGGAATAGGTTGACATAGACCTACTGATTGTGTCCACTGGAATTATAGGGGATAGATGAATGTCAACCTCAGTATCAGATTCAACCTCTGCACCCCCTGACTGTGCCTGTGTTTGGCCACAATCATCATCAGAGTCTGCTGATACTCTGACATCAGGTGGTAAGAGTTCTACACTTCTACTTCCACTGTCAGGATCACCTGTGATCATAACAAACAAACAGAGGAATGAAATTAATAGCAACACTATTACAGTTTAATATATGCTAACAACCTAACAGTGCTGCCACTGTTACAGACAGTACAGCAATACACACACACTCCCGATACCCACATCACACCTACTGATAAAATAAATATTTCGGTGAACTGTTCATCGGTACTGAAATAAAAATGTGTGGCTTACCATGTGCAGATGAATCTACATTTCCTAGGGAGGATGGGCCTGGAAGAAGTTAAGCAAAATATAAGGACAGCATCATCACAATTCCAGTAGCACAGAGGTGAAAAATGTTTGGCTCTTTATATGTCCATTAACAATACATTTAACAGAAAGTTGGATGACATGTCCACCCCAAGCCCATGTGTAATGAACAAGAATGTGTTGTTAACTGTATCAATCTATAACTAGCTCCCCCACCAAAAAATTGTTAAACCAACTTAAGTATTGCTGTCAATATTTTACTATACAAGAAATATTTAACAACTGACATAGGTAAGCTTACTTGGAAGCTCCTCCTAGGACATACTTGTTCTTCCTGAAACAGCAGCACCAACATCAATTACATGCTGTTGTACACTTTCCACTGAGCTCTCTGGATCCCTGACAGTGGACAGCAACTCTTCATTTGGTGTCAGTGGTAGCTGTATAGCAGCCACCACCCACCCCCATAGCCATCTGTCCATGGGCAACTGCGGTTGCTCTCCTCCAGGCTGATGAAATCACATCAGTGGCCCTAAGAATAGCCTGGACACATTATTGGGACAAGTGTTTTGGTATATTGGCAAGCTAGAAGGACATGAATGCCCGTGCTTGAAATATTTGTATGTATTTATGTATGACACACCTAATCATATGTCCTACTGCATACCCAACAGCATTTACATCATTCACTATCTGCTGTCAAATTTGCATTCCTCCTGACATATTCCCATGTCCTCTGTCAAGCAGAAAGGCACCATGTTGCCTAAATGCTTGGACAATGACATAATTCTCAGGGTCACTTGGGGGAGGGGGTTGCAGGGATTAGGATGCTTGGATGCCATAGAACTAAATGACATAAAACACAAAAAAGGATACTACAGATAAATATCACATAAATAAAAGTCATGTCTATATATAACACATACACACTTTTTCAATATTACCCACTGGAGAAACAAAAAACTTTCAAGATATTGAAATATAGAAAAATGATTTATGTGGTTGTAATATATCACAGTGACACACAAAGCAAGGTTGGATCCAAAAACAAGGGGAGTAACAGCAAAGCCAACACAGAAATGGGACTTGGCTCCCCCACCTCCAAAACAACAGGCAAATGTCATTTTGCTACCAAACAAAGGAATGAAACATCAGTGAATTGTTGTAAGTGCTATCAAAGAAACTGTCCCAAAAACATGTTTACACATTTACCACAGAACATTCAGTTTTATGCAATTGTCAGTTACTTCTAAATGTGGCCAGCACTTCCTTCGAGGTGTCTATGGGCCATCCTAGAAGGCTAGCAGCCCTCTGTCATTGACAGTATAGGACATTTACATTTCTCTGAAATAACAACAGAAGAGTGTAAAAAGAAACAGTTGTAACATTAACACTTGTGATGAAAGTTAATAAGGCTGTGCATCTGAAAATGTAAAATGCCTTGATAAGAATGCCTATGCCATCAGTAAATTTCTAAGAAGTGCATACAGATAAATGTAGCATTTGGTAATACATATGTAAAAATATTTTTCTAAGTGACATCTGAGCATATCCAGTATATAACTGAAAAATGCAATCATACCTTATCAAGATCAGTAGCCTTCTTTGCAGATAAATGCAAAGTAATAGCACTCACTCTTCTTCTGTGTTATCCACAGAAACAAGTCTTGCCATCTTCAGGTTCCCTAGCTACATGGTTCTCTTTTTTATGGTTCCCTATTACATTGTCAAACTTTTAAAAGTTCGAACGCTATATGGACAAACCCATATGTACGAACTTATAAAAGTTCGAACATGTTAATGGAGATCTCCATTCAGTGCAAAAAGGGAAGATTTCCCTTTGCTGTACTGTAGTGCAGTCTCAGAGTTGGTATATTTAAAGAGCAGGGGTTGTGGGGGGTGCAGGGAGGGCTTGCCTCCTTTTTACAACCGTTAATTAGTTTTTTCTCTTTTTTATTTTTTTCTGTTGGTTTCTAAATTTTAAAAGTTCGAACATATGGGTTTGGCCATATAGCATTCAAACTTTTAAAGTTTCAATAAAGTAATATGAACCCTTTTTTATAGTATAGATTCAGGCCATGGTGTATATGCAAATAAGGTGTGAACTAATTAGAACTGCTGAATCCAAAGTCTTGGCTCCATTAAGCAGATGTAAAATAGTGCAGGCACTCCCTCAGTGTTTGCTACTAATGGATTGCAACTGTAAGTGATTACTGGTAGGGAGAAGGAAAACAACAAAGCACTTCAGACTCCCTTACCTCCAGTGGGTGTGTCAGCCAGGTTATACTTACAAAGTGAAGAAGTAATTGCATCAAGGTTATACATTTAAGTAAGCAGGAAATATTTCACAGTTTCTGTTCAGTAACATCCAACCCCCCCCCCCTGCATTTGTTGAAAACTATATATTACTGCCATTTAACATTCTCACACATTTTAAGGACAGTGACATAAAATGCCTTGCAGACTGCAGGTGTCAAATTAATGATCATATATGAGAAGAATGAACACCATACGAAGATAAGACAGAGCTGCATTTCTGCAAGCAATAATCATAAATAGTTGCATGATCACTCATTGCACTACATCTGAAAGTAATACATGTGGAAACTGTGACAAAAGGAGATACTGCACACACAGTTAGCTGGACTTTTGTAAATAATTATATATATCATTGGTGAATATCAAAATTAATTATACAAGATGCTTGTGTGACAAATGTATCAGAACTGTATGTCATATATATATCAAACTGCTTTGTACAGATGCTTGTGTTGAAAAGGTATTTTATAACAATGCTTTGTTTAAAATAGATCCACATTGTGCCCTACTAGAAGAGAACAGAAATGTACATGCAATATTGTAACTGTTTATATTTGTATATTTTAACAGTAGAAACTGGAATACAGGAGGTTAACTTCAGAAAAGATTTCTGAAATTAAATTACTTTATGGCTAGGCCATAAAATATGGTATCTTTCAGTTTTTAATGCAGCAAGAGACACAATGAATGTACTAGGAAACTTTCTATATTGTCTTAGGGTGAACTAATTACTAGTCTTGAAAGCATGAATAAATGCAATTGTTTTATGACTTCCAGAATCTGCCAGAGACCTGAAGAGAAGCCTTTGTCTGTATATTTTCACAGGTAGATGTTAAATTCTGCCAGCTTCATCAATGGTTGTTTTGCCTAGGAACGAGGGTCAGATGACAAGAAATTATGTCATTTTGCAAGCTATCCCAGTAATATTTTAGATATTAATTTGAGAAGTCTCTTAGTGAGACAGAGCATTCTGTATTTGGTCTTGGACATGACAAGATCCATTCACCATATCTGCCTTGCTCAATTAGTAAGTTCTTAGGTTATAGTAATTCTCTTAGATTCAGTCAGGAATATAATAAAGCTTAGTTTAAATATTTTTCTTTCTTTATTTGAAGCTGTCGTGCAATGTTGTTTTAACTATTTTCTGTGGTTTTGAACTCTGATGTCACTGTGAATATATATTTAGTTGTGTTGTGTTCTTTTATTATTAAATATTTTTAAACCTTTCATTGTGGCTGATCTGTGTAGAGGTATTTAAGTTTTGAGAGTACTTGCATATTCGTTTGGTGACACTTTGTGGGCCACTCCTAATAGCCTTGGTCAAACTACCATTGATGTTAATGTTAATATTAATATTACACAGTAAGATTGGACACCCTTTGTTAAGGGCCTTAAAGTAGCTGATAAGGAGTTGACTTGTGGCAGTGGTACAAACCTTATAGTCTGGGCAGAAGAGGGCATAGCTAGTAAATCTGTACAAGCCTTTCCCAGGTGTGTGTGTGTGTGTGTGTGTGTGTGTGTGTGTGTGTGTGTGTGTTTAAATCAAACCTCAAAGAGTGTGTGTGTCAGCTACTTGGGCAGGAACATGAAACACTGGTTGAACAGAGAGGGTTCTAGAGGTCTTAGCTTGGTCACTCAGCTCAGTTCTTAACTCTATGGCTGTGCTAGTGGGTAGTCTTATTGGGGATCTGGAGAAAGAGTTAGAAACCAGCCCTGGGCTGACAGTGGTCTCTGTGTGATAATAAGGGAAATTGCATCTGATGCAGAGAGCTATATCTGGAAATACTGTGTATACCTATTATCCTCTTAGTGAACGTTCCACACTGTTGTGAGTGGTGAGGACTGAGGCTCCTTGTTTACTGGTTGGCATTGGTGGGTCGACACATTTGGCTGTCAGTGGTGGGATCACCACATCACATATGGGGATTCAGTGTGTGGATATTGAACTCCTGTAGCCTGCAAATAGTGGTTACTAAAGGTGTTTGTACTCTCAAGCAGCCACATGGTAGACATTCAGAGTTTCATAGCACAATAGTTTTATTTATTTTTTTATTAGATTAGTTAGTCAGGGAGAGCAGGCAAGAATGTCAGCAGAAGACTATGGTGAGCTGACAAGGAACCAGTTGGCTGAGATGCGGCAAGCCAAAGGACTGGGACACACTAACCTGTCTAAAGGAGAAATGATTGCAGCCTTAATCACAGCTGCATCACAGACCAGCAATCAGGAAGACAACCAGACAGACCTTGGGGATGTGCAACTCTCAGAACATTGACAGTTCAACTTTGCCTCAGAGGACTTAAAAATTGTCCTGGAGTTAAAGAGACTTGAACTGGAGGCCAAATGGTTGGAAATAGAATCAGCAGAGAAGCTGAAGCATATGGAGGCTGAAGAAAATGAGCTCTGGGGGCAACATGAAAAGAAGATGCTGACTGTTTGCAGGGTCATGGAGGTAATGGGGAAGGGAATAACTGAACCTCAGAAGCAACAAAGGTCAGTAAACATCTTCCACAATTTACAAAGGGTGATAATTCTGATAGTTTTATTTATATGCTTGAAAGGGTATGTAAACAGTATAATCCTAAACAAGGGCTGTGGGTACAGTTCCTGATCCCCTTACTCCATGGTGAAGCTGTAACTGCTGTTCCTAAATTGCCTAATTCTGATTGCTTAAATTATAATAAAGTTAAAAATTGTTGATTAGCGTGTTTTAAGTTAACACCTGAAGCTTATAGAAAAATGTTTTGTGAGCACTGATGCAAGGCAGATGAAAGTGTGTGTGACTATATTGCTGGACTAAGTACTTATTCTCATTGGTGGATGAGTGGGTGTCAGGTCACCACGTTTGAAGGGCTGGCAGGCCTTTTGGTGAGGGAACAAGCCCTTAGTACTTTTCTTGAAGATATGAGAATCTGGTTGGCAGATAGGGAATGCAATACCACAGATGAGTTTGGGGATAAAGGAAGACCAATGCCTAGCAAGCAGGGCATCACAGCACAAGAAAGGGATACCCGGTGCTGCACATGGCTCTAAGGGAAACCGTGGTGGGTAGCCTAAACCACCCTAAGAGAGCCTGCCAGTAACAGGGGAAGCCACTAGTTCAGGTACATGGCCAAGATCAAGGGTTAAATGTTTTAAATGTAGCCAGTGAGGCCATGTAGCATATAGATGTCTATGGAGGCAAGGTGGAGAACAAAAGGTGGGGGAGGTAGTAAGTGTGAATGACAGAATGCCAGCAGTAAGTTGTCTGGAGACAACAAGGGTACAAAACTACCAGAAGAGGTTATATCCTATCTTAGTAGATGGGGAGCAGGCCACTGCTAAGAGACACACAGTCTGACCTAACCATTCTGAAACCTGCAATGGTTAAAGAGAAGTAGTACTTGCGTGGGCAGTCTACTCCAGTCAGAGCTGTAGGGGGGACCCCATTCCAAATACCTTTGGATATGGTTCACCTTTACTGCGAGAGTGGAAAAGGAAACAAGCAAGTAGGTGTGTTTGAGGATATCCCTGCAGATGTCCTAATAGCGAATGATTTTGATAATGCAGTATCTTGTGTGAATTCAGTTGCATGCAGTCCAGCTTGGAAATAGGCATGTGGTTTTTGTAGCCTGTGGGGCTCCCAGACAGACTGTACACTTGAAGCCAGGACTGCTGATGTGGTTACTTCATGGGGGGGCTACCCTGTAGCAGTGAGACTGAGAGTGAGCCACAGCTACTGGTGGGTACTGATGTTCCCTTGGACGTAGTGACTGCAAGGGCAGAGGTGAGTAGTAGTACCATGGCTGACAATGAGGCACCACTCTCAGAGGATATCAGACTTCCTGTAGAAGGGGAGCTGGGAAGGCTTAAAAAGAGAGAGTTGAGACAGGCTCATTCTCAGACTGTACATTACAAGGTTTGAGGGAGGAAGCCAGGGAGGTGGCTGATTCTCAATGAAAAGGGGAATTTGTATACTGGGACAAAGGGTTAGAGAGTGGACCCCTGAGAGAGAGCTAGAGTGTGAGAAAATAGAACAGTTGGTATTGCCCAGAGCCTACCATCTGGCACTTCTAGCCATAGCCCATGACATTTGCTTTGCAGGTCATATGAGCATAAAGCATACAAAGAGATGTATTATGCAGAACTTTTATTGGCCTGGGATTTCCAGGGATGTAACAGGGTACTGCAGGATCTGTGTGCAGTGCTTAAAAGTAGGCAAGGCTGGAGATAACGTCAAAGCTCTATTGATGCCTTTCCTGTGATTGAGGAGCCATTTCACAGAGTAGCTATGGATATTGTAGGGCATCTGAGTACCCCAAGTTCCACATGGAAGAAGTATATCCTAGTGGAAGAAGATTATGCTACCAGATACCCTGAGGCAGTAGATCTGTTCTCCATTGAGGCAGAAAAGGTGGCAAATGCTTTGTTAGATATTTTCAGCAGTTTAGGTTTCCCAAAAGAAATACTGACTGACAGAGGTGTCAATTTCACATCAGACCTGCTGGCTTGTCTGTGGGATCACTGTGGGATGAAGCACCTAAAGACCACCCCCTGCAACCCTCAGACTAATGGTCTGGTGGAGAGGTTAAACTCTACACTAAAGACCATGCTATGGGTATTTGCAGACCAGTTTAAGAGGAAGTGGGAGAAATATTTGTGACATCTGTTGTTTGCTTACAGAGAGGTGCCCCTGGAATCCACAGGTTTTCACCCGCTGAGTTGCTGTATGGACATAGGGTGAGAGGATCTCTAGATTTTATTTGCGATGAGTAGAAGGGTGAGCATGAATCTCACAAGGAGTCTGTTGTTTCATATGTCCTAAACCTCAGGACAAAGCTCAGGGAACTCATGGGTTTGGCCCAGGAGAACCTAGCAGAAGCCCAACAGCAGGAAAAAGGTCTGGTATGACAGGAATGCTCAAGCTAGAGAGTATGCTGTGGGGCAGCAGGTTATGGTTCTCATTCCTGTCAGACACAATAAGCTGCAGGCAGCTTGGGAGGGACCCTTGAAAGTGGTAAAGAAGGTCAGTGATGTTAACTACATGGTAGAACTGCTAGGCAGGAGGCAGGGGCAGAAACTGTGCACACTATCATGATGAAAACTTACCATGATAGGGAGGCCCTGGTGCCAAGTATTTATAGGCATGAGGAGTGTGAGGGGAATTTATGGCTATAGCAAGCCAGCCAGCAAAATCCCAAGTTACTATGGTGGAGCCTAGGGTTGCAGGCATATGATATGACAGTGCAACAGTGTAATGCGGTCAGCAATGCAAAGGCAGCTGGAATCTTAAGACAGGGAATGGGGTAATGTATTCCCAGATAGGCTCATTCTTCTCAAGCAATGTTTCTCAAGAGCAACTAGAAAAACTAGCTTGAGTCTTCGAAGGGGGGGGGGGTGATGAAAGGAGATACTGCCCAAACAGCTAGCTGGAACTTTGTAAATTATTATATGTTATTGGTGAATATCAAAATGATTTATACAAGATGCTTGTGTTACAAATGTTTTAGAACTGTAAGTTGTGTGTATATCAAACTGCTATGTACAGATGTTTGTGTTGAAAAGGTATTTTGTAAAAGTGCTGTGTTTAAAATGGATCCACAGTGTGATGTAGTGAAAGAGAACAGAAATGTACATGCACTATTCTAACTGTTTAAATGTATATATTTTAACAGTGGAAACTGGAATAAAGGAAGTTAACTTCAGAAAAAAATATCTGAAATCAAATTACTTTATGGTTAGGCCACAAAAGATGGTATATTTCAGTTTTCAATGCAACAAGAGACACAATGTCTGACTAGGAAATGTTCTGTATTGTCTTTAGGGTGAACTAATTACTAATCTTAAAAGTGTGAAGGAATGCAATTGTTTTATGACTTCCAGCATTTGCCAGAGATCTGATGAGAAGCCCTTGTCTGTATATTTTACAGGTAGATGCTAAACTCTGCCAGCTTTATCAATGGATGTTTTTTGCCTGGGAACTTTGATCAGATGACAAGAAATGATGGCATTCTGCAAACTACCCCAGTAATATTATGGATATTAATTTGAGAAGTCTCTTAGTGAGACAGAGCATTTTGTATTTGGTCTTGGACCTAGCAAGATCCATTCACCACATCTGCCTTGCTCTGTTGATAAGTTCTTAGGTTATAGTAATTCTCTTATATATATATATAGTGAAGCTTAGTTTAAATATTTTTCTTTATTTATTTGAGACTGTCCTGCAATGATGTTTTAAATATTTCCTATAGTTTTGATCTCTGATGTCACTGTGAATTTATATTTAGTAGTGTCTTGTTCTTTTATTATTTATTATTAAATATAGTTAAACCTTTTATTGTGGCTGATCTCTGTAGAGATATTTAAGTTTTGAGAGTATTTGCTGTGACACCCATGCACTGGACCAGTAATCATGGAGCCTCAATCCTCACCATTAGCACCAATGAGGGGCATGCACATTGGGGGGATAGCAAGTACACACACAGTAAAGTACAATTTCCCTTAAGAGCACACAGAGATCACAATCAATCTGGGGCTGGTTTCTCCCTTTCTTTCCAGATCCCCAATAAAACTCCCCACTGACACAACTATATGGTACAGATCTCAGCCTAGTGGTCAAGCCAAAACCTCCAGCACCCTCTCTGTCCAACCAGTGCATCATGTCCCTGCCTAACTAGCTGACACACACACTTTGAGATATGAGTTATATAGAAATGCACAGATACTCCTGGGGAAGGCTGGCACATGTTCTCCAGCTATGCTCCCTTCTCTCCAGACTATAAGGTAGAAATCATTGCCACCAACCACTATTTATCAGCTACTAATAAAGGCCCTTACCAAAGGGTGTCAAATTTTATTGTGCACTACTATTATCCAATTAGTAAGTGTGACCCAGGGCTAAGGCTAGTCTGGAGTGGCTTAGTACAGTATCACCAAGTACATCCAAGTACTCTAGAGCTTAAAGTATCTCTACACAAAACAGCCACAGTTAAAAGGTTTAAAAATATTTAATAAATAATCAAAACGCAAAACAATATTTACTACTTCAATGCAATGACATTATAGAGTTCAGAAATCACAGGAAAATGCTTTAAAACAATATTGTAGGATAATCTGACATAAATATAGAAAACAGCAAGACTAATCTAGCTATAGTCTATATATCTCTAAGAGAAATCACTGTCCTAAATACTACTTACATATAGAGCAAGCAAGTGCTGGTGAGTGGATGTTCTTACTCAATCCAAGACAAGATACAAAATGCTCTTTTTTCTTTCTGTCCTTAAATTGATAATACACAGTACTGCTGAGTCATTTCACATTACATCATTCTTGACAAGTTCTCAGATTTAGTTTCCCAGGTTCACAGAACTTAAAACTTTAACATTTCTTTTAGTAATCTGCACCTGCAGGAAGCCACAGCAATAAAATACAATTTACATGTAAAACCTAGTAATTATTTATTGTCTTAAAACAATAGAAAGAATTTCCAGCCCAGGCATCCTGTCTCCAAGCTTGAGATCAAACAGTAATAAAATGTTCTACTTATCAGCTTTCTTCCAGCAGGGTGCATTGTGGTTACATTTCTGAAGCTCATAACATACACAGTTTTCTTTACATTTGTCAAACAAGCCTGTGTATCATATTAATATTTATAAGGAAGAGAATTATTTACAAAATTCTATCTAGCTTGGCTGGTAGCCTTCACATTTTCATATTTATTTGGTGACACTTTGTGGGTCACTCCTAATAGCCTTGCTCTTGCTCAAACTACCATTGGTGTTAGTATTAATATTACACAGTAAGATTGGGCACCCTTTGTTAAGGGCCTTAAAGTAGCTGATAAGTAGTTGACTTGTGGCAGTGGTAACTACCTTATAGTCTGGGCAGAAGGGGGCATAGCTAGTAAACCTGTGTCATCCTTTCCCAGGTGTGTGTGTGTGTTTGTGTGTGTGTGTGTGTGTGTGTGTGTGTGTGTGTGTGTGTGTGTGTGTGTGTGTGTGTGTGTGTGTGTGTGTGTGTGTAAATCAAACCTCAAAGAGTTTGTGTGTCAGCTACTTGGGCAGGGACATGAAGCACTGATTGGACAGAGAGGGTGCTGGAAGTCTTAGCTTGGTCACTCAGCTGAGATCTCAACTTTATAGCTGTGCCAGTGGGGGTTCTTATTGGGGATCTGGAGAAACAATGAAAAACCAGCCCATGACTAACTGTGGTCTCTGTATGCTCTTAATGGAAATTGCACTTGATGCACAGAGCTGCATCTAGAAATACTATGTGTACCTGTTATCCTCTAAGTAAATGTACCTCACTGTTGCCAGCGTTGATGATTGAGGCTCCTTGATTACTAGTTGGCAGTGGTGGGTCGTCGCACAAACAAATCAGAAGTATACAAGTGGTGTATGTCTTGTTAATATTGTGGATGATTTTGGACTTGCTTTTATGAACATGGATTTTCATTCTCTGCTGTAACCTGTTTCTGTGGCAAAGGCACCTTTACTTTATTTAGAAGGTTCATTGTGTGAGAGTTCATATCCAGACTTATGTAAAAATCTTTCATGCGTAGTAACATACATTTTGCACTGTTAAGTTCTTGAGGCTTTTCCTTTTGTTTTGTTTAGTTACTTAGTCTGAATGTAAGATTTCTGCTGATATTTTGCAGTGTTGTTTATTTTATACATTCCTTTTCTTCTTTTTCTAATGCCAGTATTTGCATGGTGAGTGGCATACCCCAAACACAGGAAAGGGATAAGCAGAATAAATGTCATGTAAAGTACTTCTTTGATAACTAATTCATCAACTACACCTGTGAATAATGTGTGTGTGTAGTACATCTGATAAGCTCATTGATCTATACAATATATATACTAGTTGTAGATCAGGGTTTAAGTCCCACCTTTGTCTTTTAAGGATGAAACCTAATAAACACTACTCACAAGGCTAAAACAAATGTAGCTTTGCTTGTCTTGTTTGAGCGGTGCTTACCAACATGCAGACTTGGAGTAATGGCCCATACACAAAGCAGGCAGAACACCTGCAGACAAGATGCAGACAGTCTCAACTTCAGAAAGGATACATTGTTGCATTTTTTGCTTTCCATCACACAATACTGCTTAAATACATTGTGCTGTAGTTAGCAACCTTCACCAACACCTGCAGGACTAGAACACCTGCAGAGAGGAACAATTTCAAAATGGATACATTCTATCAATTCTGTTGGGTACCAAGCAAATAAAGTAAGTGGTGTTGCAAGGTGGTTAACACACAGAAGTTAATAATGAATAAGGAAATATCCAACTCTTAACTAACTATTCCTATGGCAGCAGGAATAAGTGCAGGACTACAATACTGATGGTCCTGGGTTCTAATATGGGAAATTACAAATATTTTTACTGTTATTCCATTTCACTTTATATATTTAATGTCATATAAAAAAGTTAAACATATTTAAAAATAATAATGGCAATAAGCATGTATAGTAGTGGAGCTCATATAAATTATATGTATGACTGAGGGTATATAGACTACTATGTATCTATAATTATAATTGAGTTTTATGGCCTTGGAAGATCTTCAGTCTTCAATAAGACTCATACACACATGAATGTATAAACTAGGACCTTGTCATTAAATAGAGGTCTCTAGTCAGTTTACCTTAGATAGGTAAGGATTCTGTTATCACTAAAGTCAGCTGGGGTGTGTCTCTGTGTGTTTGTGCACTTGACATTAGAGAGAGCATTTTACACCAACATATGGGACACTGCTCTTACCATCTTCTCCTCAACATAACGCTGCTGATGTTATCACTTATAAAGTATTGTCTGAGACTTCGCAAGTCAGACTTCTGCTGGAATATTAGTATGATACAGGCAGTATCAACACACATCAAAGACTGCTGCCACAACCACGAAGACACACGAGATGAAACAAAACCATGGGGGGATTTTTTACATTATGATAACAAATGCACAACCCAATGATAATGTAGACATCATTCCCCTACGTGCAGACCAAGTGGTATGTGACCTGTGTACTGAGGTAGATGGTATGCAGAATGTCCACCAGACAAGGATGGTAATGGAGAGAATGGTGCTAAACTTAGACCACAAAAGTGGAGTTTTGAAGAGTTCAGGATATTTGTGGCACTACTCGTGAAGTGCTACAGCTTTAGGCTGCTGCAGGGGGATTATACCAGGTCTCAATATAAGGGTGAGGCTTTGAATAGCTTAGCCAAAGCTGTTTTCAAAGTAAATTGGATTCCATGCAATGGGTAACAATGTTGTCATGAATATAGTGACCTTAAAAAGCATAAGCAGGAACTCCTAACCCAATGAGAGCTGAATTTAGGACTGGGAATACAAAGTAGTTGTGTAGGAATACTGTCACTTAATCTGTTTATGATATAGCAGTAATTATCTAGCCAACCAGCTAGCCAATCAGCTTACCAGTTATATCTTATTGGCAAAACACTGCTGATGTAAAGCCTTCATAATTGCTATACATATCAGTTGTATTCATTATTCTGCTGTGGTGCTGGCTGCTAGTAAAGTGCTGTATATATGGTATACGTGGATATGTAGGTGACTTGATTCCATCACTGCTTCAGTAGTGTGGCAGTTATTGCTTTTATATACTACTTACCGTTTCACAAGCACCTTTATGTATTCTTCTAATTATGAAACTGAATTACAGTAGCACTCACTCTGTGACCCTAGCAAATTCTAGCACCACCAGGGAAAATAACTTTTTGTCCACATAGTGATTGGATACTACTAGCATAACTACAGTATGCCACATTTGGAGTGTACATTCTCCTGTTTGGGTGACTTTGATAGAGTGCTTTGTACATCATGTAACTACATATGCAGGATGTTTGAGTCCAGCGGAGAGTATGCCTTTCACATTCATACTGTGTATACTTTTTTGCAAAGACATGTGATATGTAGCCTACAGTGTTACTGTGCAAATTAAACACATTTTAGCATAAACATCCAGCTATTAAACAATGTGGATGTCTTCCATTTTAACTGTGCACTGTCTCAGATGTACCTCAGCTTGGTCGTGTGGTGATTGTAATTCAGACAATATTAACCTTGTGATCTTGGGTAGTTATTTGAAATCCATCCATAACTGCTCAGACTATGTTGTGTCAGTGTTGTTGTAACCGTACATATCATTAACACTGTTGTCAAGCACCTTTGCTTTTTACACATATAGATGTCGAGCTCTCTTACTAAGAGCTATGGCAATTTTTTCACACAGCAATACTTTTATTCAGAATAATGCTTACATTTGATTTCATGTTCCTTACATAACTTATGTAGGAAGTGTTATCCTCTGCCATGAGGGAATGAAACAATATGTTGTTTGTTGTTGATGTACAATAGCAATTTCAGGCAAACATATCCTTTGCAGCAATAACATGATTTAATTCATTCACAAAACCGAATATGTCACAACTGTAGTGACATTTCTATCACAGTGCAGTCATCCTGTAAAATATCATGTACGGTCTGCTGTAAAATGTTCATGTGTTCAACATCTGCATTCAGTGTCTGTTAGCATTGTTGTGTCTTATAGTGTAATGCATGAATGACATGTACCCCAATTATAATGTATCCATTTACAGAATGGGAGTCCTCCATGACCCTGCTCTTCTCAGAGACTGTTTACCACACATACATCTGATGTGATAAGTTAGCATAGATGCATTATCATACTAGTCGTAAGACTTCCACTGTGGTGCTTGCAGTTCATCCGGATGTCATTAGTCAGTGGAGTCACATGTCTTGCTAGTCAATTCCTGAATGGGGAAAAATTATATGAATGCACTGATGTTACATAAACAGCATTGTATGTAGTTATTGTTATACATTTTTATGTTTAACAATGATATATCAGCACATGGTGTGATTGCATGGCATTGAAATATTTATTCAGGGGATGACATGTTGTGAGTGCTCCTGTGGCACGTACATTCAGTACTGGCTTGTATAGCATACTTATATAGATAAATGGCGGTTCAGTTCTGTGACAGTGTGTGTGTCCTACATAATTAAAACAGCTTCCTTGCCAAAGAAGCAGTCAAATTGTAATGCTCACTGTTGTGTGAACATTAACATGTGAAGATCCTTTCCAGCATTTGAATAAATCCAATTCCTCATATTATTTATTTATATTTATTTATTTGCCTTTGTTTACTGGAAAAGACTGAATGGATAATACCCATTTTCAGAAGAGGTCTGGAGAGAAAAGCTCCATTTGTTTACATTGCATTATATACTTAGTTACAGTTAAACACATAGTAGTTACATTTCTATTTGCATGTATACACATATAGTAGTCACATTTAAACATTCTAAGATTTTACAGAGGTAGAAGTTACTAAAGAGAAAGCCCACATATAACTTAGTGGATTGTAGGGGCAGCAATTACGTATAAAAACAGTTTTGTCATTTCAGTGAGAAGTTGAGAGTATTCTGTTTAAGGACAGTATTTGGAGAGTATCATATGATGTGCACAATGTCTTAACTTGGTGATAAACATGTACAGGACCAGGACTGGTTAAGATGTTTAAACAGTGGTTTAAAACTATTGAGTTTGCTGGAGAATTTTATGTGTGTGAGGATACTATTCCACAGTTTAGCAACATATTGGGAGTACAGTGAGTTTCCTGCAACATTATTTGACTAATTTGCGAGTAGTTAGAATTTATTACTAGAAGAGAGGTTCCTTGCTGGACAGTAGGGTAGTAATATGTTTGGTAGTGCAGGGCATTTTTTTGGATGATGAATGAGTTTATGCACTGTAGTTAGTTGTGAATATGGTAGGTAGTTGTGTATTTCAAGTCCGTTTAATTATTCATATTAATGAATAATTAGTCATTTTAATTAATCATATGAAATTCATAACTCATTTCTTAATGCTCATATGCAATTCAGTTATTTGTGACAGCTTTCATTGCTATGCAATGTGGCACACAGAGTCAATAACAGAGGTCTGAAGAGAGCCTTAAATAATAGGCAGGGGTTTGAATCTGTTAACATCTGTCAGACAATAATGGTTTACACACAGGCAATATTTATGGCACACTCAGGGCCACCTTTTTCAGGCCTTTTCCTACAAAGTAATTGATCCATATACTTTATATGAAGGAAAGTGCTGTAAGCCCTTTAAGGGTGTTATTCATAAAATGACCAATATGTGTATTTCTGTGGTGACCATGACTGCTAATTATCTATCTAATATCTGTCCTGGCATGTGTTTGAAAATGACATGATGAGAAAGTTTATGTCATTCATTGATCACATGCTTTACTTATTCGAATATAATTATGTTCTGTATTGCATGTCTTCCTCTGGAAATGTCTTTAATACTGCAATTGTTTTCACAACACTACACAGATTAAAGGCAAATAAATGATTACATAAATGCTTCTTACCATCAGAAATTTTTATTGGCTGTGTGTTACAACACTTTATATTGTGTTGCTGCTGTTGTATTGCTGTAATGTTACTGTTCTCTGCAATTCAGTGTGAGCATGCCCAGTATTACAACATCAGAGATGTTTGCAAATCAGCAATGACATGTCATCTACTCTGTCTTGTCATTTGTCACTTATGTATGATGTGTGTTAATAGATTACCATTTAGCATTTGCATAACTATACAGTAAGCTTGAACCCCTTTTCTATGGGTGCTATTGTCATTTCTTCACAAAAATATGTCCACTTCTGAAGTACCTAACATTACAGCTGTAAGGTCCATTCATTCTTGTGTATACATGCTGAGGTGGAGAATACAGTAGTGTTAGCTTGCATACATAAATTCCTTGTATATACATCTCATATGCAATAACTGTAATATATTCATTCATCTGTAAAGTATCTTATGTCCTTGCTGTTATCTCAACTCATATTTATTTAACACACACACAGACACACACACACACATATATATATATATATATATATATATATATATATATATATATCGCATTTTCACTGGCCTTTATTATACTGCAGATTTATGTCTCTATTACATCCATTATTAGAATGTCTGTTTTTATTTATGTGCATAACGGCAAGGTTGTCATTGTCATTAATTATCATTACACCAATATTGCAGGATTTATACACTTTTGTCACATTTGCCTATGGGATATGAGTACACTTTAAATGTTTCTACTTCAGCATCGATTACTTATTCAGTATAACATAGTTTTGTGTACAATTCACCCATTTCACTTACCTTCCTTCTGTACTCTCCCTCTGTACTTGAACCTAATAGCTGCAGTGCATGTTCATATGTGAACATCGCCTGTATATAAGCCATTTTGCTTACATTCTGTGCTCATGCTTGCAAGTGCCTTTCCGTGGCCACAAACACTACTGCTGACCACAAAAAGGTGTTTGCAAACGTGTAGGCACAATGAGCAGCATGCATATTCAATTAGCATTGCTGCTAGTCATGCTAACACACTTACATAAGAATGCCATGGCACCTACATGATTGTTAATGAATCCCAGGGACTGTTTTTGTATTGCACTTCTCCATCAGTGCTTAAGCTGCATTGTGACTTGTAATATTATTAGCTTTAACTACTTGTAAACTAGGTTTTACTCTTTCACTTATTTAACAGAGAAATATATTAAGTTGACCATACTTGTGACACTAAGCTTAAAATTACCCCAAAACCTTAAAGGTAAACACTAAACACGTAAAAGCAAATTAAACCTTGCAGACATACTTTTATGAGGATGCTTAGCACTCCCAGACCCACCCCTCCAAAATGAGCAGGGTTTGTTTACTTACATCCCTTTACATTTACATATTAGCTCACCTTTTGATGTAATCTTTACACTTTTCAGACTGCTTCTGTCAGTTAGTACTTCACATATCGTACAGTCTGCCTTTGACAGTTTCCTTTTCATACAAAAAATCTGACATGGAGTTAAAATATGAATGTTGGAGGCAGATGAACTTAGCCATTCAGTAAAGGAAGCAGTAACTTGCCATTCTGAAGGACAATATATGCTAGTCATCAAGCCATCAAATCACTGCCTTTCAGGAATAAATCATAGTTATTACAGTTTAAGCCATCTGATATCATTTTAACCACTGCACTTTGTCAGAATATAAGCTTGTTAAGCATTAGCATTTTCAGGCCTCAGCAGATTGGCTCATATAATGCGACAGGGTGCTAGCATTATTACTCTGCCATAGCAGATGGGTGCATGATGTCTGTTCAACGTGCACAACTCCCTCATGGTATACTGAGAAGCAACTGAAAAAAAAATGAAGTTATTAACTCGGGAGTTTGAGCCACATCTTCAAAGGTGCAAACATCATGAAACTGTATAATGGAAAGGGTAGTATGATATAACCATTGATATGATATCATAAAAAAAGCTTTCATGCAATAAATAATGAAGACAGCACTAAGGCAGATGAGCAATAGAGAGAGAGAGATAAGAAAAGAAAATATAGCTGTATGGCAAGGTAATGTTAAAACAAGCCACCACTTGGGGAACTCTCTCGTATAATGAAGGAGACAACACTCTGTGTGGCAGAGTTAAGGAGGAATGCAGTGGATATTCTTGGCAAGGAAAGTCTATAATAGAGCAGCAATTCCAGGAAATGCAGCTCTTGCAGAAATGTTTTCTTTCAGCCAATGTTAGGACTTGAAATTGAACAAGAGTAAAAAAAAAATGTTCATAAATGTTTTATCCTATGCGTAGGTCCCCCTCATTATTATCTATGGTATGATCCCAGTTATTCTCATTAGGGGTACTATATAATTACTAACCATGGGATGGATAAGGCCAATCTCCAAGCAAATAGAACAGGTTAATTCAAGCACAATAAGGGAAACTGAGTAGGGGTAAAATGACCTGCAGGGGCAGCAAGCTTAGTACTTGCCTATGTACTTCACATGATCATAGGAAGATACTAGGCTAACGGGACTAGGGCCCTTACAAGCCTAGCCACATTCTGCCCTTGTTTCCATGATCAGCCCTATTGCCCCTGTCCAAGAGACACAAGTGGAACACCTAGGGTGAATTTATGGTTACCCATCCAATCATCCAGATTGTGCTTGAAGAGGGCCAAAGAGGTGCTCTGCTTGACATGAAGTGGGAGTCTGTTCCACAGGTGCTATAACCTCCAGAAGACAAATATGTCCCTCCAGCAGGTTCTATTAATGTCACATACCAGGTTAAGGTCTTTAGAGCAAGTAAATGGTGAACCATTGGACTTATGGATATGCAGCATTTCCAACACAGCAGAGTCAGAGTTTGCCTTATATGCCTCTGAGTAGTCTTTATGAACTGGAGTAAAGTGACAGTGATTTCAGCTAATCCACCTAGGACAGATGCTGAAGACCTTGAATTTTCCTTGTGAGGAGCTTTTGTGGTCTTTCCAATTGTTGCAGGTGCCTGGAAAGGTGCATACTAAAAGGGGTGTTGTACTCAGTTATCGGCCTGATGTGGGAAGAGTACAGGGAAGTTATAACTTCTTTTTTTTTGGAGACAATGCCCTTAGTTATAAGATGAGCAATATAGAATGCCCTACTTACCACTGTGGAGACATGGTGATTAAAGGTAAGGTTGCTGTCAACCTGTGTGCCCAGGTCTCTCAACACTGAGTGAGTGCTTAGAGTATTTCTCTTGATGTAGTAATTAGCCAGAACATCACTCTTACTGAAAAGGATGATAATACATGTTTTGCATTAAGTTTAAGGCCATGACTTTGGCACCAATCATTTGTTTGAGTAAAACTCTCTTGTAGGATATTAACATTGTTTGGGGATTCTATGGCTGCTCCCAGTTTGCAGTCATCAGCAAACTTTGTTAACCATAGACCTTTAGTTTTTGCTTGTACTTAAGAGAAATAGATTCTGAACAGTAGAGATGCTAGGACTGATCCCTGTGGAACACCACTGGTTATAGGTCTGCTGTTGGAGGAGGATTTCCCCCACTTTGACTGTATGGGTTTTATCAGTGAGCCAGTTAGTGACCCACCTAATGATATAAGGGTTGATACCTAGCAGGGTGAGCTTGTCAAAAATGCCTGAGTGGGGAATAGTGTCAAAAGCCTTTGCCAAGTCCAGGTAGGCTATATGTACAGTTTTCCCCTCGTACAGGCCTCTGTTGACTGTCTTGAAAAAGTCCACCAGGTTTAACAGGCATGATTCCCCCTTGACAAATCCAAACTGAGTTGGGTCAAGTGTTTGGAGATTACCTATCTTTATTGATAAGGTCCGTGATAATTCACTCCATGGCCTTGCAGATAAGAATAGTCAGGCTAATAGGTCTATAGTTCTCAGGGTCAGTGGAAGCATCACCTTTGTACAAGGGAATAATGGTGGCCATTTTCCATTCAGCTGGGATGAAGCTTGTGCTTAGACTATGATTGAAAAGAGTACCCAATGGTGTTGCTAACTCTTGTTGAAGCCCATGTAGGATGCAACCTGGGATGTCATCAAGTGCCATAGATGCTGTGTTTTTGGCCTTAGACAAGGTGTTTACAACCTCCACTTTTGAGATACAAAGTGGGGGACAGGTGGAAGGAATGTCATGGGGTACATGTGGTGGGGACAGGGAGTGAAGTTTTCACAGAACCTATCAGCTAACAGGTTTGCTATGCACACAGGCTCAGTGTATGTGGTACCATTAACTAAAGAACCCATAAGGAGTTTGATGGGAAATCCATGAAAGATGGTTGCATTTAACACATATATCTATGAAGGATGGTTATAGAGCATTATTCTGAAGCAAAGTCGAATTTTATTTGAGGATTAGTAGTGTTCATCAACCAGTTTGAAAATCATGATAGTCATATTTATATATGTTCTAACTCTAGTCTTATTTAAGTCTTGTTCAACTTGTAATTTTTTAGTCCTTATGTTATGGTTTGACAATCATGATTGTCATATATGTCCTAAGTGTAGTTTTCTTTAGGTGTTTTTCAATTTTTAATTTTTCACTTTTGAAACTAGCAAGTCTTGCGATGAAAAAAAAAACTGCGTATCATTGGTATAATATACGCACTTCCTAATCTTAGAAACTGAGGATTCTATTCTAGAGAATTTTATTTTGTGACTTCCAGTAGTTCCATTTGTTAAAACATTCATGTATGCAATTTATAAAATTTACATTATGATTTGCGACTTCTTGTATACTTTTCATTACAGTTACATCCTGCCTGCTGAAAGAACACGCAATAGATCAACTAAATAAATATAGAATGCATGCAGATGATAGGCATGCTTGTTTAATTCAAGAGTCTTTAGAATATGGATAGTGTTTTTTGGCATCTTCAACTTCTTTTTTAATGAAAAGTATTTTAGATGAGTCAGTCAAGCAAAGCGATTGTTTTCCTCTACTGAAATCAACCATTGTCTATATGTCAGTCTTGTGTCAGCATGGTTAACTGGTCTGACAGCAGGTATATTCATGCAGTATGTGACCTATTTTCAGCAAAAGCTGTCTGCCTGCTTCTGACATGGGCTATAATGAACAATGTCTGAATAAGAGTCATTATATTGATTTATGAAAAGGTCACTCTTTGAAAGAGGCCTTACTTTCCATCGTCAATGCAGACAGCAACGTATGTCAGTGAGGTAGGGGAGTCTTGCATTATCTGTGTAAGAAGATGTGGAGTGGTTCATTGTCTGATGGAAGCATCAGAAGGTGATGGACAAAACTGCTTTTCTTTTCATCTCCATTTTCCAAACATCTACCAGTTGCAAAGAATTTAACTATGTCATTCATTTTTTAACTTAAGTTATGCACAATACATTGAACTACAAGCAGGATATTGCCAAGGACATAGCAGAGCATTTACCTCTTCTTACTTCTCAGTCCTTCAGTATAAAGACTGACTACAGATGAAATAATAAGTATGTTTTAAGTGAGTATTACAGTTTTTATCTTCCAGAACATAGTCAACAAGTAAGCAGAATTACCTTTCTTAAATGTAATTGTCTCTAATCACATCACTTCTGTGACTTTTCCTTTTCAAATATTGTTTCTATGGTATACTCTTTGAAAGTCATAGCATGATTGACAGCATGATGTGTTCTGTAAGACCTCAGTTCTTTAATTAATTTATTTTTGCTACAACAGCCATACTGCCTTCCTAATGCTTTTGCTGCATACTGTTGCTTCATTTAGTAATCTATAGTTTCATGCATACCTCTCAATCGTACAGATTTTCACAGAATGTCCAGATTTTTGCCTCATATTTTTGGCCTGTTTTTCATAAAATTGTAGTTTTCTGGCAAATTAGAGGCAAATCAATAAAGACTGGAGTTATAATGACTTCATACCCTCCAGAAAATTCATGCTAATACAAAATCTGTTATTCTATCAACTTTCTAAATTTGCAAAAGCAATATTTTAAAATTGTCCCTATTTCTGGGCCTTTGTCCCACTTTTATATATGACTTTGTCCAGATTTCTTGTTCTAAGAGGTTGAGAGGTATGTTTTCATGTACTACAAATAGTTCAATAAAAGTGTTAGTGTGTGCAAGGGAGATCCTGCTTACATTTGTGAGTTATGTTATAACCTTGCTTATAGAATAATTCAGGCTCCACATACATAAACTTATATGTATCTTTGTGTTACTGGCAGCATGTATATATTCTGTACCGGGTTACAGTATAAGAGAACTAGGACAGGTCTTGTCACTCTGTGAATAGCATTTTTAATGTTAGCAAATCTGCATACAAGACCAACATAAACATTTGCAAAGAGCTATAACTATTAGACAGTGTACTGGACTATGTCTGTAAGCCAAAGAACATGCCTCAGGGTTTTAAATTGTCAGATGATTGCCTAACCATAGGACAAAAAGTCAAAATAATGGAATGTGCCTATGATGCAAATTTAGTAAGAAATGTGAACAACAGAACAAATTAGCTGTCTCCTGTCTTTTTAGGATATTATATGTGGATATACGCTATGCCTCATTGTTACCTCATAATGATTCAGTATGTAGTTATAAGCATTTATTCAACTTGGAGGCTACCTTGTCACCTCAGAACACATTAGGTAAGCACAACACATACACACATACAGCACTGAGCACTTCCCCTAAATCAACATATGCTGAGGTTGTTAAGAAAACATTGCCTAAGCCTCACTGTCTAAAGACTAAGAAACCTCAGGCATTAATATACACAGCAACACTGCAACACACCTGCCTTCGCCCGTCACAATCATACCTAAGGTGCATACCTGTAAAAGTCACAAGGTTGCAAACCAGGATCCAGGAGGTAAAAGGGGCTCTTGGATCCCTCTTTCCATCCTGGCAAATATCATTATGACCCAGTAGTGGTCCAAGTAGGAGCGAAAGACCTTAGATGCTCCACCCAGAGAGGCACACAGAAGGAATTATATCATATGGCTTGCTATATATTTTCTTGGGTCAGGAAGAACACTGGTCTTGAGTAGTATTTTGTCATCACTCAGAATGATGCAGAGATTCAACGATAAGGTAATTGGCTTTTAGTGATTCACCATGTAGTTGGTGTCATTCTAGGATGATCCAGTAGGTGTCAGTTTGGGATGAGATGGCTGACAATCTTTATGCTTTGCCAGGGATGGGCTTTACATCTCTTACCAAGGCTACTGCATTCTGGCTAAAGCCTTTGCTGTCCCCATAGTACTTTTTTAGGTAGACTCCATATGATGGACATTCCAAGCTACTAAATTCTAATTTGGAATTTGATAATTGCAGCTCTAATCAATGGCAGGAGTCTTAAAAAATGCCTAAACATAAGGCTATTCTGCAACTTGAACACATTTATATACATACATACATTACATATATATATATATCTTTAATTTTATTTTTGAAGATATAGAGTATAGTTTCAGTACAATGAAAGTTCTCCCTTTATTCCTAGGTATAATGCCTATCGCATCTTTGGACTCACTGGCAATTGTGGGAAAGTATCAGTATTTGTCAAGAATATCATCATCTCATAACAGATTCCAAGGGACATCACATGTGCTCCCATAGAAGTCCAAATCACCCTAAACAAGACTAATTACCACTTTATAGCTAGCAATCAAACACATTCTAAGGCCCCTTCATCGTATGATAGCTATCTTAACACATTAGATGAAACTCCCATTAAACCCAAGACCTTTCTACTGGCAGACTTCAGCTATCCATCAATAAACTGGTTGACCTACACTGCCATTGGCTGGCATGCCCAATATTTCCTTGACATTATAAGTGCTAACTCTCTTTCACAAATAGTAACCATCCTACTAAGGGCCTCAATATCCTGGATGTAGTCCTCATAAATATGAACACTTTTTTGCACAGCTCCATATGTATCATCATGTGTTGTTAAATCAGACCATAATTTAGTGACCTGTTCCTTTAAACTTGGTGGTTCCCTTGTAAATGAATCTCTGTTTAGGGATGTCTCAAAACAAACCTTCATCAATTACTTGATGACTTAAATAAAATCTGCTGTAATCCTCCTCTGAAGGAACCTTTTGTTAAAGCTGTTAGCTATGTCTCTGACTTCTACCCCCATTTAAATAGTTGTAGTGATAAGGCAGTCCTTACTTACAACAAATATAATGAGAAGTTTAAAAACAAAGCCTATGGTGGAATACCAATTAAATAAATTATGTAACAAGAGAAAGAAACTGCCTGATTGTTAGAAGAGGCCTCACTCTACATACCGTAAGAGCATACTTAAGCAAGCTAACAAACAGCTTAAGGGAACCAATAGGAAGCTCATAGCTGAGTAAGAACTTAAAATTGCAACTAAATCCAAAATTACTTCAAATCTTTCTTTAGCAGTGTCAGGAAGTTAAGAACTAACACCCAACAATGTTTAGAGTTGGTCCACAATAATAATACTACATTCTCTGACCCAAAGGAAATAGCTAATATCCTAGCTAACAAATTAAATCAAATGTTACTCCACCAACAGTTATACTATCTTACAAATTCTACAATCCCAACCTCACCATTTAATTACTGCAGAAAATGTTCTCTTGGCCCTTTCAAAAACTAAAAATACTTCATGCATGGGCCCTGTCAGGATACCAGGTTGCCAGATTATCAGTGCCAAATATGGTCTTTCTGAACCCCTACTTAACCACATGAATCTAAGCCTCTCCACTGGTTATACTCCTGAAGCCTGGAAACAGCTGTTGTATGCTACTACACAAAGGTGGCCTAACCATGGACCCTGGTAACTGTAGACCAAGTAGTCTCATTAGCCTCATATGTAAAGCTATGGCGTGCATTATGTCAGATTTCATTAATCTGGATATTGAAAATCTCTCAACCGTGGACCCTCATCCAATTGGTTTAGTCAAAGGAAGTACCTGCATCTACCTCATTAATTACTTTGAAAAAATAATAGAAGTAGTGGATAATGGTTATGTAGTGCATACAGCATAGCTAGACCTGGCCAAGACCTTTAACACTATTCCCCCATGCAAGCATTATTGTGCAATGGATAGCTAGCTGTTTGTCTGACAAAATGTATGTGGTTAGAGTAGTAGAGTGCCACTTTTGAAAGCAAAAGAGTTACCAATGGTATATCACAGGGCTCAGTTTTTGGGCTGTCTTCTATTTTGCACATATTTTTCAGACCTTCAAGCCAGCACTTCTGGCCAAGGGTTAACTAAGTTTGCAGATGACTATAAATTTGGTGTTGTTATTCCATCTTCAACTGACTCACAATTTTCTCCAACACAGCTTAGACCATGTTAACAACTGGTGCAAGGACAATGGGCTCAAATTAAATGTAACAAAATGCAGTATAGTTCATTTTGGAAAACAATACAGTTTCACATACCATGTAGGAGATGCACCCTTCCAATCAGACACTATTTTAAGGGGTCTGGATATTCTTGTTGAGAATTTCTTATAATTTGACCATCATGTATCCATAGTAGTTGAGAAAGACTTTTATCTAGCCAATCTAATTTCCAAAGGCATCTCCATTAGATCCAGAGAAGTTTTAATTCCTCTTTATTCATATCTTATTAGACCCATTATTGAATATAATACACTTTTTGGCATGTATTTATCTAAATATATCACACAACTTGAGAGGCATCAGAGATTCATAACTATAAAAATCAGTGACTTCAAAACTCTTAGTTATCAAAAGAGACTAGCAGCCCTTTCTCTGTAATAGGAAGAAAACAGCTTCAGAAAGCTATTTGTAGTTTAAAAGCGCTTTTCATTTAATAAAATCAAACTTCTTCAGAATCATGCTTTTTCAGGCCTTTCTCTGTACTTAGTCTCTTAAAGACTCCTTTATAAAGATCTCTATCTAGCCTTTCATGCCATGAAAGATACAACCTTATTGTTCCTGTATTCCTTTTTAGAACTGATGATGCTTCAAATACTTGGTCAGAGGAACTAAATATTCATCAGCAGATGAATAATGCACATTGGCATGATATATTTATATCCCAATGTCTCTCTCATCTCTGAAACAAACTTCAACTACATGTCAAGCAGAGTAGCACCCTTGCCACCTTCAAGATAATCCTAAATAATTCCCCTCAGTCTATCTTGTCTTGCCCTCCTTGAGGGTAGAGGGACATTTTAAATAGTATTTTTTTTTTTTTTGGACTAGGCTTGAAATGATCCACTGACTGATTGCCTTGTACTCGCTTATGAACCTGTAATAAATAAATATTTCTTTTTTGGGTTCATCTTGCATTATAATATATTCAAAATTACTTTGAGTGGAAATTATGAGAAGTAATTTCATTCAATACTCTTGTATAACTGAAATATCATTCTCCCATTTTGAATGAGTGGCATTCTCTGCAGATAGACCTATATTAACAATATATCATTAACATAGTAAGGGGAAATTAGCAAAGTTAAACCAGCAGGCAAGCATTTATGCTGTTTAGGTTTCGTATATGGTTTTGTGCTCATAACAGAAGCAGTAAAGATAGCCTGCATTAAACTTCTGATTACAAAACTAGGTATAATTGGGTAAATCAGTTCTATAACAAAGCTTGTGTAAATGAAAGATACTTCTGAGTGTATTCTTTCGTTTACTGTTATCAGTAATGCCAGCTATCATGCGAAGATTACTTTCTCATGAAGTCTTCCAACATGTACCATGACTTATATGATATGAAAATGAGGTATAACATTGTGATGTGCTAAACTGAAATAAAAACAAAATTTTCATATCACCCCTAAAATAAATGAAAGCTTTCCACTTGATACATCTGATAAAATATAAGGATAGTTGAAAAAAGGATAGTAGACTTTATTGCAACTGTTATATTATGAAGTGTTTTAAACAGTATTCTCATCAAAATTACATTTTTATGACTATAATACTGGAAAATCAGGTAGCTTTTTTCTTTTGGTAATATTGACAATAGCAAATCTCATAAAATTACTATTAACAGGAATATTGTTTAAGCCCTTATCTGCATAGTACTTTCAGAAGGTCTGTCCCCAGGTTACTAGCTGTTTTTGGCTAAGTTTGCACTTTTTATTTGAAAGTCTCTATATCCAAAATTGTAAAACTTTATGCAAGAAATTTTCCGGGGAAATTTTAATGGTATAATTTCCTGTAAAACTTCATTAGATTGGGCTCCAAACCTGAAAGACGATAGGGAAGCTGCATCCTGAAATGTAATGAAAAAAGACAATGTTAAATTAAGTTTATGCCTCAGCATGCAAAAAGTAAACAAAAAGAAAAAAAAAACCTTTTGTACAGAAACATATACACCTTCTGGGCCTGAAGTCGTATCAATATGTCTGATACCTTAAATCTCCTGTAATGGAGACCCATGGGATATATGCAAAATACCCCTTAAGGATGTCAAGTGTTTCAGCTACACAACTTCTGAATGCCCATGACTTTTTACTTTTTGCTTTACCCACAGCTAGTGGGCATTTGGCTTTGTTGACCAGAATGTATTCATAAAAGTCTAAAAAGTCATGGGTATTCAGAAGCATTGTAGTTGAAACTCTTGATGTCCTTAAGAGGTCATTTGCATGCTTCCCATGGTCCTCCATTACAGAAGGTTTAAGGTATCACACAGTGAAAGCTCTAGATTAGCTAGATTAGCTGTTTTTTTTTTTCTTGTAGTTTTTACTTATATAAATGTGTAGAACTGACAGTACTTTGACAATATTTACCAGGTCTATAATTTGAAGATTAAAGGTAAACCACCATAAACAAGCTCTACAATAAGAGAAAAGAAAAAGAAAATACCTCCTTCAAATGTACAGCAGTTTTAAGGATCATCAAACCAAGCATAACATTAAAAATTTGACTAAAAACTTAAAAGAATTTATTAGGAGCACTAAAGCAGCCCACAAACTTGTGTTAGCATCTGAAGCTAAGGATGTCTACAAATCTGTCTTTAGTGATGTTAGGAAGCTAAGAAATAACACACATCATTGCTCAGAAATTATTCAAGATTACATCCCCTATTCTGACCAAGTAAACACTGTTAAAATATTATATAATAAATTTAGTGCCAACTTCACCTCAGAAATGACAATTCAAAACCCATTTATCCTTGAATCTCTGAGAGTCCCCAAACATCACCAAAAATCATGTACTTAAAGATCTTGTCAAAGACTAAAAATATATCCTCCATCAGACCTAATAATTTACCTGGCTGTTGAATAAACAGTAATAAACATTACTGCTAGAAACACTCTTTAAATTATTTAACCATTTGTTTGGCCACCAGCTTCATTCCTGAAGTTTAGTGCACAGCAGTGGTGATGCTGCTCCACAAGTGTGGCCTCAAAATGATCCTAGAAATTAAAGGTCCATCAACTTGATGAGTCTCATATGCAAAGGCATGAGGCATATTGCAAATGTTCTGATTAACTATGACATTAAAAATCTCATTGGGATAGACCCACAGTAGATTGGGTTTGTTGACTGCAGATTCCTATGTGGCAAGATGACAAAACCCATACAATGTGAGCAACAGGTGCCTCATCAAAGAGTATAAAAATAACAAGTGATATTCTGCAAGGCTCAATGCTGGGAGATCTTTATTTGACATTTAATTTTACAATCTTCAGACCATAAACCTAAACATCTGGCTAACCAAATTTGTGGAGGACAGCAAACATGGACTCATTGTCAAGTCATTCTTTGACACTCAAAACTTGCAGCTAGAACTTGCACTTGCAAAAACCCAGTGAACTAAAAAATGGGCTTAAATTAAATACTAAGAAGTGCAATATAGTCTAATTTGGTGAACTGCTCCTCACCACTTGATACGGACAATACCCCACTCCAAAATAAGAATGCTGTTAGAGACTTTGGTACTTTGGTTGACAATTTCCTCTTCTTTGAACATCATGTAACAACAGTAGTCAAGAAGTCCTACTTAGTGCAGCTGATCACAAATGGGATATTTTTTCAGAAACAAAGAGTTCATTCCCCATTATATTCAGCACTGATTAGACCACTTATTGAATGCAGTGCTCCATTTATGATGTACTTCTCTAGACATATCTGAGAAACTTAACATTCTAAGCTAACAGAAAGAGAAGGAATTATTGTCCCTTTATTCAGTGTCTTACAAATAGTTGAGGAGAGATCTATGCCTTGAATTCATGCCATTTGGGATACAATGATCAAGGATCTCTGTTTCTGCACAAACTGAAAAGTCCCATAAAAACTAAAAGAATGGATCTAAATCTTCACTAGCAGATAAATAGTACAAGGTGGAGTGATAAGTTTAATATACATCACCCCCCTCTGAAATAGCCCCCACTGCACATTAAGCAGCATGATATATTATTTTATTTCAAATGTGAACTAGACAAGTGTATGATTATTCAAAAATGTTACCACTGGCTTTAATGGTCTGGCTGTCTTCAAGAGGTGGTTCAGTCTGATAGTAAGTACTACCAGGCCTTGAATGGTCACATGACTCAGTTGCTTTATATTCTTATGATCCTACATGTTTTTTTTTTGTTACTCTTGCTGTGATGGCATGTCAAAATGAAGTATTTTAGGTCATTATTATACTCAGTATGCTGATCAACACAACAGCCACAGTGAAAACTGAGTAAAATATAACATATCAGTTATACAAAATGCGTATGAACCAAAGCCACTTGGGTTTGTTTTTGAATGACTATATAACTGCCACCTTTGAGATTTGTAACAAAACTTTCAGATAGGAATAACAGTATGTTCAGCTATAAGCAGAGATAAGATGATAATTCTTACTATAGAACTTCCAGTACTGGATACCTCTGAATTTGGCCTCAACTTTAGCTGCTTGAAATGCATGGCATGTTACAACTGAAAACAGAAAATATTTTTCTGGTGAATATATAGTGTTTTTATTTCTGATTTAATGACAGCCTAACAGAGAAGCATTCCAGGATATTATGGTGTTCTGTACAGTAAATTGAAGTTCAAAACAGTTTTCCAGTTGTAAACTGGGCATAATTCAAAATGACCCATAGCAGCAGTGAACACCTCTAAATATAATGGTGTAATGCCTATTTGTATAAAGTCATACCTCAGTTCCATCTTAATGTTCCATTATCAATCTATCGAGTACCTGCCAATTTATGCACTACAAAACTCACATAAAATTCTTATACTGTACTATATTTGGCTCTGTCCATCAATTGCTCAACTATTTGGCATGTTAACTATAGAATGTTGCAAAAGAAAAAAATCTGGGAAAAGTAGAAGATTTTTTTACTTTTGATATAATAACAAGTAAGTAGAGAAGCATTTGGACTAATTGTGTACTTTGCATACTAAGCAAAAGTTTAGCTCAGCTATAACAATGGAAAATACATATAATATAAAATGCTAGACAATGGCAAGTAAAGCTATATGTACTGAAGCTTCTGGTGCCTATGTAAGATAGTCTACATCTTTGTCTCACTTTCTGATTTCATTATGAAACTTTATGGTAATAACAATAGTGCTAATCAGTTAAAAAAGCACCTTAGAAATTTCAGAGTACCTAAGTGTTTATTATATTCCTTGCTGCCAACTCCTTAACTGTGTTCCCTCAGCCTGCTCTTGCCATGCAGTCACAGTAATGCTGTTTCTTCAAAGCACTTTCCAGACAGAATCATAAGGATCTCACAAGGTTGCTATGAAAGGGTTGAATGCTGAACTGAATTAGAAGGCAGCAAATCTTTGCAAGCTCTGCACAGTACACTTCAATAAAAAAAATCAACTCCACTCAAAGCCCTTCTAGCCTGAAACTTGGACTTCCACTGGAGTAAGCGTACTGAGTCAGCATGATATACAGCTGAAACAAGCCTGCATAGTACATTTTCTCACTACAGTTATCAGCGATATCATTCCAGTAGAGACTGAATACTATATTTGTACCTCCTATCTAATTAAAAGAAGCTAGCAAATACTTTATATTGTAAGGGCGTGCATACTATTGAGATCTCTTTGCCACCCCTTTTTCCTTCCACTTTACTATCACAATCTTTGCTCTAATCTGTGACATAACCTGTGTACGTTCCTGACATTATCTTTCACCACAAACACCAGACCTGTCCTTTTCCCCTTCTCCTTCTTCTTCTACCTGCTCCCCCACTTTCACCCACCATTATCTGGACTCCCCTGGCCCAACAACTTTCTAAACTACAATAGACATGATTAACTGGTAAGGTAGTGCACATACTGACCTTTGCTATTCAGTGACACTGATTGTGTTTTTTTTTTGTCACTCGGCCAGGACAGCCTGTGGGGGCTCATCCTGCTCCATTTGTAGCTCACTCCACTCCCCTACCCTACCTCCAATTCCCACCCACCCTCACTATATGTACATTTATACTTAACAATAGCCATACTTACCAACCTACACCCAATCCCAACCAACCCAACCACACTTCCTATTAACATCAGTTACATCTCCTCTACTGCACAATACACCAGATCACACATAGCACAATTCTTACATCCCATATCCACTAACGTTTACACATATTTGTCCACACTCAGCATGACACCTTTAAAACTTGCTCTTCTCCTTTTTACCTCTTGTCCTCTGCTACTCCTATTATATAGCCTTTCATCATACAATACTCCTCTCCAATACTCTACTTCCCCACCCTGACATACTTCCACATATCCAACACCACATAGTTCTCAACAATTTCTTATAGCTCCAACCCTCTTCCTCACCACCAAGAATATCACTTTCTTAAATTCCTCCCTCAGCTAACTAAATCTTCAACCTCTCTTAGATACACTAAGCTCCTATACAAACTCTCCAAACTCCTTCATCACATAACTAAACAATTAAAAATCACAGGAGACATCCATCCCAAACCTGGTCCCAACTCAATCCACGATTCACTACGCTTGTCATCTCAGTTTAATTTTATTCATCTCCACCAAAGAAACAAATTATCCCTCCTCTTCCTCAACATAAATGTAAGAAATATAGCTAATAAAACTCCCATCCTACATGCACTATTATCCCACTAATCCTCTGATATAGATATTTTAACAGAAACATGGCTAAAACTAGATATCAACAGTAAGGAAATCATTGCCACAGGCTACAATATCTTATGAAAAGAAAGAATAAACAAAAAAGGGGGTGGTGTACCTATCTTATATAAAGACCACCTAACTCTTGACCTCCTGGACTCCACCATCCCAAATATAGCAAATGCTGAAGTAATTCTAGCCAAATTACCCATTAACTCCAGCAAATATCTTAATATCATAGGTGGTTATATCCCACCAGGCAACAACATTGTCACCCTTGAAAACCTGCTACAATGGTGTTCCACATTTCTCCATCAAGAGACCATCCTCACGGGGGACTTTAATATTGATTGGCTCCTCTGTTCCTCCCCAACTCCAACAACTCACATTAACCTGTACAGCTTTGTCCAAGTCATCATGTCTCCCATTAGGGCCCATAAAACCTCTAAGCATCAGTCCTTACTTGATTGGATTCTTATTAACTCTCCCCACCTAACATCTAACTCAGGCTGCCTCCATAACAACCTAAGTGACCACAGCCCAGCCTTTCTCCTAAGAGACCACAACCATCCAACACATCAAATCTCCTTCCATACAATCAGAAACAAAAAAGGTTTCAATCCCAATAATTTTAACTCTGCCCTAAAAAAAATGTTTCTGGGAACACCTCAAACAATTGCCTTGGATGAGGTAGTACACTCCTTTAACAAAACCTTTCTTGACATCCTCCACACCCATGCACCACCTAGAAATGTTAGAGTCAAATCCAATTATGTGCCCTGGTTAACCAAATAAACCACATCCCTACTCAAAGCCAGAGATAACACCTGGTCACTATTCCATAAGAACAAAACCAACACTACTAAACAACATTTTCTTGAATTTTGAAATAAAGCTAAAAAACAAATTAAAATTGACAAATCCAATGACTACCACAATATTCAAACCAAACATCAGAATAATCCACAAAAGTACTGGGCTGCAGTTAATAACTTACTGCAACCAGGTAAATCTACCACTCCCCTCCAAAAGCATCTAACAACTATGAAAATGTTGCAGCCCAATTTAACACTTACTTCACAGAATCCATTCAAACACCAGCCAACAACCAGCCCAGGTCCAATCTCACCCTCTCCCAAGAACCAAACCACAATACACCCCCACAAAACACCACCAGCCAATTCAAGTAAAATCTAGTCCCCATACATTACATCAAAAAACTACTGAAAAAACTAAAACCAACCACTCTAGCTGCTGACAATCTCCCTGCAGAATATCTACACCTTACAGCAGAAGCTACCTCTTACCTTATAGCCATAGTCATAAATAGATCAATAACTGAAGCATATGTCCCCACTATCTGGAAAATATCTCACATTCTACCACTACATAAAGGAGGTAGCTCCTGTGCACTAATGATTTATCACCCCATTGCCATTCTTTCACCCCTGTCTAAAATCCTTGAAAGAGTAGAACACACCCAACTCATGGAATACCTCCTCTCGCACAACCTCCTATCTCATACCCAGCATGGTTTTCATCCTGCACATAATACCACAATAGCTCTACTGTCCTTTACAAACACAGTCAACCAACACAGGAACAACTCCCAATTTGTATCAGCCATATTCCTTGACTTGTCAAAAGCCTTTGACATGGTCAACCACAGCAAACTCATTAGTGTCCTTCCCTCCCTTAACCTCAGTCATACTGCTATTATCTGCTTTCAAAGCTACTTAGCAGACCGTCAACAAGCTGTCCAATGGCAACAAACCCTCTCACACCTTCTCCCAGTCACCACAGGGGTCCCACAAGGTTCCATCCTTGGACCACTTCTATTTTCTCTCTTCACCAATCAACTTCACTCTGCTACTCCCCATGCAACCATGATCCAATACACTGATGACTCCACTTTGATCTGTTCAGTTTCTTCCCTCAACAAACTTCAAACCATCACCCAAGATTCTTTCTCATCTGTAGAAACCTGGTTAACTGACTTCTAACTTATACTAAACCCCAATAAAACAAAACGTCTGCTCTTCTGCCCATCCAGGTATACCTCTACCTCTGTAGCCTTCCACATCTTCTCCAAAAACAAAACCATGATCAGTCCAACTCCCCACACCAAAATGCTAGGTGTCATAATTGACAATAACCTGAAAGTCGATCTCCATATAGACCAAACCATCAAAAAATTCACAAGAAACTTGGCCTCCTATACAGGAACAACCAGTTTCTAACACGTAATACAAGTCACAATTTCCAGGACACACCTTCTATCAACACTCCTATATGTATCCCCAGTCTTAACCAACCTCCGCAAAACAGACATTGCCAGACGTGAAATGTGTTATAATAAAGTCTCCAAATTCACCACCAATGCTTCCTACAAGTCTCATCATTGTACATCTCTCAAGAAACTTGATTGGCTTGAACTCCCTCAGCTTTTACACTTTAATCAACTAACCTTAGCTCATAAAACCCTCCACCACCCAGAAAACACTCCAGCCCTCAAAGACATCATTCAACCCTACCTGGCTTCAAGACTCCTCTGCTCCAACAATAAAGTTCTTCTACAAGTCAGCAAAGCTAAAAACTCAGCAGGCAAATCCATTTTCTCCAACTGTACTTCCAAGCTTTGGAACAACCTACCAAACTCTCTTGAGAACATTCTCTCAACTGTACAGTTTTCAAAAACTCCTAAAAACCTACCTTGCAAACTCCTGGCCCTATTCCTGCAGCTCCCCAGGATAAGCCACTCCCCTACACCACCCTGCCCCATTAACCTCTTTCTACCCATTTTCCTAAACTGTACAGAACCACTTTGTGAAGCATGAATGACTGTATACTACCTCTTGTAAATAGTTATGATGACCGCTATAACTGTCTAAACAAATATCTCTGCTTATTGAATGCTTTCATTGTTTTATTTCTGTGATTTTGGATGTTACTACAAGTGCTCTGCATATCTTATATTTTATATTTACAATGCTGCTATGTTACTTACTGTTTTATTATTACATTCTTCTTCTCTTCCGGCTGTTCCCGTTAGGGGTTGCCACAGCGGATCATCTGTTTCCATTTCTTCCTGTCCTCTGCATCTTGCTCTGTCACACCAACTACCTGCATGTCTTCTCTCACCACATCTATAAACCTTATCTTAGGCTTTCCTCTTGTCCTCTTACCTGGCAGCTCCATCCTTAGCATCCGTTTCCCAATAAATCCAGCATCCCTCCTCAGCACATGTCCAAACCAATGCAATCTTGCCTCTCTGACTTTGTCTCCAAACCGTCCAACCTAAGCTGACCCTCTAATATACTAATTCCTAATCATGTCCATCCTTGTCACACCCAGTGCAAATCTTAACACCTTTAACTCTGCCACTCCCAGCTCTGACTCCTGTCTTTTTGTCAATGCCACCATCTCCAACCCATACAACATAGCTGGTCTCACTACCATCCTGTAGACCTTCCCTTTCACTCTTACTGGTATCTATCTGTCACAAATCACTCCTGACACTCTTTTCCACCCATCCCACCCTGCCTGTACTCTCTTCTTCACTTTTCTTCCACACTCACCATTACTCTGAACTGTTGATCACAAGTACTTAAACTCATCCACCTTTGCCAACTCTACTCCCTGCATCCTCACCATTCCTCTAACCTCCCTCTCATTCACACACATATATTCTGTCTTAGGCCTGCTGACCTTCATTCCTCTCCTCTCTAGAGCATATCTCCACCTCTCCAGGGTCTCCTCAACCTGGTCCCTACTCTTACTACAGATCACAATGTCATCTACAAACATCATAGTCCATGGGCCTTCCTGTCTGATCTCATCTGTCAACCTGTCCATCACCAATGCAAATAAGAAAGGGCTCAGAGCTGATCCCTGATGTAATCCCACCTCCACCTTAAATGCATCTGTCACTCCCACTGCAGACCTCACCACTGTCACACTACCATTGCACATATCCTGTACCACTTTTACATACTTCTCTGCCACTCCCAACTTCCTCACACAATACCACAACTCCTCTTAGGCAGCCTATCATATGCTTTCTCTAAGTCCACAAAGACACAATGCAACTCCTCCTGATCTTCTCGATATTTCTCCATCAATTCTCTCAGAGCAAACATCACATCTGTAGTGCTCTTTCCTGGCATGAAATCATACTACTGATCACTAATCATCACTTCCCTTCTTAACCTGGCTTCCACTACTCTTTTCCATAACTTCAAGCTGCGACTGGTCAGCTTTATCCCTCTATAGCTACTACAGCTCTGCACATCACCCTTATTCTTAAAAATAGGTACAAAACAGTTTTTTCTCCACTCCTCAGGCATCCTCTGATTTTTCAAGATTTCATTAAACAATCTGGTTAAAAACTCCACCACCATTTCTCCTAAGCACCTCCATGCTTCCACTGGTATGTCATCTGGACAAACAGCCTTTCCATTCTTCATCCTCTTCATAGCTGTCCTTACTTCCTCCTTGCTAATCTGCTTCACTTCCTGATTCACTATCCCCACATCATCCAACCTTCTCTCTCTCTCATTCTCTTCATTCATCAGCCCCTCAAAGTACTCTTTCCATCAGCTCAACACACTCTCATCACTTGTGAGTATGTTTCCCTCACTATCCTTTATCACCCTTACCTGCTGCACATCTTTCCCAGCTTGGTCCCTCTGTCTAGGCAATTGGTACATGTCCTTTTCTCCCTCTTTAGTGTCTAGCTTTTCATACAACTCTCCATATGCCTTATCCTTAGCCTTCACCACCTCTCTCTCTTTGCCATGCTCCTCATCTCCTTATACTCCTGTCTACTTTCTTCATCTCTCTGACAATCCCATTTCTTCTTCGCCAGCTTCTTCCTCTGTATAATCTCCTGTACTTCCTCATTCCACCACCAGGTCTCCTTGTCCTCCTTCCTCTGTCCAGATGTCATACCAAGCACCTTTCTAGCTTTCTCCCTTACTATCTCTGCTGTAGTTATCCAGCTATTCTGCAAACTCTTCACTGCCCCTAGTGCCTGTTTTAACTCTTCCCTGAACTCCACCTCACAATCACCCTTTTTCAACGTCTACCATTTGATCCTTGGTACTGCTCTCACACTTGCTCTCCTCTTCTTGATCACCAACGTCATCCTACAGACCACCATTCTATGCTGCCTAACCACACTTTCCCCTGTCACCACTTTACAGTCTCCAATCTCCTTCAGACTGGCCCTCCTGTATAGGATATAATCCACCTGTGTGCATCTTCCTCCACTCTTGTACATCACCCTATGCTCCTCCCTCTTATTCACCACAGCCATGCCCATCCTTTTCACAAAATCCACTACCATCTGACCTTCTGCATTCCTGTTCTTAACACCACACCTGCCCATCACTTCCTTATCCCCTCTGTTCCCTTCACCAACATGCCCATTGAAATCTGCTCCACTCACCAGTCTCTCACCCATGGGTACACTCACCACCACTTCATCCAACTCTCTCCAAAATTTCTCTTTCTCATCCATCGCACACCCAACTTGCAGAGCATATGTACTAACAACATTCATCATTACACCATCAATTTCCAGCTTCATAAACATCACTCTATCTGACACTCTTTTAACCTCCAAAACACTCTTGGCATACTGTCCCTTCAGGATAACCCCTACCCCATTTATCCTCCCATTCACACCATGATAGAACAATTTGAACCCACCTCCTATACACCTGGCCTTACTCCCCTTCCATCTGGTCTCTTGCACATACAATATATCAACCTTCCTTCTCTCCATCATATCAGTTAGTTCCATCCCTAAACCAGTCATACTGCCAGCATTCAAAGTTCCTATCCTCACTACTACACTCCTAATCTTCCTCCACTCTTTCTGCTTTCGGGTATGCCTTCCCCCTCTTCTTCTCCTTTGGCCAACAGTAGCCCAATTTCCACCAGCACCCTGTTGGCTAACAGTACCGGTGGTGGTCATTGTTAACACGGGCCTCGACTGATCTGGTATGGAAATCTGTATTATTGTCCGCATATGTTATTTGGCAGAGGTTTTACAGTGGATGCCCTTCCTAACGTAACCCTCCCTATTTATCCGGGCTTGGGACCAACATGAAGAAATGTACTGGCTTGTGCATCCCCAGTGGCTGGGTTGTTTTATTGTTACATTGCACATTATTATTATTACCTTCTTGTTATTATGCTACTTAATTGACTATGAGCTTTTCTCCCTGGGCCTCGACTGAAAAAGGATATATGTCCAACTGGACCTTCCCAGTAAACAAATGTAAAATAAATAAATAAATAAATAAATATTTGACACAAACACCATAGGTGAATAAAAGCATGACATTGTAGTCATGCCATTTTATAAGTGAAAATGTCTTTATGCTCATATAAACAGGATTTTCACTTCTAATATAATGAAAACATAGTAAAAATATATTCTAGACAAGTTTTACCCAGCATTTTGTACAAGTCAAATAACGTCTAGTTGGATACTAGGTATAGTACCAGACTATGATAATGAAATCCCTCCAAAACACTGGGTTTACTAGCTGTATATAAGAGGTCATATGTCAGTTCCCGGAAAGACTGCTAACAACAAAACATTCAGGGAATTCTAATGAGGCATTTTAGTATAAAACACAGTTTCTCAGCTTAAGTTACCTGGGATTGCTCTGCTGATTGAAAGCTGGATGTAAAGCCAATCAACCTGTCAAACATGAACTCAGGATTGCTACACTCAGTATAGGTTTACTGACAGGATGCAGCTTAGTCATGGATGACATGATGGAAAAGAGGAAACTGAACATCCTTTACATCAAGGAGAGAAGATGGAAGTGCAGTACAGCAAAGCCACTTGGCTTGGGATCCAGAGTCTACTACTCAGGGGTAGACAGACTAGAAATGGTGTTGGAATTATGATGAGGTAGAGGTCTAAGAAGACAGTGAGGGAATTAATGACAGACTCATGGTAATCAGGCTCCAGTGTTAGGATAGGACAGTATTCATAATTGCACCCTATACTCCACAGCAGGGTTGTGATAGTGAAGAAAAGAGTGCATTCAGGCAGTAGTTACAAGACTTCCTAGATAAAGCAAGACAGCTTGAATTGCTATTGATAATGGGGGACCTGAATGCACATATCAGGACAGACAGAATAGAATATGAGGACTGCCCACATTCACGTTGGGGAGGCAAGAGGAATAAAGATGAAAAGATCATTCTAGACTTCTGTCTATCAAATGACTTGATAGTAGCCAACATGTGTTTCAGTAAGAAAGGCAGTCACAAGATCATATACAAGAGTGGCCAACATGCAACTCAGGTAGACTTCCTCCTAGTAAGTAAATGGCTTTATACTAGAATCAGTGATTGCAAACTCATCCACATTGAAACAGTCAGCCCTCAGCATAAAATGTTTTTCACAATCAGTTGCAAGCAGTGGTCAGAGAAGTCTCTAAGGTCAACAGAGACTAAGCTGAAGACCTGTATGTTAACTGGAGAGACAGCATGAGAGCTCAGTGAAATACTCAGGACTCTAGCACCTCAGAAATAAGAGCAAACAGGTGGAGTTGAAAAAGCAGAATAGCAATGCCTCAAAACAGTGTGTGTGATGGCTATAGAACAGATATGCAGCCCAACCAGGCATGGTGATATGGTACTTAATAAATGCTGGTAATGGAATACAGAAGGCCAGCATGTAATAAAAAAGAAGGAGTACAAGAAAAAGTGGAAGATAAAAAAGAATGACCAAGGTAAGAAGGAATACTGGTAGGCTAAACAATAACTCAGGAAATAAAATGAATGTCATAGAAGAAATGTAATACACAGCTTTCACTCAGATAGCAGTTGCAATAGCAAAGAACAAGGCATCAGAGGCAGTCTACTAGCTTCTTGAAACTGACTCAGTAGATGGCACAAATAAGCTCTATCAGGTTGCAAGGCGATAACAGAAAGATAAAGAAGATAGACATCAGACACCCCTCAAAAGGGATGCCAGCAACATCTTGCTCACCAGTCCAGATGGCATCAAAGGCACAAGGAAGGATTACTTTCAGTGGCTTCTGAATGCAGGACTACCACCCCAGACATACCTATGATGAAAGAAGAAGAAGAGGAGTCCATCCTAGAAGATGTAAGAATAGCACTAAGGAAAAAAGAAGTCAGCAGGCTTAAATAAGTTCACCACAGATATGATCAAGATGTTAGGTGAGTAAGGGGAGAAATGGCTCCATAGGGAACTCATAGTAGTATGAGAGAAAGGCACATCCCAGATGACTGGAGAATAGGTATTCTAGTGCCAGTGTGCAAGAACAAAGGGGACATTCATAGCTATCAGCAATTTAGAGGTATCTAACTCCTATTACACTGCGTAAAAGTTCTGGAGAGGATGAATGCTAAATGAATGCACAGAGTAATACAAAGTAAGATGGGAGATGAGCAATTCTGCTTCAGATCAGGATGCAACACAACTGACCCGATGTTTGAAATGACAGAAATAGTTGAAAAGAAGTGATAGATGAGGAAAGACTCCAAGTGGGCATCCCTAGTCTTGGAGAAAGCATGTCACAAGGCTCTAAGAAAGCTGATATGGGCAGTCCTGTGATGATTTGAAGTCTCAGAAAAATTGGTTGAATTAGCACAAGATGTACAAGAACCCAGTGACACGAATACAAATAGTGTTCAGACTCCCAGATGGATTCTAAGTGGAAGTGGACATGCTTCCCAGTTCATCTCTGAGGCCACTGCTCTTCATACTGGTGGTGGACTGTACTAGCAAACATGTCAGAGGGTACAAACCAACAAAGCTGCTCTATGGAGACAATGTGGCATTACAAAGAATAATCCACGACCTTGAAGAAAGGAACCAGAACTCTGCTAAAGTCCACAAGGCTGTATTTTTATTTCTGAAGTGTTCCAAAAGTCACAGATAAAATCACACTGAAGTATTCCAAAAATCACAGATAAAATCACACAAGCGCTTTCGCTCAGGCAGTCCTGAGCTTTATCAAGTGAGAACAAAATGCAGTATGCAGTAACCTCCATTAAATAGCCTAGCAATTATACAATTAATTAATTAGTAAGTCTAGTACTAAGGTGTGGTGCTTTGGAGTTGGATGTTAAAAAAGTTAGTCATTATACCAACTCAAAAATGAAATGTTTGCAACAACATCTGCATTTAAATAAAATGACTAATCATAAAAACATTATAAAATACCAGTTTCCTAGGTTTCAGAACATAAAAGTCTGAAGTCTGGTTGGGGTTGTAGATTGTTAAGGAATATGCTTAAAGATGTGTTTGGATTGTCAGTGAATTGTTAAAACTTTTTCTTTTTATTATTACTTTGCACTGATAAAGACATGCAATAAAATGTGCGTGAGATATTTTTGATGCCCATCCATATACCATTTCATATAGAATTTGATTTATTAGTCAGAATCCTAAAACCGTGGATGTTCAGTAATTTAATATGCTGTGTGGGGATGCTGTAGTATGAAGGGGTCAAGTATGAGAGGTATTAACTAGCCCCCCCAAGCTTGAGGACCGGTTTAATGCTGATCATCCCATTCAGACCTGGTGGCTTCCCTGCATTCAGTCTCAACTGCCATAATAGTTCACGGTAGCCCAAGGTGGATTCCCAGTCACCACCTCTTGCATCTGGCTCAACCTGTTCCAGAACTAGAAACTGAATTTTGGGATCTGGGCAGGAGAGTGAGTGTTTATAGAAGGCATTGGTTTCCTTCTTCCTGGTCATGTCATAAAGATGCTCGTAGATACGTTTCCTTAATTCCCTCTCAGTTTTGCCCACATAGAAACTTTGACAGTTGGTGCACATCCCCAAGTATACGACCCCTCTAGAGGCACAGGTGTAAAATCCAGTGGGGTGTATCTTGTAGTTCCTAGACGGGAGGTATGGTGCTGTTTCTTTAGATATGGCATGACATTGGGCACAGGCACCACATCTGAAAGTGCCCAGCCTTGGTTGTTTTACCTTCATCATTTTTTGAGTTGGTATAATGACTAACTTTTTTAACATCCAACTCCAAAGCACCACACCTTAGTACTAGACTTACTAATTAATTAATTGTATAATTGCTAGGCTATTTAATGGAGGTTACTGCATACTGCATTTTGTTCTCACTTGATAAAGCTCAGGACTGCCTGAGCGAAAGCGCTTGTGTGATTTTATCTGTGATTTTTGGAATACTTCAGTGTGATTTTATCTGTGACTTTTGGAACACTTCAGAAATAAAAATACAGCCTTGTGGACTTTAGCAGAGTTCTGGTTCCTTTCTTCAAGGTCGTGGATTATTCTTTGCTTGTCTTTGGTTAATTGTGCATTACTTCACATGATCCTGTCTGCCATGGCCAATGGAGAAGAAACCTTTAACCCAGGAGAAACTCCTGAAATGCTGAAAACACTACAAATGATCTTCCGGTGAGCAGAGCGGAGTTCAACCAAGTACTGGTTGCACTCAAGGAGCTCACTAACTTGCTGAAACCCACCACGGCTGCTTCACCAGGGCTAGCTTGCAACCAGCAGCAAGCACTACAAAACAACTTTGGATTACGGTAATTGCGGACCCGGAAGAGGGTACAAGCTCCACTATATCCTCCACGGACATGTCTGGCGCGGATCCAAAAGAAACAACTTTACTCGTCGCCATGAAGCTACCAGAGCTCCTGAAACAAACGTACAACCAGGGACCAATGGAACTAGTAATCCTGCTCTGAAACATAAAAACAAGGATGTAAACTTTACAAAATGGGCTGGACAACGCTTCACCTTTTCTAAAGGTAGTAACAACACTAACAATTTTTCTAACTTTGATCAGAACATGGACTTGTTCAAGGACAAATTATACTCCTTAAGGAGTACACAGCTAGAGATAGACTATTTGAATGAATGTCTGAGAGTAAAACGTGTCCCGAAAGGGCTACGCTTTTTTAAATTTCCAAACAATGTTCAGTATGGTACTGATTATTATTTTAACTTGTGTGAGATTTTGATAAAGCTGGATTGGAGATGTTGCATTTAATGGTAGGGGAATATGAACTGAAAGCACAAGCATTAATGACTGAGCTAGACACTTTAAACAATGAGTTAACATCTAGTACTAATTTTAGTGCTTTTAAATCAAACTATGACAAGGTTTTTGATAATGTTGATGTTTTTGTGATAAGATTCTTAACAGAAAACTAAGAAAATTAGAACGTGATCTCATCGAATACAGGGATGGCCTTGCCTACCCTAGCCCCAATGGTTACAATAAAACTTCTTCCAAAAACAACACCACAAACACAGATAGGGCTAGTGACACATATGACAGACAAGAGGAACCCCTTAGAAGAAGTGAAAGGCTAGCAGAGAAGAACAGAAGGGGTACTAACAACCAGGATTTTCAGCAGAACCCGCCAGACCGGGTTTGGGGACAGAGACAAAGACAGGCACCGAGGTCTTGGAATTTTGTTCACTAACAAACCACCACACACCCACTACCCTAACATCCCTGGATGACCCTACAACTGACCAAGCCCCAAATCTGGGTTTACACAACCAAAACCCTACTAATATTGAGGGTAACTGCACTATTTTAAGGAGAAACAACTTTGCCATATACAATTACACGGACATGAACCTTCCTACAAATGCTTTTGATATTTTCACCCGAGGGTTACATTTTGTCCCAACTAAACCCATGAATTTAACACAAGCTCTGATAGATTTAAAAATGTTTACCAGAGCTTTAAATTTAAATTTGATTTTTAAAGGGCAAACACTTAATGCAGCAGGCCCAACGCATACAAGTCTCTTTAACCCCCCACTACACCCAATAATTCTCTTCTTTGAAAAGTTAGTGGAGAATGACTTCAGGAAAGTATATAATAATCAAGAAATTCTACTTCATCCAAATTTTTCTGAACAAGACATGAATTTTATTGAACACTTGCATGAAGAGAAAATCAGGGTCATGAAACCTGATAAAGGAGGGGGAATTGTCCTTATGTTCTCAGAGGACTACGAAGCCCACATGCACATTATGTTGCAGAATGACGAACAATACGAGACGGTTTCACCTAAACGAGATCAATATAGCCTTTGCTGAGATTAAGTACTATCTTACTGACCTTCTATTACAACAGGCCATCAATGAAAAGGTCTATAACTATTTACATGTGGAAAAGCCCAGAATACCAGTCATCTTTGGGATACCTAAAACCCATAAAGGAATAAACCCACTACAATTCCGGCCGATTGTATCAGGAGCAGGTGGAGTGACTGAGCCCCTGGGAAAATTTATTGATTACATGACTAAAGAATACACATCTTTATTGTCCCACGTTTGCAAGGATTCTTGGCACTTCCTCCGGGACATTCCCACCTCTTGCTACTCCCCAGACACCTTAATGGTCACAGTGGACATCAAAGATCTGTTTTCCAGCATCCTCATCAAATAGGTTTGGAATGGTTTGCCCAATTTCTAGGCCAGAAGACAACCCTTAGTAACAAATGTCCAACTTGCTCACCGAAATGATGGAGATGGTTTTGTCCAACAACTTCATCTTTTTAATGGTGAATTATACCGCAACGCAAGGTTGCCATGGGGCATCTTGTGCATCCTTCTACGCAATGTAATATTGCACATGTGGGAGCATACATTCGTTCTAATACCCCCATGGAAAGATCACATTCTGTTCTACAGACGCTATTTGGATGACATCTGTATTTTATGGTCTGGCTCTGAAGGGAACCTATCTGAATTCCTTATACACATCAATTCAACAACGAATTTCCTACAATTCACACACACAGTGGATCAGCACGAACTTCATTATCTGGACATTACTCTTTACAAGGACTACAATCAAAAAACTTTCCATTCCAAACTACATCATAGGCAACATTTTCCAACTCCTTGCTACACTTGAAAGTGCCCACCCACCATATCAAAAGAGGGGATCATTAAGGGCAGCTCATCAGAGCAAGTAGAATATGCAGTACGGAGAAAGATTTTGATTCTGAGGTGGAATTTTTGAAAAGCTTTTTGGAGAGAGGTTACCCTCTGGAACTATTTCTAACTCTAGCAGCAGAGGTAAAATCTGCACGACATTCCCTCTACAAACCAATACTAGGGGGGGGGTTTGTACCAGTGACCAACAATACACAAAACAAGGATACTGTTCACACTAACAGTTTTGCACACACATACTCATCAAATTCCTATGAATTGGAAGAAACAATCTTACATCACTGGCCGGTTTTAACCCTCTTTGAAGAACTAAAAGACTATATACCACCTAAACCCAGTTTTGTTCGTAAAAGAGGGGCCAATCTAAAGGAATTATTTGAAAGAAATCAAAGAAAAGATGAAGGTAAAACAACCAAGGCTGGGCACTTTCAGATGTGGTGCCTGTGCCCAATGTCATGCCATATCTAAAGAAACAGCACCATACCTCCCGTCTAGGAACTACAAGATACACCCCACTGGATTTTACACCTGTGCCTCTAGAGGGGTCGATACTTGGGGATGTGCACCAACTGTCAAAGTTTCTATGTGGGCAAAACTGAGAGGGAATTAAGGAAACGTATCACGAGCATCTTTATGACATGACCAGGAAGAAGGAAACCAATGCCTTCTATAAACACTCACTCTCCTGCCCAGATCCCAAAATTCAGTTTCTAGTTCTGGAACAGGTTGAGCCAGATGCAAGAGGTGGTGACTGGGAATCCACCTTGGGCTACCGTGAACTATTATGGCAGTTGAGACTGAATGCAGGGAAGCCACCAGGTCTGAATGGGATGATCAGCATTAAACCGGGTCCTCAAGCTTAGGAGGGCTAGGTTATAACTCTCATACTTGACCCCTTCATACTACAGCATCCCCACACAGCATATTAAATTACTGAACATCCACGGTTTTAGGATTCTGACTAATAAATCAAATTCTATATGAAATGGTATATGGATGGGCACCAAAAATATCTCACGACATTTTATTGCATGTCTTTATCAGTGCAAAGTAATAATAAAAAGAAAAAGTTTTTAACAATTCACTGACAATCCAAACACATCTTTAAGCATATTCCTTAACAATCTACAACCCCAACCAGACTTCAGACTTTTATGTTCTGAAACCTAGGAAACTGGTATTTTATAATGTTTTTATGATTAGTCATTTTATTTAAATGCAGATGTTGTTGCAAACATTTCATTTTTGAGTTGGTATAATGACTAACTTTTTTAACATCCAACTCCAAAGCACCACACCTTAGTACTAGACTTACTAATTAATTAATTGTATAATTGCTAGGCTATTTAATGGAGGTTACTGCATACTGCATTTTGTTCTCACTTGATAAAGCTCAGGACTGCCTGAGCGAAAGCGCTTGTGTGATTTTATCTGTGATTTTTGGAATACTTCAGTGTGATTTTATCTGTGACTTTTGGAACACTTCAGAAATAAAAATACAGCCTTGTGGACTTTAGCAGAGTTCTGGTTCCTTTCTTCAAGGTCGTGGATTATTCTTTGCTTGTCTTTGGTTTTTTGTGCATTACTTCAATGTGGCATTACAGACAGACTCTGAACAAGGACTTCAGCAAATGATAGGAGAATGGAATGCAAAACTGAATGTCCATGGGATGAAACTGAGTACTGATAAGATAGTTGCAATGGCAGGAAAATGGAGAAATCAGAAGGAGCTGAGACTTGAGATAGAAAAGAACGTAGTGGAACAGATTAACAGCATCAAGTGTATGGATGTAGTGGTTGAGGAGAAGAGAAGAGAAGTCTGAATGAGGTAAAACTAGTATTAGAGTTGCTGCAGCCAACTGCCAGGATATCGTGTGACAGAAGAATGACAAAGAAGCTGAAATATAAGGTGCATAAAACAGTGGCATGACTACTACTATTGTATGGTACTGAAACATGGACAGTAAAGGCAGAGCAATTAAGAAAACTACAGATGATGGAGATGGCTTAAGTGAGATGGATGATAGGAGACAAACTGTGGGAAAGATGAGAAATGAGGACATAAGATCATATTGATGTTTATGAAACTACTAAGATTTGGTTTAAATGACAAGAAAGTACTTTCTCCATACTTGAGTTTTGCACCAGCGATGCCTTCCAGCCTGTTGGTAAAAGCAAAGGTATCTCCATCACCTCCAAACAGACTGAGAGAGATCCACAGACAGAACTCATATAACTCTCTCTCTCTCTCACACTTGCTCTCTTACAAGTAGCATCTGATTCCTAGAATGACCCCAAGGACAGCCACCACTTCCTATGAAAAGGATTTGACTCAGGATTAGTGACGTGTCTGCATTTTTGACATGCATGGAGAGTTCTGACTTGTTTCTCCCCATATCCCTCAATGTTTTGCATTTTACGTTATGCACCCCAATGTGGGCCATCACCATGCTGTAGTCATATTTCTTAAAAGAAATGGTCTTAAGGTCCCCTGACAAAGCAGAGTTCCTTTCACCTCAAAAACAACTTAACCTTACTTTGCACTGGCCCAGCTGAGTGAAAGGACAATTGGAGTACCTAAATATAGAGCCACTGATCACTAAATTATTTCTATTTGCAGAATGGTCTGTCATACTGGATTTGAGATATTTTAACTTTTGGTGACTCTTTGACAAAAGTGTGTCCAAAGGTGATGTCATGCTGGATTTTTGCTGAAGTCTTGTCTTTGTAGGTCAAGAAGACTTTGACAATTATCTTTTTATAGCTTCAGTGTAAGATATTTTAGTGAGAGTTTGTGAAGAGTGTGGCAGTTGCGTGTGCTGCTCTCACTATTCGTGTTTTTTTATGTTTGTGAAAGCAGGTCTTAAATATTTGCAAATGGAGTTTCTTGCTTTAAGAGTTCATTTATCTGTGAGCATGACAAAGCACCAGCGATGCCTTCCAGCCTGTTGGTAAAAGTAAAGGTATCTCCATCACCTCCAAACAGACTGAGAGAGATCCACAGACAGAACTCATATAACTCTCTCTCTCTCTCTCTCTCTCACACTTGCTCTCTTACAAGTAGCATCTGATTCCTAGAATGACCCCAAGGACAGCCACCACTTCCTATGAAAAGGATTTGACTCAGGATTAGTGACGTGTCTGCATTTTTGACATGCATGGAGAGTTCTGACTTGTTTCTCCCCATATCCCTCAATGTTTTGCATTTTACATTATGCACCCCAATGTGGGCCATCACCATGTTGTAGTCATATTTCTTAAAAGAAATGGTCTTAAGGTCCCCTGACAAAGCAGAGTTCCTTTCACCTCAAAAACAACTTAACCTTACTTTGCACTGGCCCAGCTGAGTGAAAGGACAATTGGAGTACCTAAATATAGAGCCACTGATCACTAAATTATTTCTATTTGCAGAATGGTCTGTCATACTGGATTTGAGATATTTTAACTTTTGGTGACTCTTTGACAAAAGTGTGTCCAAAGGTGATATCATGCTGGATTTTTGCTGAAGTCTTGTCTTTGTGGGTCAAGAAGACGTTGACAATTATCTTTTTATAGCTTCAGTGTAAGATATTTTAGTGAGAGTTTGTGAAGAGTGTAGCAGTTGCGTGTGCTGCTCTCACTATTCGTGTTTTTTTTATGTTTGTGAAAGCAGGTCTTAATTATTTGCAAATGGAGTTTCTTGCTTTAAGAGTTCATTTATCTGTGAGCATGACAAAGTTACTCCACTGTCTTAGCATACCAAGTGCTATGAAGGATAGGAAAAGAAGGGGAAGCAAACGATCTGACCCCCCCCATCTTTGTACTTGACTCTGCATTACATAGACAGGAAGATATGAAGGAGAGGGCATCTCAGCCTTTAGCAGTCTAAGGAGAGGGACTTCCAGTTTTATCTTCTAGTGTTCACTAGTATGAGAAGATGAGACAAGACTTAAGATAAGCTTCCAAAGACAATTTGTAATAAGTGCAAGTAAGGGGCCAAGAGCAATACTGGCTAGTTTGGTGGGCATCCTGTATTCAGGATCTATAGAAAACAATGGATGGGGAAAACAATTTCAACAGCTAACAGGAAAGGCCCTAGCAAAAAAATAACAACCAATAAAGGATTTGAAGGAGTGAGGGAGTTTTATGGTCATATTAACATAAGGAGCAGACAATGACAGAGAGAGAGAGAGAGAGAGAGAGAGAGAGAGAGAGTTTAAGAACACAGCAAGGAGCAGGTTGGGGCAGTGGGCTTTTTTTCATCCACCTAGCTCTCTTGCTAGATAGTCCACAATTGGCACAAACAGAAGCTGAAGGCCTAACTAACAAAGCTCCTGGGCATCAGACAACAACAGAGATTAAATGCAATTCTACCCCTGCCAGGAAGCAATCAGAATTTGAGCAACTCAGTCTGGTTCTCACATTCTCTCGCAAAATGATAATCATGATTTAATTCAAAAGATAGGACAATTTAAAGGTGAAAGCAGTGCAGCTACTTACTGAATTTGAGTAAAGGATTGCAAAGCATACAGAACTTTATTCAGATGTTGCAGGGACAGAAACAAGAAAGATAAAACTGATTTAAAACAAATTAAGGATTTAAAACAGAAACAAACATTTAACCTAGGATAGAAAACAAGAAGGAAAATGGACTTAAACATTACAGGGTAATATAAAAAATATTACCATTGAACTAGAAGTACTATTAGGACTAGTAAAACAATCCATGAACTTAGGTTAGCTTCTGAAGTTAAAGATAATTACAAATTCTTCTACAGCATAGTTAGGAAACTTAAGAACAATATCCAGTAATGCTCAAAACTTATAAATGGGGCCACCCACTCTAATCAAACAGATGTTGTCAATATGCTAGGAAAAAAAAGTTTAGTGCAAACTTTACTCTAGACACATCTAACCAAATTCCACATATACCAATATTCCTTCTACCTCTATTACCACTGAGATGTCCTCACTCTGGGCCAGTAATCAAGGAGCCTGAATCCTCACCACTGACACTGGAGAGGGACATTCACTTAGAACAAAAATAGATACACTCAGTATTTCCAGATGCAGCTCTTTGCATCAAGCGCAATTCCCCTTAAGAGCACATAGGGAACACACTCAGTCTGGGGTCTGGGTTTCTTTATCTGTCTCCCTCCCCAATAAGACTTCCCACTGGCACAGCTGTAGGGTTGGGCCCTCAACTCCTGCTCCAAGTAGCTGACATGCACACAAACACACACACTCACACACACACACACACACACACACACACACACACACACACACACACACACACACACACACACACACACACACACACACACAAACACTTTGAGATTTGATTTTTGAATGCACACACACCTGGGAAAGGCTGGCATAGATTTACTAGCTATGCCCCGTTCTGCCCAGACTATAAGGTAGTTACTCTTCCACTAAACACCCCACAGCCAGCTGCTCTAAGGCTCTAGCAAGGGTACCTAAATATACTGAATGAAATTAATATTAATACAATGGTAGTTTGACCAATGCAGTAAGACTAACAGGAGTGGCCACAATGTCACCAAATAGATATAAGCCCTCTCAAAGTTTACCAGAATGAAAAGCTTAAATATATTTAATAATAAATAATAAAAAAAAATAAACATACACTATGCACCAGAGTTTCAATCACAGGAAATATGAAAATAACACAGATGGACAGGTTCTCACAGTTATAGAAAAACAATACTTAACCAATCTCACTATATTTTCCTGGCTGATCTAAAGAATCATTATTCACTGGTTATTTAATAGATCAAGGCAAGATGAAGTAGGTGAGAGATCCTTTTTGTCAGGTTCCAAAAACAGAGTACTATGAGACTTCAGTCTCACCTAGTATTAAACATGTATTCTTAGTGCTGAATTACAGAATTATATCACATACATTTGGTCATCTGACTTCTGGTTCCCATGCAACTCCCATTGCTAGAAACTGCCAGGATTTAGTACTTAGGTGTCAATAATATACAAACAGAGAGCCTTGCTAAGATCTGCTGCAGCTCCTGGAAGTCATAAAACAATTTCAGATATCCACCCTTCCAGAGTAGCAATTAGTTCACCCCTATGACAATGCAGGAAGCTCCCTAGTACAGATTTTTTGTCTCTGGCTGCATTGAAAATGTATGATACAAGCCTTATGGCCTAAATTAGTTATTTCATTTCTTAGTCTTTCTCAAAGTTAACTGGAGGTGAGCTTAACCTCTTCTTTTCCAGTATTCTCTGTTACAATGTATACATTTAATCAGTTACAATACAGTACAGTCTGATTTACATGTATATTTCTTTTTTGTCTAGAAGGGCACATTGTTGATGCATTTTTAACACAAGCAACTTTATAGATACATTTTTCAACACAAGCATCTGTACAAATCAGTTTGATATACACGACATATAATTCTTTACAAAATTTCACTCTCATACCCTTCTTTCTCTCTGTCTCTCTCACTCTCTCTCTCTCTTTCTCTGTCTCTCTCTCTATCTGTCTCTCTGGCATATGTTACACATCAGTACCCTACTTCTCCTGGCATAGCTGTCAATACCTCACATCATCACAACCACCAAAAAGCATGTTCTAAAGGTATCAGAGATCAAAAATACTTCCCCCATGAGACATGACAATATACCTGAATGTTTAATAAATGGCATCAAATGCGCTCTTACCGAGCCTCTCCTTAGATTTGCTTAACCTAAGCTAAGTCACATGATTTGCTCCTGAATTTTGCCACACCACAGTACTGATACACCACCGCAACCATGGTGCTACCACAACCCTGGTAATTATTGACTAATCAGCCTTTTGAACCTGATCTACAAAGCTATGGACTGCATCATATCATAACTGATCGCATCAATTAGGATATCAAAAATCTCAATAGGTTTGACCCACTACAGATCAGCTTCATTTTAGGGAGATCCTCTCTATTAAAATCTAGTTAATGTTTTGATATGGTCACATAGACTATTGACAGTTGTCATGCTTTTCATTCAGTAAATGCTGACCGAGTCAAAACATTTCATAACATACCTCATGCAGGCATTGCAAGAAAGCTAACTGCTTTATATATAGATCCTTATATGGTAACATGGAAAACAAACTTGCTAAAAGAATCCCCATAGTTGTATTGTTTCACTGGCAAACAACCACTACCATCAGTCTGTTTTACAAATGATACTCCACTACCAAATTAAAATGTTGTTAGGGGCCTGTATACTTGGGCTGACAGTCCCGGCTCTTTCATCCAGCAATTGACAACTGTAGACAGAGAATCTTACTATACAGTATAACTAATAGCCAAGGGTGTGTAATCTTATGTATAATTGCTTAACATAGGTGAGGGAGCCTTATTTTTAAATATGTTAATACGATAAACTTTGTTACTTAAGGATGCAAACTTTAAGTGCATATTTGAGAACTAGACCTTAGTATCTAGAATCCAGTTGAAGTTAAGTAAAGCACTAATCTCTCTATTTATATAATTTTCACATTCGAGATTACTGCTACCCACATGTGTATTACATTTCTTCCATGACATTCATTTTATTTCCTGAGTTATTTTTTTTTTCTCAAGAAAGCATTAACAGTTGGCACTCATCATTTATGAGCTGATACTCAAAACAAGAGTGTCTTCTGAGGGGTGGGGGAAGGGTTATCTACTACTGAACTGATACTCATGGCAAAGTTACATTTCTGTAAACACTACTTAAACAATAAACAATAGCTGAGCAGTTTAACCTGCAGTATGGCCTGTAATGCTTCGTGTGCTTACATGAATTATATATTCTCTTTACTTTTATGGAATACAGTTATTAGTTAATGGTAACACCAAATCAGCACTGCAGGATGTAATAAGTGCATCTCACAAATCCAATTTATGCAGGACATACACTTGCTGCTTAGGCCCCGCACTCCCACTGTATCTTGTGTGTTGGCTAGCAGTGGACAGCCATTGCCTGCATGCATCAACTATTCTGGAAGTAATCCTGAAACTTTACAAAAAAGGTGGCACGTATAAATAAGTTTACCCTAATAGGTGATTTCTACCTAGCACTAGTCAGTGTAAATGAATTTTAACCTTCATTCAGTCAGAATTTTACAATTTGGTCAGCATACATTAAATACTTATTTTGTCAAATCCATTTCATGCATTTCCAAATACTTGAAAATATCTATAGTTGTATGCATATGAGCCTCCACGGGATTCATTTAGCCTTTTTTCTGTGCAGGAATAGTGCAGCAGCTCCTGCAAGGAATATAGCCGCTGAGCGATCCAGTAAACAAGGCTGGGGGCGTTGTACAAGCCTGCCAGCACTATTCTGGCATGGACACTACGGAATAATGCTAATTACCTCATTTACTGGTAAAAACCATGCGAATGAGGTGAATTAGTGATTCAAAAAACAGACAGGCATCCGTGCCAGAACAGTGTGAGGTGCAGAAATGTATTCGGTTTCTAACCGAGTACATTTTTACAAAAATCAAAATGGAGGAATGACAGCTCAAAGCAAATCATGTATTATAATCAGTAGGCATGCCAATGGCCAAAAATATGGCCATTGGCATGGAAAAGTGTTGCAAAAGTATGAAAATCAAAGGATTTGTTTTGGCCGATTTCGGCCCTTTAAGCATAATGCAGTAGAGCGCAAATGGGGCTGTGCTGAAAATAAAAAAAAAAAATCTGAAAAGACAGTTTTAAGTGAAATCTACATTTTGTCATTATAGTGTATGGCATGCAGAATCAAAACAATAACAGTAAACACTGGTTGCTAAGGAAGAAGGCTCTGGTGTAGTGGTGTAATAAGGGACTAAGGCAGTGGTGTATGCAAATGAGCAAATTTTACTGAATCACTAAATGAGAGACCATTCTCTGGCTCCAGCTAACCATGTAGGAGCCATAAGGCAGTAGTGTAAGCAGGAGAAGCAGCTGACATGAAAAGGTGGTATGTCATGCTTGGTGAAAGTACATTGTAGCTCTGTGGCTTCTATTTGAGCTTAGCTAAGCACAGCTAAGCAAGGGGGTGTGTCTGAGGTTGTGTTGATTTATTCCATGAAATGAAGAGTGTGTTCATGTCCAGGGAGGGCCATTTCTGTTTCAAAGTGTTTACTTTTGCTAAACGGGTTTGCACAGCATGCACTCTGTCTAAAAAAAAAAAAAACCCGGAAATAGCAGAACTATTTACATTTGGACACCGGGTTTGCGCGGTGCGCCTTAGGACTTAAAAGGGGTGGAAGTGGGAAGGGGAAAAAATGAGATAGCAGAATAAAAGCAATAAAGTACAAATAATATGCAGGCAGATGGAATGCATCATAGCCAGCCAATCATACAGGCAGCATCTGCAGCACAACAGTATAAACTGTGCAAATACCTTTCAGTCTGAGTTTTCCCACAAACTCTGCATTAGTGGTATAGACACTTGGGGGAATTCTAACTGGCAAAATGTTAGGGGCTGCTGTTGCTTTGATACATCAGTATGTGCTAGAGGCTGAGGGTGGTGAGGAGGATAGTGCTGGCAACCGCCCCAGACTCAGAAGGAGAAGAATGTTCAGACCTAGGGGTTACATGATCTGGAGATAGAAGAGCACTACAGGGTGGGCAGGGACATACTTCAGAAACTCATCAAACTGTGCCAGCCTCACCTCAGACCCAGATCCAACAGAGGGGAACCCATCCCAGTGGATACCAAGGTATGTGTAGACTTAGGAATACTAGCTACAGGTACTTTCCAAAGACCTACTGGGGACATCATGGGAGTTTCACAGGCATCTGCATCCAGGGTACTCCACCAGTTCCTGGATGCCATGCTACCACATGCCGGTGAGCACATTTACTTCCCCAGCACCTGTGAGGGGAGGACCAGCAATATGCAACTCTTCCACTGTGTAGCAGACTACCCAGAGGTACTGGGTGCCATAGAATGCATGCACGTCCACATCAAAGCATCACCTGGTAAACAGGGTAGGGTCTATATAAACTGCAAGGGCTTTCACTTCATCAGCTGCCAGGTCATGTGCAATGCCCAGGGCATTATCATTAATGTGTATGCTGGCAGCCCTGGAAGCTATCATGACTCCAACATCTGGCATTCCTCACAGCTGTACCAGGGATTTGACAGGAGGGACATCCCATATGGCCATCTGGTGGGGGGTGCTGGGTAAGCACTGGAGCTGTGGATGATGACTCTTATCAGAAATGCACACACACCCACTCAAGAATGCCATATTGAGGCACACTCACAAACCAGGATCATTATGGGACATGTGTTTGGGATACTCAAGTCACGGTTCCACTGCCTTGACATATCTGGAGGAGTCTCACAGTACTCTCCAGCACATGTGCACACATGTTCATAGTATGTGTCATGCTACACAATGTGATCCAGTGGAAACAGCTGCAGCAGGCACAGCACGGGGAAAGGCCACACAACCCCCCACCTTTGCCAAGTTCCCTACAGGCTCAGGGGGACTCAGAGGAGGACCCCCTGAGCCAGCTCCTGTAGGCAGATGGAGGCATGCCTAGTATGTCCTGGCCTGCATGCCCAGTATGCCCTGGCCTTGGCAAAGAGGCAATGCATAGCACACACACTGACACTGTAGGGACCCAGGCACCGACACCTCTCTATGACTTGCATACACAGTAAAATGGATGCCATACACATCACACTGCCTGTACCTTAACATGGTAGGCAGTGTACTCCATGCATACGACACAGGCAGTCCTCAAGCACAGTCCTCACAACTGCCATAGGCATACGGTAAGTCAGTCTTCTTAACAATAAATGAATGGATTAGTATGTTTTGGTAGCATATCTATGGTATTGCTGCATGCATGCAAGGGAATGAGGTGGCCTACAGGGATAGCAGCAGACAACTGACAGCTATATGGGACACCAGGAAATGTTTGCTCAATATTGGCCTCCCCATACTATGCAGTAGTACCCAAGGTGACAAATCCCACTGCAGTATATGTAGGGGGCCAACTAACTGAGGGTCATAGGTCACAGGCATGGATGTCAGTGTGGAGGTCCCATACTCACCCCTCAGCCTCACCGAGCAAGTCAGCCATAGAAGACCATAAAGAAATGTCTGACAAAGGCCCACAAATGGCCACAGTGATGAAATACCCCCATACAGACTTACACAGTGATAGCATAGCAGGACTTGCAATTGCAGTAATGCTCTGAAGGATAAGATGTCTGAAACACATATGTATGCCATTACAATCTGACCTGTGGTCTTTAGTGATATGCCTCTAGTCTCCAAGACAGGGCACAATACTATGCTAAATAGAACCAAAATGTAAAGCAAATATCAGCACTGTCTGTGTAAATGTGTACAGTTGACAGGTGTGCCCCCCCTCACACCCATATTCTCATAGAAATGCAGTAACATGTATGTTTGCAGGGAAATAGCAGCAGAGCACACATTGCCACAGCTGTCCCAATCAACACGATAACTTATTGCATGTCCACAATATGTAGGGGTCAATGAGCTATGTATATGTGTGGTTAATACTGTCAGGATATGGTCACCACTTACTCCCAGACATTGTGTTGTAGTGGCCTAGGTACAGTGTTGTCTTTGACAGGGCCATGTTCCAAAAACTGCAGTGCCAATTATTCTGCATGTCAACTACAACTATGGCAGGAGTTGTATACACTGTCCAGATGTCAATATCTGTTAATGCAGCAAAGCTGTACTGGACAGAGGACCACACATATGGACAGTACACAGCTTGGAGTAACCTACACAGTGCCTACCATACCTCCTTACTGTACAGACCTGTTGCAGAATGTCCAGAGGTTTGCATCATAACTGTGGTCTGTATAACATGAAATAGTGGTTGTCTGGCAAATCACTGACAAATCACGCAAGACTAAGGTCAGAAAATAGTGGCAGATTGTAGTGTCAGACTTCATACCCTATAGAGACATACATGCTAATGCAAAACCTGGTAGTGAATCACCTGTCTAGGTTTATAAGGCCAATACTTAAAAATGGTCCCTATATTTAGGCCTTTGTCCCCCAATCACTTATGGCTTTGTCCGGATGTCTACCTCTCAGAAGTTGTGAGGTATGGTGCCTAGTAGGACAGCAGATACCTGAAGGTCAGTGTACTGCGAGTGTATGAAAGGCTGCCACCTTTCTGTGTCAGCACTGACAACATGTCACTGGCCAACAGCCATACCCCTGGAATGACACAGGTTGTCACAGAAGGAGCACAAGTATGCCTTGTATATCTGTTCTGCTTGTCCTAACATTGCATTTGCCTGCCAACTATCTGCAAAACAAGAAAGGGCCATATTAAAACAGCAATGGCAGACAGTGGGGAAGCAGATGCCAAACCCATAAGAGCAAGTAAGAAATTACCAAACCTGTCTCCCAACTGTCTATGTTTGGTAGAACAGTCTTAACACCCTGTCTCCATGTGTGGGCCTTTGTCTGACTGTCATATTTAGGCCTGTGAAGATGTCACTCTGTGATGGTATGACAGCTAGGCCCATGGGTAGCCTCATAATGACATATAGTAACACAAACCATCTTAAGGACCACAGCAAATGGAGTGGTGCAATGATGGACAACCTGCTAAGTAGGTACATTCAGAGGTGTGGAGTCCACAACCTCATGTGTGATGTAACGACTTGTACCCCACCCACATCAGAATTACAAATACATAGCAGCCGCTGTGGCCAAAGACTGTGACTGGACTACAGAAGGACATAGAGACACACATAAGGGGATGGGGAACCACTGGCCAGACAAATGGAGGATGCGCACACCAGAACAGATTTTGCAGTAAAATAGATGCTGTGTCATGTAAGGAGTCAGTAAACATCACCTGCAAATACACAACACACACCCATGTAAGTTGAGGTCTGCAACAAAACAAAACCCAAATAATTGTCACCTCACAGGCAAAATCACATGAGAACTCCACAAACCTACACACCACAGACTACGTAGACTCCACACTCCAGTGTCTTGCAAACACTAAGACCTTACCCCAAGCCCCATACACCTATGCTACACGGATAGTCTAACAGCACTGTCCCTCTACCCTGTTCCATACAGACTCTGCTGAGGTGACCCCTGTCTGGCATACAAAGCAATCCAGACCCTGCCTTGATGGGACTGTTGCACATCTGGAACTCAAGGCCCACTCCATCAACCTGTAGCTGCAGCATCAACCTGGGCTGTGATATCTGTATGGCTTGTTGGTGTGACAAATACATGTATCACACACTACCCCATCTTTGGAATACACTCCCTGTCAACAGCAAGCCAAGTGCCTCAATACCCCTAGTGATGTGCTCCATGTATAACTGCATGGGAAAAACAAAATGCAGTCTTGTGATCCCACCTGTGTCCCTGCTGGACAGGGGCTCTGTGTGCTGATGTTGTAACATGGGCTACACTCTCGGCTATGTGGGTTATAAGGGCTTCAGGGCCAATACCCTACTAACATCATACCAACGTATCAACCTAAACACAACTGTCTTCCAGTGGTTCGCAACATTACTCTGTACTGCTCTGTCACTGACATACCTGGAAGTCACAGTGCTATGTGGAATATACTACACATATAATGGACATTTCTGCACAATAGAATGCACTCTGTACCCACACCCATACCTCCCAAACTCTGACAGCAAGACATCTGGACAAGGTCATAAATAAAAGTGGGACAAAGCCACATTGATAGGCATGTGCTGTAAATATCGCCCTTGCATACTGAGAAAGTTGGTAGGATAAGGGGGTTTGCAAGAATTGTCTGAAGTTTATAAAGTCTGAAACAATAATGTCTGTCATTATTTTGTAACATCAGTCTTCAAATATATTTAACTAACTTGCCATAAAAGCACAAGTATATGCAGTCAGGATGAAACCTCTAGACAAACACCTGGACATTCTGCCAAAATATGTACAGTTGAGAGGTATGGCCACATCAGGATATGACTTTTCAGGTAAGAAGAATACTCCACAAGCAGGAGATCCCCAGCCAGTATATCACCAAGATGCTGGATTGTTTACACAGCTTTAGCAATCAACCGGATCTAGCCACACCTCTCAACTGGCCTTTTTGGGCAGGAATGTATATAGTCCAGCTCATAATATTGGTCTGTGCATCATACATCTTGTATCCCTCTGATGAAGCATTGTGATGATCTCAGGATATCTGTCACTAGGTAATGACACAATACATTGCAGTATCAGACTTCAGATATGTCAGGAAATGTCTGCTAAAACAAACCCACTAGGAAAGTCATGTTTACTGTTGAAAGGTTTGGCTGTAGCACACAAACGCCCAGACTGGAGTACACCTATATCTGGAACGGAGTCCCACTCTCAATATAGGTTCATAGGTGTGTACTAGGCTAATGGCCCTGGAGCCTTTACAAGCCTAGACCATAGGATTACCCTGGCATAGTGTGACCCAACCTTTGTTCCTTGTGCCTCTGTTGAGTAGAGCCACTGGAGTGATACCCAGGATGAATTTTTTATTTCTCATCCACTCATCAAGATTTCTCTTGAAGAGGGCAAGTGAGGTGCTCTGTTTGACATGTATGGGAAGTCTATTCCATACCATGGGCAGTATCTCATTCACCTTAGATATTCCTGTATACACTTGTCAGCCCTCTAAACTCTGTGGCATGTACAATAACTGTGTAATAATATAGTCGAGATACTAAGATAGGTAGGGGTTCTAATCTCAATGCTGACAACTATAACAGTGTGTGTGAAGCACATCCCCTGTAGCTGTTGTGTGTGTAGGTTATTCCATCTTAAGGCCTATTGAACCCCTACCCACAACAGTACTTTAAAGACCTTGTTAATGGCATCTGCCTCACTTGCACCATGTAACACTACACATTCCATACCAGTCATCAGTACAGATGTACATGGGATATCCACGTGTTTGCAACCTATATGTGGTCTGTGTCTCCTGAAAATGAGCATTACTGTGATATCATTGCCAAATATGTCACAGTTACCGTACTGACACACATGCTAGCATCAGACATTGTACCTGACTGACACATCATGCTGATACAAAGTCTGTCACTATATCACTTGTGCAGGTTGGTAGGAGCAATAGATGAGACCAGTCACTATGTCAGGTGGGTTATCCTACCATCTATGAAGGCATTTGCAAGACTACCTGTTGTAAGAAGTTGTAGTGTTATGTCCCAGGCATATAATTTGTGTGGAGCATGTCATGTGTATGCAGCACTATAGTACATATAAGTGGATATGTTTGGTTACTAATATGTCTGTTGGCAACTATGGATATGTAGGATTACTAATATGTCTATTGGCAACTGTGCATGTGTTTCTGTATGCACAACCCCTGTGGCTGTCTTCAGTGTGTTTTTGTGATGGCTATACCATTTTGTGTGCCTTTTCACCTTGTGAACTCCCCCCATTGCCAACCCAGTGTCAGCCCATACAGATGTCATCCATGGTACAAGCACAGTTACACAGTTTCTAACAGTATGCCACTGTGGTACAATGGTCATATCACGGTGTATTGTACATTAATAGATGGGTAGGTCATCTACTCTGTCACCTTCATGTGCATGTGTGTCTCAATGCATGTCCCCATGCAGCGGTGTGCATGTGTGTGTGTGTGTGTGTGTGTGTGTGTGTGTGTGTGTGTGTGTGTGTGTGTGTGTGTATCAGATGGTTTTAACATGTTAAGGGCCTCTGAACCCACCATTGGCAATCCTAATAGCCCCTGCAATTGTCACCCACTTCAATAGTAGTGGCAGACACTGCCAGACTACAGGACTGCTATGCTATCTGTTTTATGTGTCTAGTACTATCATTCATAAGACTGTGCAGGTAGGGGCTGTGCTCAGCTCTTCATCACCTGCCCCATGTACAGGACTATGACTCTGTGTGCACTACCAGCATGAGAAGCCAGACATGCCTACGAGATAGCAGACACACATGCTAGTTATTGTCAGGTTAGACTAACTCAGGCTGACCTGTGTCATGAATACATACCCCAAACCTGTCATACACAGTATCAGGCATAACCTCATCAACTGCATGACGGTCAAGTGGATGTGACAGAAATGGCAAGGGCAATAGGTGCTGATAGCTGAATCTGTTGCAGTTAAAGTAATGGCTAAGCTTGTGAGGGACCTAGTGCCAGTACTCAAGTAACCTCCTCTGTATGTGTGAGCCTGCTGTCCTGCAGAACACCCAGGTAACATGTATGAAGGCTAGGTGGCTGTGTCAAGGGTATGTATAGAAGGTCACACTGTCTGCCACAATTGCCCCTCTCGCACTGTTTTATGTAAACATACCTGGTAAACATGTACATATACAGCTGTAGCTTGGCTATGAAAAGGTCACTGTGTTTCCACTCCACCTTACTCATCATTGCTACTGTAAGCAGGCCCACAGCCTGCAGACACACAGACAACTGAAACACAACCAGAATACAGTACATGACACAACAGTCACTCAGCAGTACTAACAGTGATAGCGCATCATGGCTAACAAGGTACATACACCTCAATGTGTACCCATAACTACTGTCAGCAGACAGCATCTTATACAGCATGGCATTGCTACAGTGTACTATAGTCACCCTGTGTATCACACCCATATGAGCATGTCTGTGTATCAATGGTATGGATAACAGGGTTGTGGCACAAGTATCATCAAATGCACAGGGTGTGGTGTTGAATTGTCAGAGGCCTAAGGCCTAAGCTGGGCCATATGGCTGAAATCATGTGTGTGTGTGTGTGTGTGTGTGTGTGTGTGTGTGTGTGTGTGTGTGTGTTTGTGTCTGGAGGGGTGATGTTCAACTGGGCAGAGGAGCTGTGTTTGTCTGGTGGTGACTGGCTGACTGGCCTATGATAGGGAAGTGAGAGTGTTTGTCTGCACACCATCCAGTGATGTGGATGTCCAGCACAGGGCAATGTTGGACAGCTGTCAACCATACATGGCAGGATGTATGCTTCACCATCTCCCAGCAGGGACACAGTAACTGGTTCTGCCAGGGGTATCACTGGCACCGTCAACCCAAGGACAGATGCAGTACTACTCCCTGATGGTGACTGCTGTCTGCTGGATCTGTGACCCGGATGGGACTGGCCAGGGCAATGTGCCTATGACCTGCTCTGGTATTGTGTGGACAGCACCCTTCCTTTGGTAGTGCTGTTGGTACTGCCACTACAGGACTGTGAATGTGCATGGCCATGTGGGCTCACAGCTGATCATGTTGCTGACCTATGTGCACCTGGCTGATGCCCTACTCCCACTACATGCTCAAGCACAGACATTGCATGGTCAAGCAGTGACAATGTCTCACCCCATTGTCTATTCACAACATCGACAAGATGACATATGGCATCACAAATGCCATGAAGGTCATCACACATGGCAGGGAGTGCTGCATTCATGATCCTGAGCATCTGTATGGTGTTGCAGTCAGTACACACCAGAGCCTCCATACGGACCAGAACATGCGTCTGGTGACACCTGCTATGGCACTTATGACAGGCCCTTGATGGACAGCAGTCCTCTGTCGCTCACCCTTGTCCATCTGTCTGTGTGTGACCTCACCTGGCCTCTGCCTATGGCTGGTGTCTACACTCATACTCACAATACTCATCACACTAGCCTGTCCCATGCCACCATCCTTAACCTGTCCATTATCCATGGCTGCTGGGGACTGGGTATGTGTGGGCATACTGATTGTGTGTGGGGACATGGTGGGTGAAAGTGGGATATCAAACAATGGCACAGATTCAGGCACCAAAAACTCCACCTGTGCCTCACTATGACCACCATCATCATGGGAGTCTGCTAGGACACTGACATTAGGTTGTGAGGGGGAGGTACACCAACCCTTCTGTTCACCTGTGAGGGGAAGACAACATATTTGAATTAATACCCTGCAGTATTATGTTTATTGATACACACACACACCACACACACACAGACACATACACACGCACACACGCACACGCACACACGCACACACGCACACACACACACACACACACACACACACACACACACGCACACGCACACATACACACTCCTGGTAGAGTCAGGCACAGCTGTGACATATATGGACCCTTCAGACCAGACCTTATGGTAGTTCAGCCTATCTGCCTACTGCAATCCATCTCTTTCACTGCTACTGTAAGGCCCACAACAAAGGGTGACAAATCCTACTGTGTGATGGCCCTAATAGCATAATGGTAATTGTGGCCAAGACCAAGACTATTGGAGTGAGCTATACAGTGCCACCAAGTGCATATGCATGTACTGTAAGAGCCGAATTACTTCTATACAGACCACACACGATGACAAGGTATAATGATAGGTGATGATAACTGATGAAGGGACAAGACTATGCACTATCACCACTGTACCTACATAGTTCAGACTCGCAGGGATTAATTTCAGAAAACATTGTAGGACAGTCTGCAATACATACAGGAAACATGTAAAGTACTAGGTGCATAGCCTCATAAGATGATACCAGGCAATTGGTCCTGATGTCCTCATAAGCATGGCCCAGACTTTCACCCATGTCCCTTCCAAGCCAGCACCTGTTTCCCCTGTCCAGCTGATACACCCGTGGGATCCCAGAGGTATCCCATCCATTTCCCATGCAGTTTTCCAGCTTCTTTTTCAAGAGAACTATACACACACTGTTCTAGACATGGGGAGGGAGTATTACGCAGACAGTGTATTGTGTGGGATACTACACTATCCCACCAACAAGTACTATGCATGTCACAGACTAGGTGAGGGCTTTGCATGCATGATGCATGAGTGGAGTTTGTCATACAGATATGTTGAAACACCATCAGTGCTGGTTTGGAAATGGCCTTGCATGCCATACACAGGATCACCTATGATCAGTCTGTATGAGACTGAGTACAGGGACAGGGCTTTCGGCCCACCTGTATTGGATAGGTGTTACTGACCCTGGATTTGCCTGGTCAGGAGCCTCTGTGGACTCTGCAACTGCTGCATTTGCTTGGCAAGGTACATGCCAAAGGAATCATTGTACTTGGTAATGCATCTGATAAGGGTAGAGTACAGGGATGTTGTTGCCTCCTGGTTCCTGGATGACATACCCATAATTGTGAGGTGAGCCATGTAGACAGTCTTCTGTGCAATGGTGCCCACATAGTGGGAAACTGTCAGGCTGCTACCAATCTGGGTGCACACCTGATTGCATGCTTAGTACATTATTACTGTCATAATTAGTGTGTATGACATCTGCCACAGCAGGGAGAATTATGCCTCTCCTGGCATTCAAGTTTGTGGAAATGCTTCTTGCACCAGTCACTAATTGGGTGAGGGCCTCTTGGGGGGATGCTCATATCAGTAGTGGAATGTAAGACAGTGGCCATCTTGCAAGCATCTTTACACCCGGTCAACCACAAACCACTGCTTTTATCCTGTACCTCAGATACATAGATCTCAAACTGTAGAGACCCCCAGACTGATCCCTGGGGTACACCGCTTTGGCGGAATCTACTACTAGAGGTGGGTTCCACCACTTTGACCGAGTGGGTACTATCATTGGGCAAGTTAGCTACCCATCTGTTAACATGCAGGTTGATGCCTAGCTGTGTAGGCGTATGTATCCTGGCTGCCTGGGGATTATTGTGAGAGAATTGGACCAGATGAATGTAGGAATTGTTCACCATCTTCCCCTCGTCTCAGTGTTGTTGACCACTTCAGAGAGGTCGACCAGGTTTAATAGGACTGATCTCCCTTTGACAATACCATGCTGTGAGGGCTCAGACATTTTGATTTTGCCAATGTCCCTGCTCATAATGTCCTTGATATTGCCTTCCATGCCCTTGCAGAGCAGGCTAGTAAGGCTGATGTGCATATGATTGGCTGGGTCATTGGATTGCTCCACCTTTGTGTATAGGAATGACAGTAGCTGTCCTCTTGGCAGATGGGATGACACCGGTGCTCAAGCTTTGGTTGACTACAGTGCAAAATGGATCTGAGAGCTCATGTCTGTGTTCATGTAGGATGCAGCCAGGGATGGTATCATGCCTATGGAGACTTCTATGTGTTGCCTTTGATAGGGCATTATGGACCTGCTTCCTGAGGATGAGGGGAGGGGGGCAGGTGCTGTGCATGCACATGTGTACTGATGGTGGAACAGGGGGGTGATGTTTACACTTCACCTGTCTGCAGCCGGTTGTCTATATCTCTGCCGTATGTGTGTGTGATGTTATTGACCACCACTACAGGGCAGATTCGTGTGTTGCCTCTGGGACTGCAGACACATGTGTGGAAGGCCTAGTGATTGGCCTTGGTGGACATGTCCAATTTGCACTCAAAGATAGCCTTAGGGTAATTCACCTGTGATCTTATTTGCTTGTGCAGACCAAGGTGACATTGCTTCCACTAAGGCACATGTTCCTTCTAGGCCCTGTCCTGCAATTATTTCCACCTATTATGGTATTAGTGTATTGCTGCTATCCACCATGGACGCTTACCCTACCTTGAGGGAGATGATGTTGTCCTGTCAGGTATTGCTGAGTCCATACAGGTATGTAGGTGCTCACATAGTATTGTGGAGTAGGCCTGGGAACTACTGCTAGTGCCAACTGATGGGACATTGGCTATAAAGCTACTTCTATGTGCTCTGAGGAGATTTATAGTAAATTGTGTCAAGTTAATTTTGTTTGACCCTGATGGGGGGTGGTCAGGGAAGACTGTAACCTTCACAGTCATGGCTATGTGATCAGATCTTACCAAGCAGAATGACACTGTAAGAGTGCTACAGTGGCTAATCCTGTTTGTTAGGACCAGGTACAGGATATTTCCACCTGTCATAGGAGTGTTGACCATTGCATTACCATTGACAAAGCCGAGGAATCTCTGTGCATTCATGTTCAGGTGGTATAGATCATGCACACTATGGTTGGGTAGTTAAAGTCACCCAGGAGCAGGGTAGATGATTGAATCCTGACAGATTCCTGCAAGTCCCAATAGGTGTGGTGGGTTTCCATAGTCCCGGTTGGAGGCCTTTAACTGGCTATGATTAGAGTAGGTGTTTTGTCAACTGTTAACTGCACTCGGGATGTCTCCCATGTATCATACTGTTTGGCCAACCTGGAGGTGAGTATGTGTATGATAATGTTCAACACTCCACCTCCTGAGGCTTTGCAGCCCTCCATTTGGAGTCTAAACATATGATTGGATGAGTAACCTGAAAAAATTAGTGTGCTTTCCACAGCTACAAAGCAGGTGTCCATGACTGCACAAATGTTGGCATCCTACAGGACAAGGTACACCTGCATTGACATGGGTTTCATGCTAAGACACCTAGCTCCAATTAGAGCAAGACATCTGCACAAAGGCATACATCACTGGTGGGAAAAGGACAGAAAATATTGTCACTTTATGAATCTAGCTGAAACACAAGTAGTTGCCAGCAAAGATGGTGTCGCATTCACAGGTCTATTCCACAGGATATGACATTTGACAATCAAATGTATGCCATTATGTTATGACTTCAGTCTTTAATGGATTGCCAGTGATGTGCCAGACAATACACAACTGTATGAGGCATTGACTACAAATATGAAGCAGACATGCAGTCAGTCTGCAAAACTCTGGACACTTGTCGGGTATGGGCTCAGTATATAACATAAAGTTCAACACACACTTCTGTGCCTGTTGTGCACTATGTACATACCTCATAAATATAAATATATATATATATATATATATATATATATATATAGATAGATAGATAGACGATAGACAGATGGATACATAGATACACACATACAGAAACATAGATAACTATATATATATATATATATATATATATATATATATATATATATATATGGGAACACTACTGAATCTCAAACCTTTGAAATCTCGAATTTCTAAAGCTCAAGACCATGTAGCCAAAACCTCACATTACCGAAAGACCAGAAGCGCAAAATTCAAAATCCCGATGTTAAGGGATTTTGAGTTAGCGCTTCTGGTGTTGCGTTTCAGATAAGTATGTGTGTGTAAGTGTGTTTATGAGGGGCTTTAGTGTGTGTTGTGACTGTGGTGTCTGTGTGTGTGTGTGTGTGTGTGTGTGTGTGTGTGTGTGTGTGTGTGTGTGTGTGTGTGTGGGGCTGTAATGTGTGGGTGTGAGTTTGTCTTGTATGTATGTTTGTGCGATCTCAGAGTTAGAATATTAAAGTGGGGGGGGGCACATGCTTATCTTTAGTGTAGGGTGGTTTGTTTGGTTATGGGGGGAGGCTGTGTGTATGTTTGTGTGTGTGCTGTATGTATGTAGTACGTTCGTGATTTTAAATTTCGCGGTTTTAATATTTCTGTAATGTGGGGTTTTGGGCTTATAGTCTCGGTATTTAGGTCTTCTGGATTGTGTTATTTTGGGATTCAGAAGATTCCCCAGCCAAAATCAAACCAGAGAACCTCTTGCTCTGAGGTGACAATGATATCCACTGCACTACTGTGCCACTGTACATTAACCTTAACACTCTCTGTCCCATCATTTTGCTCCTCTTCTCTCAGTCTGCAGCTGTACCTTTGGGTCTTTCAACGTCCTTATTACCAGCTAATAAGTTAAGAAACCTATTTTGTCGCCATCACAATCTGTCCTCAAATCACAATATTTTGACCTCCTTCTATAAATGTATGCTACCTCTGCATACCATTATCCTATCTCTCTCTATGCCACCTTAATTACATCCCATTCTCTGATCTATTACCCTCTATCTGCATTCATAATTTCCATGTAAACTTTCTCCAGCAATTCTGGCAACAATTCAACCTAATGTTTTCCTGTAAAATGTCCCAGATTACAGCTCCATGTCTGATTTCCTTCCATATTCACCCTGCACATGTTAAAGTACTATCTGATAATTCAGTTTCCTTTATTTCCACCCTCTTTACCTCTCCCACTATTCTATCTAACTTACCTCTCCTGATGCCCTTCCTGACTTGAAAAGGTATTTCACCCTTCTAGTCTTGAAAAATACCCTTCACTCTACTTTTATTAATTCCCTTCTCTATGGTTTCTGGCAGGCTTTGTGGTGCTCCAGCAAACCACATAATCATCTTATTGTCTGTCCTGTTTCATTCCTAACAGTTTTGTAAAACACTTTTTCACTGTATCATACCTGTCCTAATTTAGTCAGTAGAAGACTGCCATCAGCACAACCTTGCCTTCCCTCCTCCACCTACCTAATTCCCACTTAACTTTATCATGTACAACACTATTCCACTTACAGCTTCTTACTGCCATTATGCCTCTCTCCATTTGTATTCCTTTTGTACATGTAATCTACTCTAACCACTTTAAATCCTTTCTCTCCAAATTCATTTTCCATTTTCTTTTTAACTTCAGTTTGTATATCATAACAAGATCAAGCCTTTTTCTCACAGTTTCAAATCACTCTATAGGCAAACTGTAGAATAAAAAAATGGTCAAAACAGCTTCCATCATTTTTTTTTTTTTTTTGCAGAGGATCAAGCCTCCTACACCCTAGCTTGCTAGGGGACATATCCCACATAATGCAGATCTACAGTGGATATAAAAAGTGTACACATCCCTGTTAAAATACCAGGTTTTTGTGATATAAAAATGAGACCACAATAAATAATTTCCAAACATTTCCCACCTTTAATGTGACCTATAACCTGTACAATTCAATTGAAAAACAAACAAATCTGTTAGTTGAATAAATATAAAAAATAAAAAAACGTACAATAAGCTGGTTGCATAAGTTTGCAAATCCTTAAACTAATACTTTGCTAAAGCACCTTTTGATTTAATTACAGCATTTAGTCTTCTTGGGTACATACCTGCCATCAATTAAATAGACTCTGATTAACCCCAAATAAAGTTCAGCAGTAGAATTTTCCTGGCATTTACTCAGTTGCCTGCTTCAGAAAAAAACATGGTTCACAGAGAGCTTACAAAGCATCAAAGGGATCTCATTGTTGAAAGTTATCAGTCAGGAGAAGGGTACAAAAACATTTCCACAGCATTGGAGATATCATGGAACACAGCGAAGACAGTCATCAAAAAGTGGAGAAAATATGGGACAACAGTGACATTGCAAAGAACTGGACATCTCTACAAATTGATGAAAAGACTAGATGAAAACCAGTCAGGGAGGCTGCCAAGAGACCTACAGCAACAGTGAAGGAGCTGCAGGATTTTCTGGCAAGTACTAATTGTGTATTACATGTGACAACAATCTTCTGTAGTCTCCATATATCTGGGCTATGGGGATAGTTTGCAAGATGAAATCCTTTTCTTACACAGAAAAACATCCTGGCCCTGCTAAATTTGCAAAACAATACATCAAGTCTCCCAAAAGCATGTGGAAAATGTGTTATGGTCTGATGAGACCAAGGTTGAACGTTTTGGCCACAATTCCAAAAGGTACATTTGGCGCAAAAACAACACTTCACATCACAAAAGAACACCATCCCCACAGTGAAGCATGGTGGTGGCAGTATCATGCTTTGGATTTGCTTTTCTTCAGCTGGAATTGGGGCTTTAGTCAAGGTAGAAGGAATTATGAACAGTTCCAAATACCAGTCACTTTTGGCCCAAAACCTTCAGGCATCTGCTAGAAAGTTGAACATGATGAGGAATTTCACCTTTCAACATGACAATAACCTCAAGCAAACATCCATATCAACAAAAGAATGGCTTCACCAGAAGAAAATTAAAGTTTTGGAATGGCCCAGCCAGAGCCCAGACCTAAATCCAATAGAAAATCTGTGGGGTGACTTGAAAAAGGCTGTGTACAAAAGATGCCCTCATAATCTGACAGATTTAGAGTGATTTCCGAGGAACAGTGGGCAAATATTGCCAAGTCAAGATGTGCCATGCTGATAGACTCCTACCCAAGAAGACTGAATGCTGTAATTAAATCAAAAGGTGCTTCAACAAAGTATTAGTTTAATGGTGTGCACACTTATGCAACCAGCTTATTGTATTTTTTTATTTTTTATATTTACTCCCCCAACAGATTTGTTTTTCATTTGAATTGTACAGATTATAGGTCACATTAAAGGTGAGAAAAGTTTTGAAATGATTTATTGCGGTCTCATTTTTTATATCACAAAAACTTGGCATTTTAACAGGGGTGTGTGTGCACTTTTTATAGCCATTGTATATGAAGGCTTTTCCAAGTTCAAACAACATATAATGAAAACGAAAGTTCCATTATCATCAAAAGGTGTTCCATTCAAATTTGCTATCACTTGTAAAAGAGGAAGCCATAATTTTATATGTTCCCTGTCTCATAATCCTGTGAATTATTATCTCCCTCATTTATTGAATTCTCCACCCCACCTACATTTCAGGTGGCAAAAGGTAATTCCCCTACAGCATCATATTTCTCCCCCTTGTCTCATAAAGCTAGATCCAAAGTACACTTGGCCATAGAGAATCTCTTTGCCTATGGCCTCCACACCAGGAAGACCAGTCTTTGCTTATTAGTCCCAAGGTGGCATACCTCACTTACTTGGTCATTGCTGTGATACACTATGACATGCTGCCTTATAACACATCATCCTTCTGATAGCATAAGCTATATTTCCTTATTCATACTTAGGAAACATTTTATAAACTACACCCCTAACGATTTTCATTAAAACAGTACTTACAACATAACTATTTTCTTTGTGCACATTTCATTTATAGGCCACACATTTTTCCATTTGCCATAAATCCTTTCCACACCATGAAAACAAAATATCATACTTTCTAAAAAATCACAACAGCTCATTCACATTTGAAAGTATGTAATCACATAGAAAAATGTAATTTGTTTGATATCTTTATCCAATGTCAATGAGGACCCTGAATAATTCTATGTATAAGGTACCTCTAAGCAGTTTTAGAGTTAGGCCCAGCATTCCCAGCAGACCTTGTACCACACTTCACTGTCCACAGAACTAGAAAAAAGAAATAATTATCAACATTTCACTAACTTGCTTCCCTCATTTAAAAATGTAGTATAAAACTTTTAACATTTGAATTAAACAATATGTAGTAAACATTATACTTATTTTTGGTCACACTTTGCTCAGTCTGTCTACCAGTCAATAGCACCCACCCAGTCAACAGCCCCATTCATTTGGTATCACTGGGTCAAGTGTCAACCTGGAGGGGGCATCATTAGGACAGCCATCAGGGATGGCTGGAGTTTTTACTGTAGCCCTGCATCTATCTGCACAGTTGGTAAAATGGTGTAAAGGGGAATGCAATGGGATATCAATGCTGGATATTTCCTCGCTTCCACAGGGAATGTTGACAGTATGCAGTCCCACTCACCAACCTTGAAGCACAGGAGGTAGTTTACCCAGTCTTCAGTGGAGAACTTACATCTCCTTCTGTACTTCCCTAGTTTGCACATCGCTCCCATTTTACCTGGGAGAGGCAGATATGCAAAACTCCTTTCCTCCTCTCCTTCCCTGCCTGACTCCTTCAAGGGCACTACGTGGGGCCTATTCTCCTAACCTATACTCAGGCATCATCCCTCAGAATCACAGCACCAGGCATACATTTTACGTTTGCACAAAAGAGCAAATAATTTCAAAATAATGGGCTATTTCATAATCTCTAAATTTTGGCAGTTCAAATAATCTGACCAGTTCATGTTTCTTGTCCTGTGATTTAAAACAATTCCATTATTATAAACATAATTAATCTCTTGCCCAACTGCATGCACAGACACTCAAGTTTCAATGAACCCTGAAATTGTACAACAAAAAGTGATGCTGCCTCATTCTGCCTGGATAGTCAAACTGGGGTCATTATAATTTTCCCCTTTCACATTTATTACATCTGGGCCTCATCCAAAAAGCACAGCAGTATCCACAAGAAGTTCCTTCAATCTGTCCATTGCCTAATTCTTTATCTTCTCCTTTGTCATCACTATTCACATAAACATCGTTCTCTACTCCTTCACAACCACTGCTCACATGACGTCTCATCGGATATGCACTTGAAAAAGGTGCTTAAAAGCTGAATAGACTCTTCTCCCTTTATTAAGCAACTTGTTTCCACATTCCTCCCCTTGCTTAGTCACATGCTCAGATTTTGTCAGTTGTCTGGTTCATATCTCTTGGTGTCAGAGTCTATTTGTCCAGTAATCTAATCCAGTTCTTTGTCATCCCCTTTGCATAATCTTCCTTTCTGATGTAAGCTTCCAACGTATTCCTTATCCCTTTAACTTTTTCCATTCTTACCTTATCCTTATCTACTTTTCTTCACAAAATTCTTCTAAAACCTCTAGGTCACTCCAGGTTTGTCACATTTGCTCTTTATCCTTTAAAGGCAATATATCTCCATGCTCCAATTTCTCCTCTTTGTTCTTTAATTCTGAAAGAAGGATGTACCGATAATGTCCATGCAAAGTCCATTAAGTTTCTTTTTGGCAGGGTGGCATCCATATACTACTCTTCTTCCTCCCCCTGCTGAACACGTTCTGACCTTCCACAGCTTCCATTTTTCCAGAGCACAACCCCACTCATTGATTGTTTGGCATTACACAACTGTTATTCTGCATACCACGCATACTAGAATGAAGCCACCATTTCAGTCTAAGTCCTTCTGCTTTCTCTCTTACATATCTATATCTATATCCATATCTATATCTATCTATACAAATCTTGATCTAGATATAGATACAGACATATTTTTATATGGCTTCATATCCAGTAACCACCCAATATTTTAGACCTTGTCATGCCACTTTTCAACATTTTAATAATGTTTCCTTGTTATTGATCTCTCTTGCCTCAAGTGCCCCATTGCCATGCCTAGCAATATTTTCCTTGAATATACAGCCTGTGGGAAACTTCCAATATATTAGCCTCAGCCTGTGAGACATATTACCATATCTAGGCCTCTGCCCTTGCCATGCAAATACTTTTCTCTGTGAGTCTGATTCTCCAGTTCTTCATGCTTTGCTATCAATCCATACACAATTTGCTTCAAGTTCTGAACTTCTGCCTAAAACTTTATCTCCAACTGTCCCAGCACCTCAGTTCATCTGGAAACCACAGGGGTTATCACCTGTGATACTCTAGCCTCTATTATCACCTTTCCCAGTTCTGCACTGGTTACTCTCACCACTTCCATTAAGCCTTGTACGTTTTATGCTGTTATATAGTTTTTTCTTTACATCCCAGGATTGATAGGTTCATTTTTCTGCTCTAGAAAAATCTGCCATGCATTCTTATACATTTCCCACTTTTCTGTGCCTCACACTGATCTTACTCAGACATCATTTAACAAAACAATATTGCAATAGTATAGGAGTTCTTTCATGAATCAGCCATCTTGTGTATGGCCTAACAACATCACCCATAAGGAGACCACTTTTGATAATGAGTTATTTTACTGTTGGCTTCCCCTGACTTAGTATTTAGTTAATTTTCTATGAACTGTAAGTTGGCTGTTATTTATGCCCTTTACTATTTTAATATGCTGCTGGAAAAATGTGTCTAACTGAAAAAAAAAGATACTTTACGTAAAGGACATGTTCAGTTAGAGATCCATCAGATCATTCTGCCCTCCAGGTCTTTGATATAATGACAATGCTGTTAGGATTTCTGCAGAGTTTTACTTTGTTTTAGTTTAAATTTCTTTCCATCAGTCTGGACTGAAATCATTTTTCTGAAGATTCCAAGTCATGTTGTAACAGTCTGATTTATTGTCTAGACTGAACCCATTCAGCTCTCTGAATAATATCTTTCTACAAGGTGACTGTTATATTAGGACATTCTGAGAGGAAGGATGAATAATAAGTGTAAATAACAGAGGCCCAAAGGCAGAAGATTCAGATACAACTAATCTAAAAAGAATGTTGGTTATAGATTCTTATAACATTCATTATTTTTATGTGGAAGTTTAAATTAAAGGAACAATGTGTCCTTCAGGGTGAATCATATGCAATTAGGAGGATGGGTGAAGATGCTAATGGGTCCAGTGATAGTTACACTGTGCACATCAGAAAATACGTGGAACTTTAAAAATAGAAATTATATGGAATTCCTCATTAAATACCTTGGCAACTTAAATAAGAGTTTCCATGAGAGGCTAGGCAAAAGCTGTTAGGGTGCAACACACCCCTTTGAGTTGACCCAGTAGTCAGGGACTTAGGGACACACATAGATAGTAATCTAGCCTTTGATCATCACATGTCTACAGTGGCGAGGAAATCATTCTATGTTCCGCAACTTATAAACATAGGTATGGCATCTAAGTACAAGAAAGTCATTGTTCCACTGTATTCAGCATTCATCAGACCTATCACTGAGTACAATGCCCCCTTTGGTATATACCTATCCAGGCATATCCAACAACTGGAATGTCCACTGAGGTTTCTCACTAAAGAAATACAGGCCATAAGTAATATGTCCTATGCAGACCGTCTCAAGGCCCTATCCCTGTATTCTGTCTCCTACAGTCTTTTGGGGGAAGATCTATGCCTGGCATACAGGGCATTGTCAGACCCCACTCTGATGGACCTCCTGCTTATCCACAAAACAAACAGTACCAGAATTACCCGTTCTAAAGACTTAAACCCTGCTTGCGATATAAATAGGACCTGCTGGAGAGATAGGTATGTATCACAGAGAATACCCTGTCTATGAAATAGACTCCCCATCCATGTATAGCAGTGTCTTCCCTAATACAATTCAAGTGTAACTTGGATAATTGGATGGGAAACCAGAAATCCATCCCTAGTTTGGCACCTATGTCTCTAATGTAAACAGGCAACTGGTAAATTGTTCATCTCCCAGGCCCATGCTTACACTTATCAAGGATATCAGAACTCATCAGAGATTTGGGATGCATGGCTAGGCTTAAAAAGGCCCTTGTGGTCTTTAGCCTAGTAAACACCTATGAACCTATAAGCACAATTGGCAGGTGCCAATGATGCATGCGTGCAGAACCTGCACTCATTTGTGAAGCCTGGAAAATATCAACGCTACATAAATGAATGCCAATACTACAGTTGACCTTGTCTGAGAGTGCACTAGCTACTGCAGCAAAGTGATTATTACATTTGTAGTAAGTACCTTTCTGAAGTTACAAAAGACCAATTTTCCCCGCAAATTAAACTTGAGGAGGCACTAGCCAGGGGTACTGGTCAGCGGACCAGATGAGCTAACTAAGGCACTGCTGACCTGATTCATTGTTTGTCTACATCCAGAATTGCTTATGATTTCATTAAAAAGTAGAAAACAGATCTAGATTATATGAATAGATGTAATAAAGGGAAACCAACAGTACTTCCACTTAACTGGTCATTCACAAAACACATAATTTATTTGTGAGGCAAAAGAAAAAAATGTTTTCTGAATATCTGACCAGTTTAGAGCAAACATTACAGCACCATGTTCTTCTAGTATTTGCAGAAGCTGTGAGAATATATATGTTCTCTAAGTTCAGCATTCTAAGATATATTAGTTTGGCTTCAGGTATATCTACTCATGGATGTCTGTCCTTTAATTGAAAAGTGTTTTATTGAATGACAAAAAAGCCAGTTCGATAGAGTGAACGTGAATTGATCCAACATTACTGGCTTTTCTGTTTGTGAGGTTGTGAAACAGTGGGGAAAGGAGAACTTGCCCTTTCCTTAACAGAATGCAGTTTCAGAGTTGGTGTATACAAGCATCACAGGGTGTAGGAGGGTGCAGGCGGGCTTACACCTCCTGAATAAAAAATGTTTTTTTTTTGCTTTTTTCTGATTATGTGAACGCTGATTATTTGTAGGTCAATGTTTTCTGCATTCATATGTACATTTGGTTGTTCGAGGAGGTGTGATTAATCCCTGTACACACATACACACACACAGTGGCTTTTTCCAATAATTTTAATTAAGAGTTCTAATAATTCTCTTCCCCAGATATTGTAAAATTAGTTAACTAATAGAAAACTTACTAGTTATGCAAAACTACTAAGTGAAGAGTCAGGGGAGTAGAGTATTCATGTATCATCTTTTGGTGAGAGAGTTGAAGCTATTCTTCAAGAATATCAGGGACAGAAAGCATCTATACACTAAAGGGAATAACAGCAATAAATTAAATCAGAGATTTCCCAGAAAACACAGAAGGCTTATAGTATCCAGCATCATGACAGAATGAGAAATAACCATCCCTTTTTGATTAATGACACAGCTGACTTGCTCTTTTATTCTATTTGCTTTGACATTTACCATTTAAGATTGTCATGTATCTTAATGTTTCTTCAGCTGTCTTACTGTTCGATAATTTAATTATAACAACTTCTGAAAGGCATTACACAGTGTTTTTATAAGTAAACAGTACACCATACTATGTAATGAAAGAGAAACATGTTCTTCTACAAAATTGAAAAAGACAATGTAACAATTCAGAACTGTTATGCTAGCTGTACCATGATGCACACTTTCAAGAAACACCACAAAATACTCAGCATTTAGTTGTTTAATATCCATATACTGTAAAGAATAATGTACTTGTATTTAAATGCATTTTCTATAAATATATATAGAATGCTTTGTTCAATTCTGAATTTTGCAACATTGCAAAAAAAAAGTGCAGACCAATTCTATGTCCTGTCATATAGTCCCTCTTGTTAAATAAAGGAAGAGATGGGGGTGAAAAGAATCAGGATGAGGACCAGAAGCAGGCAGCCACCAGATAGTATGAGAATCCCTTGACACTTGATGTGAATGTTCACCAGATATTATGATTTTAGTTATTTAGTAACCCTTCACTAATGGGGTAAACTTTGCAGTGTGTGTGTGTGTGTGTGTGTGTGTGTGTGTGTGTGTGTGTGTGTGTGTGTGTGTGTGTGTGTACATATGCAGGCACGTGTATCTGTGTGTATTTTTATGTGAGTGTACAGATGTATATTTCTGAAGAATGAATTGAGATTCAAGGAGTTACTCAGCTGTCCTAGCCAGTTATAATAATAGAAAATCCTGAATAATAATAATAATAATAATAATAATAATAACAATCCTAGACCTTAAACATTTCATATATGGACAGACTCAAAAAGCTCCAACTATTCTCTGTCTCATATTGCCTGCTTAGAGGCGATCACTGCTTAGCTTACAAAGCCATGTCTGATCCAGCTCTGTTAGAAATGCTACATGTAAAGAAATCCCAATCCCTCTGCACCACATGCTACAGAGAACTAACCTCATTACCACAATCAACAGAACATGCTGGAGGGACAGGTTCATAACTCAGAGACGGCCCATGCTCTGGAATAGACTTCCCATACATGTCAAGCAGAGCACCTCATTGGCTCTTTTCAAGAGAAATCTTGATGTGTGGATGGGAAATAGAAAATTCACTCCAAGGATCACTCCAGTGGCTCTACTCGACAGAGGCACTGGGAACTAAGGATGGGTGCACGATGCCAGGGTAATCCTATGGGCTAGGCTTGTAAAGGCTCTAGGGCCATTAGCCTTGTACATACCTATGAACATATGAACCTATAATCTGCATTATGCATTTATTACTCCTGCTGAGGCTCATTTAACTAACAAATATGTTGACATTTCTATCTTAAATTTCTTTTTGCTATGACACTGGGTTCTCTACTGTACCTATTGGAAGGTAACTGTACCACTTTACTACTTGTCTCATGACATGCCCCAAAATTGGCTCCATGAAACCACTATTTTTCTCCAGCCTTCCTAAATCCTTAGTGCTCCTAAATAGATGCAGCCATTTGTTTTAAGGCCTTTATGACAACTTATTGTACTTCATTCACTAACATAGCCATCTGCTTTAGCAGTAATTCCTTTCTTTCATAAAAGCCAGGATGCATATGTGACACCACAGTGACCAAGAAGAGCTCTCACAGTGAATGCACTGAATGCCTTATCTTCCTTAATGTTTAATGTAAGACACTTTTCCCATTGACCCATTACACTCCGCTACTAACAAATGATTGGTGCAAGTTTGTTGACATATCCATGCTAATGACTTATGCATCTCTGTCTTCACCATGATATATCTTTTCCTGTCTTTTGTCTTTCAACCTGTCATTCATTGCTAAATAGAATCTTGCCTTCAGGTAGGCCGTATACAGTTATATGCTGCAGCTGACATGAGTACTAAGCACCTCTCCATCTTTACAGTCTTATTGCTCTTTCACCACAAATTCCATCATACGGGCATTTTTTGCACCCTCTAATCACAATTGTTATTATTTAGAATTCCTTTGTATAAGTCCTTTATACATTGGTCTTTTTTCAGGATGTGGAATTCAGGACAGCTGCTCTCTTTGCCTACATCAATGGCAAGCATACCTCTAGGTTGGTTAAACAGGATGACATACTGGAATTCCTCCACATCCAGATTACTATAGACAATGTTGCATACCATTTCTTAGTAAACTATAGGTCACCCTCATGTTCCATGAAACCCATAGCTCATACGTAGACCTGTTGGAGACATTCACAATTCAAGAAATACTATGCTCATGGGGGCTTTAATTACCTTCTATAAACTTGGTATCCTGCACAACCCCAATTTTCTATGCACAGATATTCCTAGACTCTGTAAACACAAACACCCTGGACCAGTTATCGCATGCACCTACTACAGGTGTAAACATGTTGGACTTAGTACTCACAGATATGGTAGAATGCTGCACACCCCCACCCCCAAATTGTGTCCTCTGAGGTAAACTCTTATCACAAAGCAGTCCCCATTGAAATAAGAATCAATTCTGTAACCCCAGCAAACTCTGAAATGATCTTTTATAAAGTGATAACCTGCCAAATTTTCAAGCTCCACCAAACCTAGATAGCACAGCAGGTATTGCCGAATGATTTACAAAAGCTCTATGCAACCATATCAATGACTGCATAAAGGCTGCTGTGTATACCAGAAGTAAGACCAAAACTAACTAAAAAAAAAAACTCCATGGTGGAATCCAAAATTAATCAGGTTGTTCAACAAAAGAAAAAAGTTAGAGATAAAATTAGGAAGTGTAACATCCAAGAAGGTACTAACTCATCAAGCTGAATAGACAAATAAGAAGATTAATTAAGTCCAAAATAGGAAATGCTGAGGTAAAGATAGCCTACCAGGCCAAAGATGACCATAAGGCCTTCTTTAGCAATGTCCAAAACCTCAAAGACAGCACACAATAGTGTGCCAAATCATTGGTAAATGGAGCCATGTTCACAGAACTGGGAGATATAGTAAGTCTTCTGGCTAACCAGTTCAACTCCAACTTTGCAACCACAGCTTAAAACTCAATGTCAAAAAGTGCAGCATATGTCTAAGGTTGTAAGAAAATCATTCTATGTCACTCAGCTTATAAGTAAGAGCATGGCATCTAGGTCCAGGGAAGTCATCATGTCGCTGTACTCAGCCATCATCAGCCCCATCATTAAGTATAACATTCTCTTCTGTATCCAACTGACAAGGCCCATGCAAAAACTGGAATGTCCACAGATGTTCCACAAAAAATGAATACAGGGCAAAGGGTCTCAAAGCCCTGTCTCTATACTCTGCTTCTAAAAGACTACTGAGATGCAATTTATGCCTGACATAATAGGCATCGTTGGACCCCACTTTGATGGACCTTTTGCACATCTGCAAAATACCTGGGACTTAAACAGAACATGTTTGATGGACAGCTACGTATCTAAGAGAATCCCCATTCCCTGGCACTGTCTTCCCATCCATGTGAAGAAGAGCCCTTTTCTAACCCTATTCAAATGCATCTTGCACCAGTAGATGGGAAATCAGAAATTCACCCATGTTTTGACACCTACATCTCTTGTGCAGAGGAAGACATCAAATTATGCCCTGACTAACATCTAAAAATAACCAATATGGAAAATAACTTATGTGATATATTTGGGCTGCATGGCTAGGTTTATAGAGACCCCAGTGGTCATTAGCCTAGTATAACAGATGAGCCTCTAAACATAAGTTTTTGCTCATGTCATTCTATTATTAATCCTTACTTAACATTTGTTTACCTGGAAAGTCCAACTTGGAATAATGTCTTTGTAACATGGGAGGAAACCCGCACAAAAGCAGGGAGGACATGCAGACTCCACACAGAAGGAACCCCAGCTGAGAATTGAACTGGAGAACCTTTTGCTAGGAGTCAACAATGCAAACCAGTGCACCACTGCGCCATCATATTTTCCCAAACCTCAAGTAACTGCAATTTAATGTTTCTCATAAGTGCATGTGCCACTTTCAACATCAAAGGTATTATGTATAGCCTCCACACCTTCCAAAAACATGAGGACTGCTTTTGTTTCACTGGTAACAACATAATAACTTTATATCTGGTTTTGAGAGCCATAATGATAAACTTTACATTATCACCGCCAAAGTCAGATCCATTACAATTTATCACACAAAACTAACCTCCGTGTAAATTGCATCAGTCATAAGCTTCCCCTTCATTTAAAATAAATGTAAAATTGTCCTGATCGCCCTTCTTTTTTCTTACAAGCAAGTCGAGTGTAGCTTGGCAGTGGGTGGTGAGGAACTGTGTCTGAAAAACATTTGCTTACCTTAGTCCAGAAGTTCTTAGCATAACAAAACATGTACTTTTAACTATTTGTAAAAGCATAATCATCATTGAAACATAACTTGCTTGATTCTCAAAAAACAAACGTCTTTTTCGTCAATGTTTATAATCTGATTACATAAATGTAGTACACTAGAATGTGTTGGCTTGACAAACCAAGAAACGGGAAGTAGAATAGCTGTCAGTGTTAGTGCATACACCTACAGCAGAATAAACATGTTGGACCTTGTACTCACAGATATGGTATTCACTTTTTATTCTCAATTCCTCAGGACTGCATGCTGTATTTCATCATCCTAGAAAAGGATTTCATAGCATTAGTTATTCTTAATCTTCTGATACTCATTCCTTTTAAGATGGAAGCCATGATCATCCATATCACTGTCAAACCTACCAGGAGTCCATGACTTTCTCCATTATTTACTGTGGGAAGAACAAGCTGGAATGTGTAAACAATGTGCATGATATGAGGGTATCTGATGATGACATGATTGCATTATATGATCGGGCAAGAGATCTTATCAGGTCTTCTTATTACCCCTTAAATTTCCTTTCGCTGTACTACTGAAGGTCAATCATAAACTGTATTTGAACTACACTGTTATAATGCTATGCTCCTTAGGCTTTATGACACTGACTGGACCATGTTCAGCATTCTGCAGTGAGGTTTTTGACCAGAACAGCTCTATACGATTGGGTTACCACTCCGCTGCAGGATCTCATCTGTCTGTTTGATAGTGAAGTCATCATTAAGTCCCTTCTTTTTCACTTAATGATTCCAGCAAGCAGTGTTTTTTTTTTTTTAACAAAAGGTATCTGTTAATACTCTACTCATAAAATTACCCACTTTGCTTGGCCTCATCACAGCTGATGATGATTCACAGGATATGTCCCAAGAATTTGGGGAATTGCTGTGATGCTTGTCATTAACCGGTACTGTGGGATTAACTAGTTTCTTTGTCTCTAACAAAAAACACTGACACCTTCTTCCAGAGGTCAAAAAATAACTACTTATATCAGACAATATGCAATAATCATTAAAGAAAAACTTCTATGTTCCTATATTTTTCAAATGCTCTGTGTGCATATAAAGTTTTTAACATTATACAGCATTTACAATTTGCTAAACAAGTTAGGAATGAATCAAGATTTTTTCTGCGCATTTGTTACAAAGTGGACTACTATGATGACCACTCAGAGTGACAGAATATAAATATTAAAGGAAAGTATTCTATAAAGTATCCTTCTAAATGGTGAGTTACATACATTAATGAAAGCTACATTTCTGACATACAAGAAGCAACCTATGAAGTCTTTTTCGCCCACATTACAAGTAAAAGTGAATGAACAGACTGGAAACTTGACAGAGACAGGCAAGGAAGAGAAGATGAAAAAAACAAAAAATGTTTGTCAAATCTGTCACTGCCAAATGTTGGTTTGCAGAATAGTGGCAGTTTTATATTATGGTGTAATGAACTGACTGTGGTGGGAGTAGGAACTAGTTTGAGAAACATACATCATCGATAATAAAATACATCATTCATTCATCACTCATTCTCTGTTACGTGATACAGAAAAATAATAAACAGATGTAAAAAAAACGAGACAGAATTTAAAATGAAACAACTAATAATACTTACATGCAAGAAGATAGAATGGAATACATCAGTCATTCAATCTTTAATAAGTCTTTAATAACTGACACTGACAAGTAATAGGCAATCCTGGAAAAGAAAAGAGTCAGTTTCATTTCTCTTACAACTGCTTTTTAGAAGTGCTAATAAACAGTTTTATATTTATGTTATTTATGTTACAGCTTCACACAGTAATATCTTCAAGGGAAATATTATGCTTTATTACATGGCACCTCCTAATACCTTGAAGTTTTAATTTTTTTCTAAAAATGTCTTAAAAATAGTCTTCTTATAACAAATGACAACAAATGAATCATTTGTTATGTCTTGAATCTTAATAGCAAACTTACAATAACAAAAAAAAAATCAGTTTCCATATTTATTTAGCTTGGTATAGCTTATTAAGGAAAGCATCCATTTAAACCCTGAAACCAAAACAATTTCTCTTATAGGTGTAATCATAACTAATACTAAAAACAAACATATAAAGTTGTCTATCCATCCAAATGAACTCAGTAGCCACTGTCCTGCCTACCGATCTTTCAAACAAATCTTCGCTGACCTAAACATATAACTTGCTACTCAGTACCCAGTAACTTTGAGTCCTTACTGCTTTAAGGGCTTCTCCTCCTTGCCTGATCTGAATCTCAATGGTCTTACTTATGCTTTATTCCCTTCCGCAATTTGCTTCACCTTCATGACAAGCTTATGTTCTCTTTTGTTAAATAGTTAATGACAATGAATTACTCTGGCTTTCTGCTGCTCTAATTGTTTGGGGGAATGGAAGAAAGACAAAAGGAAGTCAGGTAAAAAGTGTTACTTAAAACCTTAAATATTCAACTACTATGCTATCTCTTCAGGACAAAGCAACTCACTCTAACAATCTTCAAATGTTTCAGCTTGGTAATACAAAACTATTGCAGACTTCTTTAAAAACGTTCAAGGTCAACAAGCTTATTCCCAAATTAAAGAACAAGACAAACCAATCACCAGAAATGATTCAGGCTATATAAGTCAATGTATCCCTACTTAGAGATAAAACTCACTGCTGTTTCTCATTGCAAGATTAAATCATTCACTCTATGTTACTACATGAAAATCTCAACCACTCCCCAATTCTGTTTTATAAGAACTATCCTTATGAAGAAAAACAAACATTTAAAATCAGTAGACTATCCAATTTGTGCCCATTTTCACTGCTTACATCTAAAGATTCTTAACAAAGACCCTAGGCACACAGTTTTAACTTTTCTCCAATTATATGTGAACAACTGTAGTTACAAGCAAGCATTGTTTATGCTTGTTTCAAAGATTCCACACTCTAATTCAGCTACACAGTGTGGTCCTATTGCAAATCTGTGCACCCTATGAGCAAATACTTGAATGCATACAAAATCTTTTAACTGATTGACAATGCAGATTTTGACCAAAATACAATAGAAAACTGGTTACTTTTTCATTAAATATTTGATAACATGAAAAAAGAGCCTATTAACAGACATTTTTTGATCTAAAAACTACATTTGAAACAATCAACCACAACTTCCTTCTTACACATTGATGTGCAATTTGTTTTCACAAGAAATGGCATCTTGATTTAGAAGTTTCTTATTAAATAGATCCTTCATAATCTCATGTCTCAGCGGTTGTTCAGCTACTACCCACATCTGAAATAGTGTATCTCAGCTCAGGGCTCCATCCTAGGGCCATTTCTCTTTTCCATCTATATAAACAACCCTCCCTTAGACATACCTGACTTAAACATTGCCAGGTATGCAGATAAAGTGGTCTTCAACTCTAATTATAGACACTCATTACAGTTAGCTACTTTAGTTTGCCTTATTCGGAACTAGCTTGCCAGAAACAAAATTAACCATAAAAACTACTACATTTACCACAAGAGGTTTTGGTATTACTAAAAGATTATCAATATCTTTCCATATATTATTGATGACCCCACTGATACAACACTTCCTGTCACTGAACAACAAAGATGTCTCAGGTATTTAGTAGTTGATACAGTCTCTTTTCATAGTCATTTAGGCCTTGATGCCATTATGGTACAGCAGCAGCTAATGACTGCCTACGGCATTTCACAATTTTTACTCCAAGTGACAGAAGAGATGTCATTATAAATTTATTAATTCCAATAACTGAATATTCCTTACCCAGCATCTTTACCTCGATACAACACTGTAATTCTAAAGAAATAACAGAAAACACTAATGCAAATACTCAACACTGTCTCACTACACTGACTATATATCTACTTCCTCTAAACAAATAAAATGGCTTTCAGTATCTGTTTGTTCTAGCTACCTTCTAAACACTTCAACTTTTAAGCTACTTAATAAAGGTTTCTCCTCACCCCTTGCTAATAAATGAAATGTGTTTTTCTTTTACATGCCCTCAGAAACATTTTGCTTTTGAAACTGTACAGACCTCCCTTTTCATGAGTCCCTCTTGAAAAATATTTATATTAACTGGCTCCATTTTATGGAACAGTCTATGTAAGAAATTGCTGCCATAGATAATTTCTATCTTTTCAAGAAAAACATACAGGAATACCTACTACTACTACAGTCTAAATGTTTTACAGATGCTTGTTAATTAGCATCTCGATCAATTCTACTTAATGATAGGGACTCAGAGAGATTATCTCTATCCAGGTTAATTGGCCAATGCAAGGTGGTCAACTAGAACAACAGAAACAATTTCTGATTCAGTCACATGGTAAAGCTCTCATTAGCAGTGTAGTAACATGTCTTTGAATCGAGCACTGTGCTGTCAAACCTGACTGCACTAGTGCTCTCCATAGCAACCCATGCATTGCGATAGCATAGGAACCCCTTAAATGCAACTCGCCCAGCCACAGACACACACACACACACACACACACACACACACACACACACACACACACACACACACACACACACACGCATAGAAACACACAAACAGTCATCCACAAAGAATACCCCAAATAATCATTCACATTCAAGAAAGTATTCCCATGCACACATAGCTGTAGATGTCTTGTTTAGCACTCAGGACTGCTCAATGATCTAGCACCCTCAACACTAGCACTCCTTGGTCTATTTTTACCCAATCTCTGATCTGTGCTGAGGATAATAAAAATGTCCCAGTCTAGTTCTCCTTGGTCTTTTCTTCTCTGCTCATCAACCTGCACTGAGAAGCAAACAGGTTGCCACAGCTTATACCACAAACAAAACAATGAAGCAAGTGCTTCAGTCCTGACAGTAAATTCAATTCTGTATCAGCATTCAGAAATACCAGAAGGAAATTAAATACTGGTTGTGCACCACATAACAACTTTCACTAAGAGCAGATGCCCCCTTTGCCCTACCCTACCTACATTTCTGCCCATACACCTGCTGGTGCTATCCAATACACATTCACACACACAGACAGAGATAAAGACACACACACACACACACACACACACACACACACACACACACACACACACACACACACACACACACACACACACACACATGCACACACAGACACACACGCTCACATTCCACTGCATTCATACACTCATATGCCTACAGACAAGAACCCACATGTCCATGGACAGACAGAAACACACACATACATGCACACTTGAAATCAACAGTACTTAGCTGTACCATGAGAACATCCATAGAAATTGATGTTTGAAGACTGTCAAAAGTCAGCACTTTTCCTCCTTGCTGCATTAAAATGTTGCCAGGAGTCACTCTGCTAAGTTTATTGGGACCCAAGGTCATTTCTAAGTTGAGATCACATGGTTGATTAGCAGTAACCACTCCTCTGGACTGGTGTATTAGCATATGGTTTCCCCAGTGAAACTGCCCACTACAGTAATACCCCCATAAGTAAAAAATGTAGCTGTGGTCTCTGAATTGAAAGGTTTACCATGATGCAGAAATCATCCAAGACAAGGCCTCCACATTACTGTAAGCAATCCCATGGAATGAGCCTGATTTATATATAATCATCTAATCTAACAAATCAGTGTTGAGTACTGGCGTATTTTTTATGTTTTGGGAGTGAACTTTAAATATCTGTTATAAGGGGAGTATCTAAACAAGGTTATTTATTCATTTGCTTATTTGACATTTGCTTACCTGGAAAGTACTCCTGGGATAATGTCCCATTTTCATTGGAGGTCCGAGGTAAAAAAGCGCCACATTGACATAATATGGTTACAGCTAAATAAAGTTATTACAAATCCTACTACAGAAGAATAACATATTAACTGAGTAGAATTTCAGCTTCACTTCACACAGTGAGAAACTATATATACATAGTGCAAATATTTGTTCAGGTATAACAAGCTGAGAAAGAACATTGTCATTAGATAAAGTATTCAGAAGTTGCAGTTCATAAAGATTACATTACGTATGCACTTATGATATGATCTGATTTGAAGAAGGAGAGCAAAAAGGTCCCATGATGTGTTTCATACACAGAGTTCTGTGCTCTTGGGACAGTTGAAATTGTAACATAATATTGGAGAGGTGGAAGTTGGGCCTGCAATGATGAGCCAAGCTGATGTGGAGTGCAGGAATGGAATTTTTGTTGGGCTATTTTAATGGAATGATTGATTTTGAGAAGTGGCGGATGGGGTAGGAAATGATGAAAAAGACGGTCTGGATGGTGGACTGTGAGGGTCAGTGGCATTGGATGGAAGGACTTTGGTGGTTGCTGGTGATGGTGTAGCCATTTGGGACTAAAGGTAGAGGTGGTTGCGAAGACTCTAGATGGAGAGAGAGTTGGATGTTACTAGGGATGGTGTAACCATTTGGGACTGCAGGTAGCAGCAGTTGAAAGGTCTGTGGTGAACAGGATGGTTAGACAAAAGGACTGCTTTAAATGTTGATGGTGATGCATGGAGTTGGTGGTGGAGTGATGGAATCATGTATCATGTTTGTTTTAAGCTTCTGGTCTTTGGTTGGCTCTTCTTTGTTGCTGTTTAAGTATTTGCTGTTTCTTGATATATGTTGCTATATGTTAAGTTCTGCTGTATGATTGTTTTTGTGCATGAGCTTGGAGGAACATAATTTCATTCAGCTGTAACTTGGGTATGGCTATGGATGAATGGTAATAAAGTTTACTTTGACTTTGACTTTGATTGGAATAAGAAAGTTCTATGCATACATAAGCTTTGCAGGCAAGGAGGTGGTGAGACAAATTTATTTTTAAGTCTTTCTGTAGTCCTTCATTGATTATGGAGAAGTGAGAGCTAACAACAAAAGATGGACATATCTTTGCAAATAATTTATCTGACTTATTCAGAATTAGGTCAAGATCATTCCTGTGTGAGATGTTTCTTACATTATGCATAGCATATTTACGTCATACATCACCTATAGTATGTGTTCATTGTGTGAATGTCTATACACACACTGAGCCGAGTGGAGGAAGGGCATTAATACAACTCTGATCTGAGATATATAACAATAAGTATCCTGTTTTTTGGCTTAATTATACTGGTCATTGCTTCTAGCAATTTATATATAGCACTTTTTACTGTCTGCTGCATACTTTTTACTGTATTTTATTGCTATTTTCTGCATTTGTGAAGCACCTACTTGTTTGTTCTGATTTTCTGCCAAGGAGTGTATCATATAACTGATTTGTTTGCAGTTAAAAGCATTCTGTAGAGACTCCTTACTCCTTTATCTGTTTAAAAACTTTCATTTTGTGGCTCACTGCTGTGATAAACATTTCTGTTGTGTTTACTGTCTAAAAGAGTGTAGGATACCAGCTTTAGTATTGTCCCCTCCCTCCCTCCCTGTTGGTGTCTTGCTGTTATACTTGACGGCTTTGCAGTTGCCCACCCCTATTGTACATTTGATCTGGGACACTCCCCCCAGTCTAGTGTCATTAGCTCATTCTACCTAATACAGAGAGATCTGAGAAGGCCAACCCACTTAGTTTATTTCCTTCTGTTCCTCCTTTCTACCTTTCTTACATTTATTAAAACTGTATTTGCCTTAATATTGCTACAACTCAAGTGCTCTAGGTTGCACTGCCTCTGAATTGTTTTAGCTGCTTTTCTGTATCTATAGACTTTTCTGTATATGTAGACTAGCTACTTATTCTACTGTATTACTGCCTCTTAAATGGTTTTGCAGTTGTGCACTTGCCTTGCTTCATTCAAAACGTTTTAAATTGCTAATTTTGTAAAGTGTTAATTGTATTTACTGTTTAGGGCTACACACTCAAGTGCATTAGCCTTTTCTGTGTTTATTTACTGTATTATTACATTGTTTAGCCTGTTTTAACCAAAAAAAAAGCCCCCCCCCCAAAAAAAAAATATTATCTTGTTTGCTTGTTTCCCACCTTTCCTAGCTAGTATAGTCCAGATCCCAGGCTTTGCTGGTTTCAGGACTTTATTTCCTGTATTCAGAGCTATCCAGACCTTGTTGTGGTAGAGGGAAGTCCTACTAATTACCAGTGGGAGTGATGAGCATTGTACTGCCTATCTAACACTAGAGGAGTGGTTTCCAGCTCTGAAATTGTAATTTTATTAGCCATTTTGGGCTGATTTCTATCACTTTCAACTTTCTGGCTTAAAAACATGTGTGTTTGTGCATTTTTCGCACCGTGCAGCACAGCGGGGCTACGGTTAAACTATTCCAGTTGCCAAAAAGTCTGCTTTTCAAATTGTCCCTTAGAATATGTTGGTTTCTCAGTAGTAGCAATACAATTTGAACCCCTGTGACTAGCACTTGCTCTAGAACCTGCTGGAAAGCACTAGGAAGCCTGAAACTGATACAAGCACTCAACTCTCCTTGTTAATAAGGAGGAATTAATTGTAGGCACTAAACAGCCTATAATTGCAAAGTACATTGCAAAGGTAAGGGAAAACAGCTCTTGTAATTTACAAAAAAAGCATCTAAACAGTCATGTCCAAGAATCAGCTTCTGGTGATTTTTCCTGTCCACCTGGTGAATCTGGGCATACTGGGGCAATGCAGCAACTGCCTCATGTACACAGACAACACTCTCCTCCTACCACCCAACACTACAACCTGTAAGAGATGCATTTACATAGCCAAACTGGAAGTAAAGCTCTCTCCAGCCAAGATTGTGCTAGACAGTCATGAGGAGAAGGTTAACATCTGAACTACACCTCAAACAACACATAGCCCTTCAAAACCCACAACATCAGCACCTACACATAGCAACACTAAACCCACATATGTGGAGGCCCTTAACATTAACCTGCCCAAGCAACAAGGACCTCCAAAGCTGAAACGAAAACAAACACCAGTCACAACCAAAGTGACACATTGCTCACAACACCAGTGTGCCACCCAACAACAGCCCCTAAGGCTGTTACATTACCCAATGCTTTAGTCATAGGTGACTCTGTAGTCAGGCACACTGATGTCCCACTCACCAGGCTGAGCAAGGAGAAAATTACAGTCAGCTGCCTGTTGGGTGCTAGGATCCACCACATAATGCCTGCACTCAAGTCACTCCACAACAAGTACAAATACGACTCTGTCATTGTCCATATTGGAGTGAATGACTTCAGACATACCTCCCTGGACTACATGAAAAGAGACATGGAAGAGCTGTCGGATCATGTGTCCCAGGCAGGTATGACCCTAGCCCTGAGTAGCATCCTGCCTTCACCCAGAATGATACCACAGTATAAAGACAAAATGATTGACTTCAACAATTGGCTAAGCTTCTGGTGTCATTCAAAGGGGATCCAGTATCTGTCTGCCGGGGACGGCATGATCGCCAAACCACAATTATTTGCCAGAGATGGTCTTCATCTGTCACCCTGGGATTCAGGTTTCTGGCTAAAGCTCTTGGCACCCCTATAGTGCCTTTTTAGGCAAGGTTCAAAGGTCAAAACCACCACCATAACAGATACAAGCATGCAAAATCTGAAGGTAATGCTACTCAATGCTAGAAGTCTAAACCTCAAAATGCACCCTCTCGAGACACTCCTAAAAATGGAGAACAGCGATATCTGTGCAGTAACTGAGACCTGGTTCAATACTCCAGAGAGCACCCCTGTAATACTAGGTTACAACTCTTACCACACTTTTTGGCCACCAAACCAATACCGAAACACTAAAGGTGGAGAAGTGTCCATATTCACCAATGATATTAACACCTCCAGGCTAGTTGACCAACACAATACATCTGAAATTCTCCAAGTGCAATTAACATTAGGTAAGACTGCAATCCAAATTGTAGCTTGCTACAGATCCCCCACCATGCCCCAATATTCTCACTACACCTTTTTAAACCTACTGGAAAATATAAAGATACAACCAAACACCCTAATACTGGGTGATTTCAACTACCCTGCCATTAACTGGGAAAACTACCAAGACCTTTTCCCAACAGTTCCTGGAATTCATAAATTCCAATGCCCTGGATCAACTAAGCCATTGTCCCAACAGGGACTCCAATATCTTAGACCTGGTCATTACCAACATGGTAAATTGATGCTCCACACCATTGGTCACCCCCTCATTGGTGAGGTCTGACCATAGGCAAATCACCCTTGACATCACATCCCACCCCACCCCCCAGTAAGGAAACCTCTGTAAAAAACTTCTCCAAAGCCAACTTCATGCTACTTAATTCAGAAGTGTCAAACTTCATGGCACCCATGCAGACGGGAGCTGAAAGTTCAACTGCTGAATCCTACACTAAGGCACTGTACAAGCACATCCACTTGTGCATGAATCGTGCCATCCAAACTAGAACCAAGACGCTCTCCTCCAAAAAAAGGAAGCCAATCTGGTAGTCCCCTGCCATAAACAAACTATACAACAGAAGGAAGAAACTGTTGCAGAAAAGAGGAAAATCCCAGGATGCAAAAAACTCCCTTACCAGCCTCAGTAAGAAGCTGAGATCCCTTATGAAACCCTCCAAAGCTAGTTACAAAAATAAAATTGCCAAAGGCACCAAAGACAACCACAAGGCATTCTATAGTTATGCCAAGAATCTAAATGGCAATGCTCAGATCTGCTCTGAGCTGCAACAGAATGGCATTAAATATACTGATCCCAAGGATAGTGCCAATATCCTGGCAGATCGATTTAGTGCTAACTTCACCCCCCTTTCACCCTCTAAAGGGCCCATTTCAATATCAAAAGATTGCCAAATTCCAGAAATCACGGCCACACAGGTAGAAACCACACTGTCCAAAGCTAAGAATACAGCATCCATGGGACCAGATGACATCCCGGGCTGTGTACTACATGAACTACAAAATGAACTGGCACCTCACCTAAGTGTCATGTTTAATCATAGCCTCAGCTCAGGCTTTGTGCCCACTGAGTGGTGCACAGCTACAGTTATTCCACTCCACAAGGGGGGACCCACCTTGGATCTCAGGAACTACTGCCCCATCAGGCTGAAGAGCCTGATCTGCAAGGTCATGGAACGCATTATCATGGAACGCATTATCATGGAACTTATAAACAAAGACATTGGCAACCATCAAACACTGGACCCCAACCAGTTTGGGTTCATGAAGAGCCGATCTTGTCTCCTGAACCTGACTGATTCCTTAGAATCAGTCTCCAGAGCTGTGGACAAGGGTAAGGCGGTCCACACAGCCCATATGGACCTTGCCAAGGCCTTCGACACCATCCCCAACTCTGGAATCATCGATCAACTTAGTAAGCTGGGCATAAATCCCTATGTCACTCGATGGGTTGCCAACTAGCTTACTAACAGAACCCGCACTGTAAAAGTAGCTGACTCCAAATCCAGCTCCAGACAAGTGACAAGTGGAGTACCTCAGGGTTCAGTCCTGGGACCGCTCTTGTTTGGCATCTACTTCTCTGAAGTACAGGCCAACACTAAGGGACTCTGGCTAACAAAGTTCTCAGACGACTCCAAACTGGGAGCCATTATTGAATCCCCAAATGATGTGGATATGCTACAAAAGGGCCTTACAGAAACAGATGCTTGGTGTCAGAGCCATGGGCTAAAGCTTAATGGCAAGAAATGTATATTTATCCCCTTTGGGAAAAAAAATGTACCCATGAATTACCACATAGGTGGCAGTACACTAAACACCGAAAGTGTAATGAGAGACTTAGGGACACAGCTGGACAGTGGTCTCACCTTCGATAACCACATCACCACAACAATCAGGAAATCCTTCTATGTGACACACCTCATCACTAAGGACTTTTCATCCAGAAAAAGGGAGGTCATTGCCCCACTGTACTCATCCCTCATTAGACCCATTATAGAGTACAATGCCCCATTTGGTATGTACCTCAAAAGACATCTGCAACAGCTGGAAAGGCCGCAGAAGTACCTCACTAAAAGAATTACAGGCCTATTATTTTTTCTTATAGGCCTAAAGCAGATACCCTATACTGCCCATCTAAAAACGCTCCAGCTATACTCTGTGGCATATCATCTACTCAGAGGCGATCTCTGCTTAACATACAAGGCCATGTCAAACCTTGAGCTGTTGGACATGCTCCACTTAACGAAATCCCAATCCCTCAGAGCCACATGCTCCAGGGATCTAAATCTTGTTATCACAATGAACAAAACATGCTGGAGGGATAGGTTCCTGACCCAGAGACTCCCTATACTCTGGAATAGACTGCCCATACATCTCAAGCAGAGTGCCTCCTTGGCCCTCTTCAAAAGGAACTGTGACGACTGGATGGGAGATAGGAAATTCATCCCAGGGACGACGTCAGTCGTCCTGCTAGACAGGGGTCCATGGAAGTAAATATTGAGGGAAGAATTATCCAGGGAATTGTTTGGCTAGACTTGTATAGGCCCTAGGGCAGATAGCCTAGTACCAACCTATGAACCTATGCTGTCATTCAGTAGTTCCACAGCTCCTTAACAGTTTATTTGAAATTAGATAACTAATCTTTTGAGTGCTTATTTTTGCTACACATTTGGCAGTTTCACAGATGCTGTTTAATAAGGGTCAAGGGTGGAATAAATTTTGTCTTGTGACAGTCAGTAGAGACAGTGCATGAAGTGCATCTGTATGTGGGTATCTAACTGAGTTGCAATTGGAAATGGAGACATGATTAGCAGTTAGACTAGAATAATACATGGGCAGGGGAGGGCAGGGGATATTGGTCAGAATCTCCTCTAGGTTAGTAGTAAATTCCTAACATCTAGTGCACTAGGGAATGATGCTAAAGTGAAAATTGTAGCCAAAGTGAAAAGAGCCTGTGAGGAATTTAAGGAGTAAATAAAAGTCTTGTAAGGATCCTGAGGAAGTTAAGCCTAACTGCAGGTAAATAGGTGGATGCCTAGTGTCGAATATGACCCTTGGCCAGGTGGCAATACATACTAGTGGAGTTAGTAGGGGATCCATGATAGTATAATGATTATTGGGGAATTTAAAATAGCTGATATGTTAAAAGGTATTGCTAGATGGACCATAAAGGACTTCTACTGTGAATTCTGCATTGGAAGATGGCAGTCAAGCAGACTTGCTGCTTAGTGGAATGTAGATACATTGGTTGATCTTACCCGTAGACCATGGGTTCTAGCTTCAGAGGTGCAGAAGGTGAGTGTCTGGGCAGGAAGGATGGGTGTAGGTGATGAGATTGGGATTAGGGTGGCAGTATGAAATGTAAGTGAAATCATTTACCCAATTAAGAAGGAAAAGACAATTGTAAAATTAGTGAGCGAGAGGGTGGATATTGCAAAGGTTGAAATTTGTCAAGCCCAGTGATGGCGAACCTTTTGGGTTTGTTGTGTCAAAACCTCCTGGCACAAAATAATTCAGTGCACTTCACGTGAACAACAAATGCAAAAGCAGTGTCTTTGGTAACTTGAGTGTTAGTGATCGCTGGCATGTCCCCAAAACATCGTGGCATGTGTCACCTTTGACATGTGTGTCATAGGTTCACCATCACTGGTCAAGCCGTTGCTGAAGGCAGGATGTAGGTAGATGAGTTTAGAGTATGCAGGGGTGTACTAAGGAGGGTGGAGTACAAATAAGAGACAACCAAGGGCAGGAATGCCAGAGCTACCTGGTAGGGAAGAGGGGTTATTAAACTGAGACAGCTGCACTTGGAAGGAAAGGAAATATTGGTGGCTATCCAGTATGGCCTCAGTGAAAATGAGGAAACACTTTTAAAAGAATGCCAGTATGCAATTCAAATGTTAGTGAGACAAGTGGTATTCAGGGGTATCATCAACATCGTGTTAGATTCAGAGCTGTACAGCTTGCATGGAGATGAAGAGTTTCATATTAGATGCTAAAAGCTGTTTCTATAGCCTATGGTAGAACTGGAGATAATGCTGAATCAGGAACAAGAATAGAGGAAGTTTCTTTCATAGGGTAAGCACCTTATACAAGGGTTACAGATAAGGATCATAGCCAGTGATGAAATACCAGATCTGGCAGAGTTGGGTATAAGTTCCCAATAAAGGTATTGTTGTCTGTCAGTTCTGTATTTTTTATCATCATGAAGATATTAGCACACATAATGTGTGGACATTTAAATGGATGGAGGAAAGTATGGGGAGTAGAGCAGCTATAATATATTGGCAGATAACTGCGTGCTTTATTGTAGGAAGGGACAGAGATTCTCCCCATGGGTATTAGAGCTCTTATACAAATTAAGACAGGAATTAGGATTGTGGTAACACCCAGAAAATTAGTAATGATTAAGATAGGAGGGCAGCCTATCTGTTTATCATGTACATTCACAGGAGAAAATACCTGTGAATCGATGTCTATCCTTCAGTTAGGGAGATTAAGGAAACACACTAGTCAGAGCTAAAGGAGAACATAATTAGGATGTTAGAAAGGTGGACAGGGAAAATGAACGTTCTGTGTGTAGAGGACTAAAGTGGTTAGATTGCTGATTCTAAGCCAGGTTTTATCCCATATTTATGAAGCTGAAACATATTCTTGAGACAAAATTGTTGCAGAGGTTAATGTGTATATAACAATTTTATGTGGAAAGGAAAAAGGAGTAAGAAGTGGGAGGTTAGCATAATGGTTAAGGTGTTTGCCTTATAAACTCAAGGTGCAGGGTTTGACTCTCACATGGAGTAGTTGGCTAGGCTGGCCCACAAGTGAAGTTAGCCTAGTACTAATCTATGAACCTATTAATAAGGGTAGCTTGTAGGTGGGTAGGTAAAGACTTAGAGAGTGGGAATGTATAAGTTTAGGCAATAAGGCATAGCAATTTATGACATAGAGATTGAGGGGCATACAAGATAATAATCTGCACTTGTATGAACATGAAGAAAGGTTAGGGAGTGGGAGTGTTGGTTTGTTTGGAAGGAAGAGCATAGCACAGATAGTGGCATCAATGGAAGGTTGGCAGAAGATGACCTTGTGGAAAAGTAAGTAAAATATGGATTAAAAACATAATAAATATATTAATATGCATTCAGTAACAAACTTGGATAAGCATTTTTGTCTTGCACTTAAAAAAGATTTCTTCAGATCAAAGTTCTAACCTCACATCTCCATTTTAAGTAATGCACAACTATATCATGGTATTGGACTTCTAGTAAAATGAGAACATCAAAAATCAAACACTTTTTAATTCAACTAAGTAAAAAAGATGTTAAAACTCAGCATCAAAGTTTCAGCTGTTTGTATTTTAACACACATTTATAAACTGTACATCTTAGGCCCGGGTAGATTTGAAGCATCTAATAGAAAAAATGTGCCATTTAAATTCTTTTAAATCCAGTTTTGTTTCCATATCACTGCCTCATATGTCCATTTAAACATTATCAAGAACCAAATACTACTACTACTACTACTACTACTACTACTAATAATAATAATAATAGTAATAACAATAATAATAATAATAATAATAATAATAATAATAATAATAATAATAATAATAGCCTTGCATATGTTGGACAATTTCTAACATGCTCAAAATATATTACTTCCATTATGATTTCTAATTACATCTCTGTATGCCCATAGAAACTATTTTAGCATATTGCTTGTGAAACACGCATAAAAGGGCTCATATTCAGAACACTGGGCAACATTAACTACATTTACAAATTTACACATGAACTAGCCATGAAATATACAACTCCTATCAGTAGAAGAAATTTGATATAATGATCCCTCTAAAATAAAATAAAAGTAGTTACAATGCATTCACTTGTATGTGCACTTCCCTTTATTAGGGCGCTTTGTTTCTCTGTTAAGCATATACTTTCTCATATAGCTGTTTTCTTATTCATAAGGGAAGGCTTATCACTTAGGATTTTAGATGTAAGATATGCTGCTCAGTGTTCTGGATGTAAACTGATTTATGTGTATCATACAAGCAGGATTAAAGAAATAGGATCGATCAACATGCATATGCAATTAGGAATCATAATGAAAATAAGGCACTTTCTAAGGCTGGATACTTACAGGTGCTCTTAATTACTTTCACATAGCACTGCAGAATCAATACAGCCTGTTAATTCTTTATGATGATATCTTCAAAGTTTTGGTGTTGTTGTTATACTTCATCCTTCACAAAAGTTTTTAGCACTGCAAAATCTGAGTATCTCTTCAATGAAGGAGCTCCTTTTACCACTCCACCAGGACACTGAACTCTTCATATCTGGAGTTGTTGGAGATTCCATGATTGTGACAACAGACAACTTGTTCACCTTCTGTTCTTACCAGACATCATATTTCTGTAGCCTTCTTCGTTAAAGAATGAGGAATTTCACCAGCAGCATGCTTTAGGAGCATATTTTTGCAATGACATCTAAACACTGACGACTATTATTCCTTTTATGCACTGTATTTTATTTTACTTTTGCATTTGCCATGCCTTCTGTGCATTGTTATTTGTTTGTTAGTTTTCTTATTAGTTTAGCTACCAGAATATCCAAATATATATCCAGTTACAGTTTTTTGTTAATCCTTTTAAAGTACTTAATTACGTAAACAGAAATTATAATGACAATATTCAAAGTAATAATGTTACTTTTCTGCTACTATTTCCCTATTGCGCTCATGTTTGGGTACAACTTTTTCACTTGTTAACTCCTACTGGAAAATAAGTGTTTGTTAAGAAAACTTAGAGAATGGCCAAACAGCACATTAAACCCTCATTGCAGAATGAACTTTCTGTAGCAGGGTGTTATGTACAGGTAATGCCCACTAAAAAATGAATCTGTTTCTTTATGGTAGCATATTAAGATGTCATGTAGTATGGACTGTTATGACTCTAAAAGCCACCATTATTTTATACTCGCTAAGCAGCACTTTTGCTGTTTCACAAGCGAAAAATTAAAACAAATAAGAATTAAAAAAATATAGAAAAAATATGTATATGTGTTTGTGTCTGTGTGTCTGAGTGTAAATACGCATGAAAGTGAGAGTGAGATCGAGTTATTATTTTATACTTGTTAAGCAACAGTTTTGCTGTTTAGAGAGCATAAAATTAAAATAAACTTTAACAAAAAAGAAAAGGTTTGTGTGTGTGTGTGTGTGTGTGTGTGTGTGTGTGTGTGTGTGTGTGTGTGTGTGTGTGTGTGTGTGTGTGTGTGTTTCTGTTTGTGTGTGTGAATGTATGCATGCTTGCAGGCATGAAAACGGAAGTGTGTGTGCATATGTGTGTGAGAAAGAGAGACAGAGAGAGTGAGCAGTGACAGCAGCAGTTAAAATTTAGAGGTATATATACCTTTTAACCTCTTATCTCATGAAATCTGGATAAAGCATAAAATAATGTAGTTACAAAGGATCAAACAGGAACAGATTTTAAATATTTCTGTTAAAAATTAGAAAGTTGCTAGAATAGAAGGATTTGTTCTGGCATGCATTTTCTGAAGGACATAAAGTCTGAAACAAATGTATGTCATTATTTAATAACTTTAATCCTCAGTGATTTGTCAGCAAACCACAAATATTATGAAGTACAAACCAAAAAAAAAAAGGTAAAAATCTGGATATTTTTTGAAAATCGACACGATTGAAAGTCATGGCGGTAAGAAGCTTTTAATGGTTGCCATTATTAAATCAGTTTAATTGTATGTTTTTAAAGGTGGACTGCTTCTGAACATTTGTGTGTGTGCATGTGTTTTTGAGAGAGAGTATGTATAGACATTAAATGCTTAAACTTATATTTTGGATATAAAATACTTCCTCCAACAACATTTACATATACTACAGCAAGATCAAAACATTAGGTGGAAGAAATATTTTATATCAAGAATATAAAAAAAATAATAGTATAGTACTAAAATAAGTAAAACAAAACAATTTTACAAAGAGTCCATTACCTAGTAATGATAAAGCCTTTCAGGGAGTGTGTTACTGTTTAAACGATGCCCTTCCAGAGATGCAGAAGTCCTCCGCCAGCAGCGTCAGGTCTCAGAACACCCCTGAGTGGACATTATTTACACAGTAACACATACCCTGCTGGGCATTATTGCTTGCTTAGTCTTTAGGAATTTTCAAAAAGCAGTTTCAACTCTATCTGGAGCCTTTCCATTTTGAATCAGATCATGCAGTACTTTATTTAATTCTGCATCCTGGGCCTTTCCATTTTGAATCAGATCATGCAGTACTTTATTTAATTTTGCATCCTGGGCCTTTCCATTTTGAATCAGTACATGCAGTACTTTATTTAATTTTGCATTTTGCATTCACTGACTCTGTAATTTGTGAACGTAACCCCAGTATGAATCCCTCAATTATCTCCCTCACTCTTTCTTGTATAACATAAACTGAAATTAATCCTGATATTTCTCCCAATGCATCTCTGTGTTTCATTTGTTGTCATTTGTTACTTCCCCTCCACCTCAACACATGCACACTCTCTACCTTCTCCACTTCTCATTCCACTCATGCACATTCCTTGTAGATGTTCTTTTCAATTTTCACAAGTTTTCTTCAGTCTTCCCATTATCTACTTCCCTTTTCAGGATTGATAACTTTTTACCTGGAAGAAGATGAAACTTGAAATAAGTCCCCTTCAGTGAGAACACATACTAAAACTTATAGTTCCTCCACTTGTCTATGACAGAAGTGAATGCAGAGCTCAGTCATTTGTCACAGTGGCAGGGCACCTCTGAAGGTGGTGGCAGAGGACTGACAAAGTTTTACTAATGAGCTGGGAAGCTGGAGGGGGAGGCCAGAGGGGTAGGTCTACCTTTGGGATAGGGATTGCATTTTAGCAGCCCAATGCTGTTCTCTAGCAGAGGCTTGAGAGAAGCATAAGTATCATGCAGGTGTGTGAATGTACAGAGGACAGAGTGATCCTCAGTACATCATGGCTGGAAGTGCACATAGGCTTGTGATTATATCATCCAATGTCCTTCATCTTAGAGAAGTATAAAGCATACAAAGGTTCCCTCCATAAGGAGAGAGTGGCCACCTTGATCTACTCTCCTGAAACCCTATTCTTGGTTGACTGTTCTTCCAGCTGTGTCATCAGGGTGATTTCCCTAGTCCTGGGAGTAATATGATCAGTCTAGAGGAGTGATGGGTAAAGGAGAGGCACTGAACTCCTGTAGATGGTCATCCTGGTCATGCAGGCTGAACACATTTAAAAAAATTAAATAAAAATATAAATACTGAGCCTATCAAGTTTCAAGTTTCCAGATTCTATCTCTATCTACTCTACCTTATTCTGTACATTTCAAGCAATCACTAGCCTGCCAAAACTCAAGCACTACATTTAGCTACTGTTCATCCCTATTCACATGTGTATTCTCTACTTTTAACTCCCTGAATTTCAATATAAATCCAAAAAAAAAGGAGAACAGATTGAGTCATAGACACGGAAGACCTTAACGAATAACTCACAAATGCTCAGTAAGAACTTTCATCTCTGTTTATCAGTTTACAAAGAAATGTCATTAGACTGACATTATAATTATAAACAAGACTTAAATAAAACTACATAATCAAAAAATACATCCACAGTGTTTGCATTTCTGTATGTTTGTTTGTTTTTAATAAACACTTTGTACCTAAAGGAATATATAAACCTTCCTAGACATGTAGAAGGAATAAAAGATTTATATTATAGATAATTTTTTTGAGAAATGGAGTGGTGGAGATAGAAAGATTAGATAACAAGACATATTGGTGATAGGTCATTGTAAATGTGTACTGATCACTTCAGTTTAAATGATTGTTAATGTAGAAGTGTGCCGAAAATGAGCCCTTTGAGACATTATTTCCTTATTTTTAATGACAAGCATTTTGTTTAAACATTATATTTTCATAGTTTTTTTCCAATGGATTTTTTTATGCATGCCATTTTGGCAGAATTTTTTTTTCTGATCACTCAATTTTGATTGGTTTGTAAGATTGCTGACTATGCACAGTGGCACAGTGGGTAGTGTTGTCACCTCACAGCAAGAGGATCCCTGGTTTGATTCTGAGATAGCCACCTGGTGGTGTAAACCTTAGATCTAGATGATTGTCAGTGTTGTATGACATGAATGAATGACTATGCACTGTTATTTAACTTGTTTTTCGCTTTGTTTATATCATGTTTGGCTTTATTTGGGCTTTGACCCAAAATCTGTACACACACACACACACACACACACACACACACACACACACACACACACACACACACACACACACACACACACACACACACACACACACACACACACACACACACACACACACACACACACACACACACACACACCACTCTTAATGAATAAGTATACTTGGATGACATGCGTATTTGTTGAGCATGACAACTACCAGGACTGCAATCAAGAGGATGTCACCCTTGATCACTGCCAATGCTGTAATAATTATCAGCAAGTTTGTGTTACACATCACTGTATGTCAAATCGCTCCTGGGTTTATCCAAATCCATCTTATAAGATTCACTATTACTAGTTCTGATTAATATGGATCTTTGTTTGTTTTTTTAGTTTGGTATAACTATTTAAACTGTAGATGTTTTTGCATTATTTTTGAGTGTTGTAAAATTATTGTTCTTAAAATGTTTTTCTAATACCTTGGAGCTTTTCTCCTGGAGCCTCCAGTGAAAATGAGCGCCTATCCAGTCGGACTTTCTCAGTAATCAAATGTCCATAAATAAGTAAATACATATAAATAATAGCAAATGCAGAAGGAAGTAAGGTGAGGCAATGGGTAGTAAGAGGGTACAGGGCAGGTAGATGGAGCAGGCATACCTACACAGAACTCAGACAAAAAAGCAACAGGGGAGTGGCTTAACAAAAGGTGCAGACATTAGGGACAAACACAGACAAGAGGTAAGTCCAATGGTGATGGGGAAGACTGGATGACAAAGTGAAACACAGGGAAGGGAAACACATGATGATTGACAATTTTGGCTGATAGATCCCTTTCATACTGCACAGGGCAGCACCTAGCAAAATATCAGTTACCTCAACAATTGCCATTTCCTGTTGGGCCGTTCCCCTGTTGGCACATTGGGCAGGGCCAAGCAGTGATGGGTCACATAAGAAAGTTCTCCAGGTGACCTGAGCTCCACAACCACCACCACTATCACCATGTCCTCCAAATCCTACTGGATAAAATATTGTGACTAGCTGGCAGTGTTCACAGAGTATGCAACAACGGGTCACCTTTAAAATCTCGAACTCGCGTTTGCCAGCGAACTGACGACGGACGAGAATAAAACGATGATGACCCGAAAAGGTGAGAACCAGCCGGACTCGGTAAGTGTCGATCAGTGAGGGATTTAGTGTTAGGGAGCGGACAGGTAAGTGTGCGATAGTGAGGGACTGTGGGTTTAGGGGTGGGTAAATGAGTTAGGGTTAGGGTGCAGGTAGGGTGTGTGTGCGATAGCGAGGGACTTTGGGTGGGTAAGTGAGGGTTAGGGTGCAGGTAGGGTGTGTGTGCGATGGTGAGGACTGTGGGTTAGGGGTGGGTTAAGTGAGTTAGGGTTAGGGTGCAGGTAGGTGTGTGTGGAGGGACTGGGTTTAGGGGTGGGTAAGTGAGTTAGGCAGGTTAGGTAGGGTGTGTGTGTGGTAGTGTTAGGGGTGGGTGTTAGTGTAGTGTTGTGTTGTAGTGTGTTAGTATTGCATATGTGTGTGTTGTTAATGTAATGGTTTTCGGTGTTTTGCGTTGTGTTGTGGTCTTCGCGTTTCGGTCATTAGTGTGCGGTTTTAAAGGTGATCCGCAACAACACCTCTCCCAGTGCCAGACAACTGAAGGCCACCATATAGCCCTCCACGTTCCTCCCACAAAATGACATTCAGCACTCTGCCAAAAACTACGTTTGGAGGTACCTGAAGACCAAGCAGGAGATGGCAGGGCAGGCCGATGGTGTAACTTTGCTATACCAAAGACAAAACTGTGACTGACTTGGCATAAAATCGTTACATATACAGAGAGAAATAAAAAAGCAAACATAAATAAATATAAAGGAAGGATTGTAAGAAAGAGAGGGAGTTAAAACGGAAAAAGCATTAGAGGTCTGCATATGACCATCAAACTTAAAAGTACCTGGATAAATGCAAAACTGCTGTTAGGCATTCAGTGCCATTTTGGAGGATATTAGTGGTCTGGTAAACTATAGGGTAAGGGGGAATTGCAGGCAGTAGGATACAAGGGGTATAGGGACCTGGTTCTTATCCATGCTCCATAAGGGCATGTGGGAATACTGGGAGTACTGTACAGATGGTGCAATGCAGGACAGCAGGACCCATGGAAGATGTTGTAGATTACCCCTGACACAATGCAATATGACCAAGGGATATCAGAGATCATGGCAGACATGGCCAAATTTACAGATATCGCAGCATAACAGGGTGACTATGTTAGTGCAACACAGGGAAAAGCCATCTCCTAAACTTGACAGCTGTCAACGTTTGTTAGAATAGTTCTAATATGTTTGCCAGCCATAAGTACAAGTTAAATGGAGGTAAAACCTGTTGCGCCCTGGGTATAGCATGTATGAGTGCCACCACTATGTGGCATCACTGGTGCACAGCATGCAGTATTCCTGTAAATCTGACTGTTCCATACTATAGAAGTAGCAGGGATGTGGTAAGGCACGTAGCATGATAGGAGATAAACTTACAGGTGTGCAGTAAATCTTAGCTCTTGGCATGATGGAAGGACAAGCTGTGCCAGGCATTTCAGCCATACCCTGATATTATGAGCACCTTGCAGAGGTTGCATGAACAGGACAGGACCTTGGGCTTCATGGACAGTGCAGGTGTGTCCGGAGTTGCATATTCCTGCAGATACTAAGTGCAGTCAATAAATGGAACATACTATTAAATAGACAAACAGCTTGCTATGACATCTATATGCTTCTATACTAGTACAGTTACGTACTGACTCTTCTTCTGTAGACACATTCCATACACCTCTGAAAGAGGAGCTTATTATCCTTGATCTGTCCAAGAGATGAAAAACATGAATAAAACTGAAAATTTACATAAAGCATATGTCCTGTATTTGACCTGAAAGGTATGTTTTACAGTACAATAGCAATGTATCTGTCAACATTTCTTAATATACATTTCAGTAGCAGTTTCCTATTGCAGGTCAAGGTGGTGCCACTGCTGGTTACTGTAGTTGTGTCTGCATTCTTTAATGGAGTGGGTGATGCCTGTAGCAGCAGAAACTGCACTGGAAAGGCAATGGCAGACATCAACCTTATACTCTAGACCAACATAGAAAGTCTGCAGCATGTGTTCTTTGTGATCTCTTTACATTATGTACAAGAATAATTTGGACTCCTTAGAGTACCATCGTAGAACCCCTGGCCCTGTCAAACTCAGTGTTCTCAGAAACTATGGCCATTCAAGAGGATGATAGCATATTAACATCCACATACATTTCTAGGTTTACTATAAGAATTTCGACTCACACTCGGTCAACCACACTATGTTCAACAACGGAAAGTCAAACACAGCAATATTGAACTTTAAAAGCAAGCCTAGGAATGGGTTTTAACATGGGTCGAGATAGGGGTTCACTGCTATTGCCGAACTACAAACCTCTCAGAGACATGCACACCTACCACAACTGAGGTAAGTGTCAGGTAATACTGATTGCACATGAGAAATTATTTGGATAAAGCATCATTTGTTCTGCAGGTACAGTTACAGCTGGGGGAGGGTTGGCTTGTCAACATCTGACTGCTTAGTAAGGTGAGTATACACAGTAGGGGTTGTTCTTATGTGATATAATATGCTGCACAGCATATGATATGCCTTCAGGAGATGGGGCATAACGACCTTCTAGGGAGGATGGGGACTAGAGGGTTGACATCAATCAGTAACATTTGTTTCCTATTAATACTGTGGGTGTATTTTATGTAGTGTTATTCTGTGTCAGGAGTTATGATGGGAAGGTTCTAAAGTTAATGGTGTCCCTCGTTCTCGTGTGGTGTCTGGATGGGTCGTTATTCAAAACATGAATCTCTGGTTGTAGTTGTAAGCATGGAAGTGCCTTTTAACATTTGTTGAGATGTTGTTTAAGGGGTGATTTGATTTTACAAATAATCCCTTCTGTTGCTGTTTGGTGGGGTGAGACACAGAAAATAAATGCCCAGCTGTGCTTCTCTAGTATTGTTTGTTGAAGGGAATATTCATGTTCAAGAGGTGTCTCTGGTTTTGTATTGGGAGGTGGAAAAACCCTATGGTGATTATATGAGATGTGGTGTTTAACACCCACAACATGATGTTTCGGGTCAGGATTGTTGGGGAGGGACTCATACTGACATGTTTGTGTACCACTCTATGTAGGAGCCATCATAGGGGGTATTCATGACATTCTCAGGGAAGGACATTGTCCAGGAGAGTTTGCACTAGAACTTAATGTGATGTTGTGATGGAGCTCTACATAGCCCAGAGAGCTCACACCAATGAACAGCATCTGTGCTGCTAGCATATCTGTTTTATCAATGACTATATGCCCCATAGTCAGGTTGGGTGATATCAGATGATATACAGGTAAATATGTAATATATGTTGCAATTCAGCAAAAAGAGAACACACAGGGTATAGGGTGGAGCATCAGTAGCCATTTATGGTGGAAGCTGTATATGTGATGTTGTGGGGCCATAAGACACAGAACACATGTCATAATGCAGTTATCACATTAGAAGACAATGCCTGGTTTCATATATTTATGCTGCATTGCCTGGTGCATGAGAGGCACATTTACAGTCAACTGCTTACTGTTGCCATATGACAGCCACCTATAAAGGTGCCTCTCTATGGGTCAGATTTTGCACTATCTGTGGTACCTGTCGACTATGTGACAGGATACTGCAATGTTGAGGGGGAAGGAGATGTCACAGACCATCAGATTAACATACATTTCTCCTCACATTTACAGAACAGAATGCCTGCAAAGGTGACGAAATGGGTAGAGAAGTTCTCCCTAGCAGAATTCTGCAGACTCTCCTTGAACACAGCCACCTAAGCTTCCTTACAAAAAATACTGTGCAGGTCAACGTTGAGCATGTCTGGTGGGACATTTTTATGGATAAAAGCTGCCAATGGCAATAATCAGACAGAACAGCAAGTACACTGTTAAACCAGCAACATTAGCTATCGTGCCCATAACAAGACAACCCACCTTACAGATGACAGAAGGTCCATGAGTAAGAACCCAGCTCCACAGTGTTCTTTAAGTAATACAGAGGACTTTCTGTCACCTCTGTCTGGACAGCACAACAGCTCTCTTATATCACGAAGGAAACTCAACATTTCTGAATGACTTCACTGCCCAGAGTGAGAATCAGTGGGCAATGCTCCAGGTGGATACTATTTATATCACTCTCACTAAATATATATTTCTTTCTCTCTCTCTCTCTCTCTCTATATATATATATATATATATATACATATGGTTTCACTTCATATCGTCGAAAGATCATTTCATCGAATTTCAAAACAGCGAGACCAAATCATCGAAAACTCAAATCATCAAAAACTCATAACATCGAATCTCAAATCACTGAAAGCTACAAAGCAACTAGAAATAACATCCCACAGAGTTTTTACTACGTTTATGCAGGAGGGCAAAGGCCAAAAATAAGGACAATATTTAAATATTGCTCTTATAAACTTTCTAATAGAATAGTAGTTCTTGCATTAGTATGAATTTTTTGAAGGGTATGACATCTGAAACTCAAATGTCTGTCATTATTTTCTAACTTCAATCTTTAATGATTATTTGGCAGAAAACCACAATTTTATGAAAAATGGACCAAAAATGTGAGGCAAAAATATAAAGTAGCCACACAATACAGCTGGGAACCTATCAAAGAAAAGGCACTTTTTTAATATTAGTACTGTTAACTTGAGCAGCTGACAAAATAAACAAATCTACATGCATTTCTGAAATAAAAGTAATCTATAACTCTGATTATTACAGTTATTTATTAATTGGAAACCCTTCACGTTTCTTTACAAAATTGCCATTTTGTGGAGGGATTATTAGAGGGAGAGCAACATTTTGAATCAAAATCGGGGACAGTTGAGAGGTGTGAATATAGCTAATTCTATAAAGCAATTTATTTGCACGTACCTGTCAACCTGTTAACGCAAGAAATCTGGACAAGGCCAACTATATTGGGGGAACATACAAACAGTACTAAATAAATACTAAATGTTTCATTCAGTTCCAAGGTAATGTTCAGAAAATCAATCTTGGTGGTCAAATGATGAAGTGTAAATTTCAAGAATTCAGTCGTATGTTCTAAATAATCAACAAATTCCAGTAGTTCCTCTGTCAAGCCACACCATAAGATAAAAATGTTGTCCACTTATCTCTTAAAGAAACAGACATGTTGACTAAACAGATTGTTATTCAGGACATAGCTACCTTTTCAAAAGGTTAGTACTAAATTGGCAGACATGTTGGCACAGGGAGCGCCCATAGCCACGTCCCATTTCTGTCAATAAATGTTCTTTTAAAAAATATATGTTGTTTTCTAACACAATACGAAGGAGAGTGACTTAACAGTTCAATTTTTTCTTTGTTAAAAAGGATATTCTCAGATAGAAACACCTTGATTGCTGCAGTACCATAATCACTGGGTATTACAGTAAACAACTGTTAACGTCTAAAGTTGCCATACAGAGATATTGTATATCATTCAAAGAGGCAATATAACCAAAAAGGCTATCTAAGAAGTTATTAATATCTTTCAAAATACTAGGGGCAAGTAAAAACACTCCTTTCAATTATTTCTCTAAGTAAATGGACAAGGGCTCCATAATCCATCTACGCCCTGCTACAATGGGACGTAAGGGTGGATTATTGACATCCCTGTGGATTTTTGGAAGGCCTTTGATAATAGGTATGACTGGATAACTCACTCTAAAATATTCATACATTGAATCAGTCATCTTGTATGCCATGGTCAGCTCATAAAGGGTGTCATTGATATATTTTATCATTTTGTTAACCTTGGTGTGGTTCATAAGTGTATAAGTGTTAACATCCTTCAACATATTCCACATCTTAGCAATGTAATCATCGGTGTTCATAATTACAAAGGCCCCACATGTATCTGCTACACATATTGTCATTGCAGAATTTCTGCTTAACTTATTAAGGGCATCCCTTTCGCCGCGGTTAAAGTTATCTATCAAATCTGTCAAATCTTTGTGATCTGTACACTATTACCACTGTAACAGGCATTTGAAGTTTTGATACTTTGAATGTCTGTCATAGACTAAAATATATATATATATATATATATATATATATATATATATATATATATACAAGTCTACTTCAGAAGACTGAAAAAACAAAACTTTGAATCCCAAAACACTGAAAACTCAAAATAGTGAAGGATTGAATTTGTCCCTTCTTCACTGTTGTGCAATCTTATAGTAAGTATATGAGTGCTGCAGGGGGGCTTGACCTCTGCCGCCTGCATTAAAAATGTTTTCAGTATTTTTGGATTCGGTTTCTTATATATATAAATCCATAAATACATAAAATGTTTTGAATATGAAAGAAAAATCACTTCACTTCGTGTAGTAGCTTTGAAATCATTTAATCCCGTAGTTGTAATCTTTTAATCCAGCAGTAAAAAATATCTGCCAAGACAACGGTATAAGAAAACTTGAAATAAATTTGAAATAAAATGAAACACTTGTATATAAGTGCTTTCTTTCATTGTCAAGTTCATTTTAAAGTTATTTAACAGTCGAACTTCCTTAGAAATACAAAGGTTATCTACTGAACACTGTTTAAATAAAAGCTGCTGTACAATTAATTCTTTATGCAAAGAAGGGGAGGGGAAAGAATTCTCCCTAACGAATCCACTTAAGGATGCATTTTACATTAAGATTACCATTAAGTCCAGGGTGCGTGTCAGCTTACAGTTTAACCTGCCATCTAAGCTCCTTAACTTCTAGCTGGGAGTTCCCATCTCCAGAGATCAAGGAAACACTATCTAACACTAACTGAAACAAACAGCGACGATAACTAGAAACAACAACTGTGGCGAATGTCAAACGCTGATCGCCAATGGACCACGGAAAATGCTGATGGTAATAAAATGCGGACTTCTGTCAATAAAAACAAAAAATGTTTATTGATCATAAAAACAAAAAAATGTTTATTGATCATTGATCTAACACTAGAAATTTAATAGTGGAGCAAGAAGGGCTGGTTAGCTTGTATTTAGCTAAAGCTTCCTAATAGTTTTGCCAACATAGAATGCCCCACAGTGACTCCAAATGGCAAGGTATACTATGCAAGTTGAATTACAATAAAATGTGTCTGAAAAATGAATTACTTGACTAGGAGTGTGTAAGGTGAAACAGTCTCCACTTGCAATGTTCTGGCAACAAACACATAAACCACAACATATATGTATATATCCTAAAAAGCGTTGGCATCCAAAAGTAGTCACCAATAATCCAAGACAAAAAGGATGCTGAGAGCCATAAGATTCCACCACAGGTAGGTAAAAATGAAAGTTTATTCACACAAACCACTTAGACATACGAATACATTAACGCTCTTCTGTTCTAAAGTCACAATCGCGTTTTCGTCTCACAAAGTGGGACTTCATCAGACAACTTCATTTAATGCATAAATCATTTAAATACCCTAGTAATTTTCCAATCAATTCCTGTTACCAATGAAATACATTATTAAATATTTGAACTGTCAAATCAGCTTGTTCATTCCTTCTTAATATTCATGATGCTCATTAATATTAAACATGCTAGAAACTATTTATTTATGCTGTTAAAAACTTCTAATAAGTAAAAACTTTATAAAAAAAATAAATAAATAAGCAAGTCAATGCATAAAATACCTTACTAAAACCTAGTCAAAAGAATCTATTCTAAATATGTAGAAATATATATATAAATGTATGTATTAGGGAAATGATATTATCACTTTTACACATGACAAGTTAGTAATGAGCAGCGTTTATATACCTAACTCTTTGCGTTAAATCCAGCTAAAAATGTGTATGATGTGTGTTGATTAATCAATAAATATTAAGGCCCTAACAAGGGGGAAAAATACATTTCAAATATAAAGAAGCTAAAAAACGAGTCTGAAAAATGTTAAAAAATGTCAAATTACAAATAGCAGCTTCCTGATTCAAACTAACCTAATTAAAGTGCTTAAGTGCCCTCCAAATTATTATGCTTGAACTGTGTATATAGTTCTTACCATATTGTAATAAAAAATTGTCAAGAAAAAATTATGAATTACCTATATATAATACCTTACTAAATAAAGTGCAATAGTGCCATCTACTGTTGAAAGTCAAATAATTACTTAAAATCAAATCTTATTTGATTTTAATCTTAAAAATAGCCCCTATAGATAAATGTTCATTTAAGCCTGGACTTCTATTAGCTTCCAGGTTTATCTGCCACCATAGCTCCTTACTTTCCAGTATATCTTCCCATGGACCTCCCCTAATATCGACGTGTATCTGTTCCAATACAAAAAACAAAAATGATGCTTCTTGACAAACCTTAGTATGCTTAAATAATGCATTAGTTTCTCTTTCTTTTGAAATATCATATGTGTGTTCATACACTCTCTTTTTTAGAGATCTCTCAGTTTTTCCAATGTAGAATGATTGACATTTCTGACATAACACTAGATAAACAACTCTTTGTGTTTCACAATTATGATAGTTGTTACTAGTTATCCTTCTTTTTCTATATTTTAAATATATCTCTCCTTTATTCATTATGAAAATTTCTCCCATTCTTTATTTAGAATTCCCCTTATATTTTTATTGAAGGAATTATACTCTACCACCAATCTTCTTTGGAAGTTTTCTCCTATCTTTGAAGTTCCTTTCCAATTATCATCCTTTCTATTGATTTCTTCTACACCTTTTATAGGGTGGAATCTCCCTTCTCTACCTCTTTCAACTTCACTTCTGATGTCTTTAATAAATTCTATAGGATAGCCTTTCTCAAAAAACATATTTTCCAACTTGTCACTTTCAATAATGAAATCCTCGTTTCTACTAGTCATTCTAGATCCCCTCACAAATTGTCCTTTTACAATATTTTTCTTACTGTGTAGGGGATGTGCACTATTAAAGTGTAGAAAAGAATTAACATATGTTGCTTTTCTATACACTTTTGTTTCAAAATTATGTTCAAACTTGTAAACTTCTACATCCAAATAATTTAAAACATCTCTGTTCAAAACATAGGTAAATTTCAAGAAACTTGTCGTGGCACTAATATATTCCATAAAATCCAGGAACTTACTTTCACCCCCAATCCAAAAAATCACTATATCATCCAAAACCTGTGGTATAGTACCCAGTACTCCTTAAACTTTGAATTTATAATGAATTTTTCTTCCCATTTAGATAGTACAATGTTAGCATATGTGGGGGCACACGCTGCTCCCATAGAGACTCCGGATTTCTGTTTGTAATATTCCCCATTAAAAATCAAAAAATTATTTTTCAACACAATATCCATAAAAGTGACTGTTGCTACTTTATCTTCCTGTGTCATCTCTTTGTCCATAAAAATGCTCTCTTCAAACATATCCATCCCTTCGTTGTGGGGGATGCAAGAGAATAAATCAATAATGTCTATTGTGATAAAAATGATATAATCTTTGTAAACTTGAGGTGTTAATTCCCTAAGAAAGTCCCAGGAGTCTTTCAATATAACTTTGTTCTTAACCCAAATATGTTTTGCCTTTGTGTCAACAAATTTAGCCAATGGAACAGTCATTGCTCCCTCTGCTGAAACAATGGGTCTAAGGGGGGGGGGGGGGGGAGGTTCCTGGTTCTTGTGGATTTTGGGTATACCAAATATTGTGGCTACCCTTGGTTTCTTTACTTGTAGATAATTAGCTGTTTTAATGTTAATGACTTTTTCCAACAATAAATCCTGAATTAATAACTCTATTTTTGTGTGTGCCATTTCTACTTCATGTTTGGAAGCTACACAATATTTGTTATCATCATTCAAGATGGTACACATTTTTGCTTCATAAAGTATTCTGTCCATTACAACAATTCCACCCCCTTTGTCTGGTTTCATAACTCTCACTGTCTTATTCTTAGTAAGTTCCCTAAGTACCTCTTTTTCATCTATATCTAAATTCTGATGGTATTTAATTGTACTCCTATTATCTATCTTTCTTATTTCCTTTTCCATGACCATCTCAAAGTTTTTAATTTGTGGAAGTAAAGGAGGGTTATATGTTGATTTCCTCAATTTGTGTTTTCCTTAACTTCTTTATTAAATCCTTTTCTGGATGCAAGTATAGTTAAGTTGATATTCCTAACAAATAGCTTTATATCCATTATAGTACTGGCCATATCTCCTTTTTTAGCTGGTATGTATTTTAGTCCTTTGCTCAATAATTTAAAATGTTCTTTGGTAAGTATTACATTACTAAAATTATAAATGGAAAACCCTTGGAAACTATTTTTAGCGTTTTCCTGGGAAATATAATCATACCCATTCTCTAAACTGTCATTACCAGAAATATGGTTAGTGGGGATGGGGGTATCTTCTAATAGAATCTCCCTCTTCCCCTTCTCCCCCCCAAGTCTGAAAATTTCCCCTCCTATCTTGTTTTTGTTCCTGATGCATTTCTTTAGCTATCAAAGGTGGAAATTCTGTATCATACCAGCATTCTTCCTGTCTGTCTACAATGTTCTTTCTAAAGTCAGCTCTTTGGTAATTATACAAATTTTTATTTTTGTTGTTAGTGTTATAATAATTATTAAACACAGGTTTAGGGCAACTAATGTCATTGGCATATTCTTGGATATCTCTATTTAATTTATTCATTTTACGCTGCATCACTTCATCGCATTTACTATCGATATCCCTTCTTATTTTTAAATATTTCTCTTTCTCTTCCTTTATGTTAAAAATTAAATCATTCTTAATACAACTATCAATTTCTTCAATTTCTTCATTTAAAACACTCAGTTTCCTTTCATTTTCATCTATAATGAGTTGGACAATCTCCAACCCACATTTATTAAATACTTTAACCAAGCTTTCATGAAAAACAGTTCCAAACTGAACATTATTAGGGTATTTACAAATGCGTAGCCCCTTCGGGACTATTTCTTTAACTAAACACTCATGTAAATAAGCGTTTTCAATAATACAAATTCTGTACTGTAACATGAGTTTGTGCAATTTTTCAATGTTCACTGAAAAAGTGTCACCATTAGCAAAACGCTTGTGACTATTGCCATCTACTTTAAAACTAACGTCCTTTCTTAACCACTCATGGGTGGTTATAGAATAGTTGTACACAGTACCTGTAGTTGTTAATGTAGTTTTGGGTCTAGCTCCTAAGTCCATGCGTGTCCCTCCTCTGTTAGAATTTGCACCTCTATCACCTCCGAAAACATTTGGTGTGTTAAAAGGATTGAAATCTGTTCCCTGTATGTTCTGTTGTGTGTTCTCTGGGTCACCGGCGTCCTCCTGCTTGCCAATAAGCTCCCTCTTCCTCTTGTGTTGTTGCTTAAGTAACCCTTCGGTTTCTTCTGATTTTTCATTCGTGTTAGAAACCAGGAGATTGGTGCAAATGGGTGTCAATAGGTTGACCAGTTCCGTGAGCTGTCCAATTAGCTTTCTGGTCAGCCCAAGTTCCTCCTGCCCTTCCGAAGTCATGCTGAAGGCAGTGCAAAAACCACAAGGTGTATTCCTACGGCACTCGCTAATAAAAACTATTAATCCTAAAAAGCGTTGGCATCCAAAAGTAGTCACCAATAATCCAAGACAAAAAGGATGCTGAGAGCCATAAGATTCCACCACGGGTAGGTAAAAATGAAAGTTTATTCACACAAACCACTTAGACATATGAATACATTAATGCTCTTCTGTTCTAAAGTCACAATCGCGTTTTCGTCTCTAAGTGGTTTGTGTGAATTAACTTTCGTTTTTACCTACCCGTGGTGGAATCTTATGGCTCTCAGCATCCTTTATATATCTATATATGTATATTTCAGTCTATGACAGACATTCAAAGTATCAAACTTCAAATGCCTGTTACGGTGGTAATAGTGTGTGGATCACAATGATTTGGACACACATAAAATCAATACACACACACACACACACACACACATATATATATATATATATATATATATATATATATATATAATATATATGTAATGATCAATAGATATGTATATAATGATCAATAGATATGTATATGATTACATCTTAAAATATTAAAACCACATTTGACCAAATGCTCATATGACTGAATGCTATTTTTTTGTGTTTTTAAGTAGCTGTCTGCAGGAAAATGAATGCTTGACTAAAAGGTTGTAGTGTTTGGACTGTATGTGTGAGTGTTCACAGGTTATGGTTAGGGTCATAGTTAAGTTTATAGGTAGGTTCATAGGTAGGTACTAGGCTATCGGCCTAGCCAAAAAATGTACCCTGGCTTTCACCACCCAAGAAAATTATTTTCCTGTGCCCCTGTCCAGCAGAGCCGCAGAAGTGATCCCCGGGGTGAATTTCCCATTTCCCATTCAATCATCAAGATTTTTCCTGAAGAGTGCTAATGAGGAGCTCTGTTTGACATAGATAGGTAGTCTGTTCCAGAGTATGGGAAGTCTCTGGGACAGGAATCTATCCCTCCAGCATGTTCTGTTTATTGTGGTGACAAGGTTTAGATCCCTAGAGCGTGTAGCTCGGAGGGATTGGGATTTCTTTAAGTGGAGCATGTCCAACAGCTATGGGTTTGACATAGCTTTGTATGTTAGGCAGAGATCACCCCTGAGTAGTCGATATGCGATGGAGTAAAGCTGTAGTTTTTTTAAGACGGTCTGCGTAGGGCATCTGTTTGAGGCCAGTAATCTTTTTTGTGAGGTATTTCTGTGGTCTTTCCAGTTGTTGTAGATGTCTTGTGAGGTACATACCAAAAGGGGTGTTGTACTCTATAATGGGTCTAATGAATGATGAGTAGAGGGGAACAATGACCTCTTTTTTTCTGGATGAGAATCCTTTTGTGATGAGATGAGACACGTAGAAGGATTTCCTGACCACTGTGGCAATGTGATTATCAAAGGAGAGACTACTGTCCACCTGTGTCCCAAGGTCTCATCACATTTTCTGCATTAAGTAGACTACCAGCTATGTGGTAGTTCATGGGCACAGAGTTTCTACCAAAGGGGATGACAATACACTTTTTGGCATTGAGCTTCAGGCCATGGCTTTGACACCGGGTATCAGTCTCAGTGAGGCCCTTTTGTAGTTTGTCCACATCATTAGGAGTTTCGATTATGGCTCCTAGTTTGCAGTCATCTGCAAACTTTGTTAGCCAAAGACCTTCTGTGTTAGCCTGCACTTCAGAGAAGTAGATACCAAACAGGAGAGGACTCAGGACTGAACCCTGTGGTACTCCACTTGTCACTGGTCTGATGTCGGATTTGGAATCCGCTACTTTCACAGTGTGGGTTCTGTCCATGAGCCAGTTGGCAACTCATCTTGTGACATAGGGATTTATACCTAGTTTAGTGAGCTTATCTATAATTCCAGAGTGGGGGATGGTGTTGAAAGCCTTGGCGAGATCTAGATAAGCTGTGTGAACCATTTTACCCTCATCTATGGCTTTGGTGACTGCTTCAAAGAAGTCAATCAGGTTTAGGAGACATGATCTGCCTTTTACAAATCCAAACTGGGTAGGGTCCAGAGTTTGTAGATTACCAATGTCTTTGTTTATGAGTTCCACGATGATACGTAACATGGCCTTGCAGACCAGGCTCATTAGGCTAATGGGGCGGTAGTTCCCAGGGTCCATCATGGATCCCCATTTGTGGAGTGGGATAACCGTCGCGGTGCGCCATTCAGTGGGTACAAAGCCTGAGATGAGGCTATAACTGAACATAGTACTTAGGTAGGGTGCCAGTTCATTCTGTAGTTCATGTAGAACGCAGCCTGGGATATTGTCAGGTCCCATGGATGCTGTGTCCGTGGCTTTGGAGAGTGTGTTTTTTACCTGTGCAGCCGTGATTATAGGAACTCTGCATTCTTCCGGTATAGGGATTGGCCCTCTAGGGGGTGAGAGGGGAGTAAAGTTAGCACTGAACCTATCTGCTAGGATGTTGGCAATATCAGTTGGTTCTGTATATTTAGTGCCATTGTGCTGTAACTCAGAGCAGATCTGAGTGTTCCCATTTAGATTCTTGACATAGCTATAGAATGCTTTGTGGTTGTCTTTAGAGTCAGTGGCAATTTTGTTTTCGTAACTAGCTTTGGAGGATTTTATGAGGGATCTCAGCTTCTTACTGAGGTTGACCAGGGAGTTCCTCCAGTCATGGAATTTTACTCTTTTTTGCAACAGTTTCTTTCTTCTGCTGTAGAGTTTGTTTATGGCAGAGGACAACCAGATTGGCTTCCTTTTTTTGGAGGATAACATCTTGGTTCTATTAGGGATAGCATGATCCATGCACTTGTGTAAGTGCTTATAAAGTGCATTTGTGTAGGATTCGGCAGTCATACCTCTATTGTCTGTCTGCATGGGTGTCGTGAAGTTTGCCACTTCTGTCTTAAGAAGTGTGAAGTTGGCTTTGGAGAAGTTTTTTACGATGGTTTCCCTAATTGGGGGTGGGGGTGGGATGTGTATGTCTAGGCTGATTAGCTTGTGGTCGGATCTGACCAACAAGGAATTGACCTCTGGTGTGGAACACTGGTTTCCCATGTTGGTAATGACCAGGTCTAGGATATTGCTGCCCCTGGTGGGGGTGTGAATAAGTTGATCCAAGGCATTGGAATTTATGAATTCTAGAAAACGTTGAGCAAAAGAGTTGGTACATGAGTAGTTTTCCCAGTTAATGGTGGGGTAGTTGAAATTGCCCATTATTAGGGTGTTGGGTTGCACCCTAATACTTTCCAGTGTATCAAGAAATGAGGAGTGGGAATCCTGGGGCATGGTAGGGGGTCTGTAGCAAGCTACAATTTGGATTGCGGTCTTGCCCAGAGTTGGTTGCACTTGGATAATCTCGGATGCATTATGCTGTGCAACTAGCCTGGATGTGTGGATATCCTTAATGAATATGGACATGCCTCCACCTTTTGTGCTTCATTCTTGGTTAGATGGCCGAAAGGTGTGGTATGAATTGTAGCCTGGTAATGCAGGGGTGCTCTCTGGAGCTTTGAACTAGGTCTCTGTCACTGCACAGATGTCAATGTTCTCCATTTTAAGGAGTGTCTTGAGTGAGTGCATTTTGAGGTTTAGACTTCTAGCACTGAGTAGCATTACCCTCAGATTTTGCTTGCTTGTACCTGTTACGGTGGTGAATTTGTCATTTGAACCTTGCCTAAAAAAGGCACTATAGGGGTGGCAAGAGCCTTAGCCAGTATCCGGAATCCTAAGGGCGACAGGTGTAGGCCATCTCTGGCAAAGCATCGTGGTCTGTCGATCATTTTGTCCCAGGCAGACAAATACTGGATCCCCTTAGAATGACACCAGAAGCTTAGCCACTTGTTGAAGTCAATCATTTTGCCCTTCTACTGTGGTATCATTCTGGGTGATGGCAGGATGCTACTCAGGGTTAGGGTCATACCTGCCTGGAATACAAGATCAGAGAGCTCCTCCATGTCTCTTTTCATATAGTCCACGGAGGTACGTCTCAGGTCATTAACACCAACATGGACAATGACAGTGTCATATTTGTACTTATTGTGGAGTGACCTGAGTGCATGCATTATGTGGTGGATCCTGGCACCTGACAGGCAGCTGACAGTAACTTTCTCCTTGTTTAGTCTAGTGAGTGGAACATCAGTGTGCCTGACTATAGAGTCACCTATGACTAGAGTGTTGGGTACGTTGTTATGCCTTATGGGCTGTGGTTGAGTGGCACACTGAGTTTTTGGGCTATGTGTCATTTGGGTTAATTTGGGAGGTGAAGTTTGCTTACGTTTATGCTTTGGATGTCCCTGATGCTTGGGCAAGTTTTTATTGAGACCCTCCGCGAATGTAGGTGTGTGTTTTGTGATTCTATGTGTGTGTTTTGGTGGTGTAGGTTTTGAGGGACTATGTGATGAGTGTGGTATGGTGCAAGTGTTTACCTTCTCCTCTTGACTGTCCAGTCCAGTCTTGGGTGAAGATAGCTTTGCTTCCAGTTTGGCTATGTAAGTGCATCTCTCACAGGTTGTAGTGTTGGGTGGTAAGAGGAGAGGGTTGTCTGTGTACATGAGGCAATTGCTGCATTGCCCCAAGATGCCCAGATTCATCAGGTAGACAGGAGAAAACACTGGGAGCTGACTCTTAGACATGCCTGGATAGGTGCTTATTTATTAAGTACTAAAAACTGCTTTCCTCTAGACAAGTGAGGAAAGTTGAGTGCTGTAGTAATTTGCAGCTTATGTAGTGCTTACAATGAGTTCTGAACAAGTGCTGAGTTTAAATAAACAGATTTGAGTGCTGAAACTAGAAAACTGGCTAGTTATAAGAATCAAAACTAAGCTAGAAGGCTTCCCTCCAACACATAAGGGCTTGGGGCTCAGAAGCACACAAACAGTCTAGGCCACTTAACAGAAAAGGGAGGAAACAAGCTAAAATGTTTTTTTTTTTTTGTTCTCCTTCCCAGATGCTCTCTTTGTACACAGTAGGAGTGCCTGAAATCAGTATATGATCTCACTGCACTCAGTTGGGTGAACCAATGAGATGGGCTCAGAAGGAGTATCCAAACACAAATTTACAAGAGGGTCGGGCAGTTTCAAAGCCACTAAGATTAACACCAAAACAAAAACAGGGAGGGAATTATAGTTTTTCATGTTTGGTGTTGGGTATGATCTGTGTCCTTCTGTCTGATGGTACTGTTAGGGAAAGGTTTTTAGTAATATTACCAACAGTACCACTGCCATGATGACACAAGATCTCGCTTTTGTAGTAGGGTATATGATATAAGGCATTTTTAGTTGGGAAGAATTATTAGATATTTTGTGATTCGGTATTATGTCTTTACATTGTTCCATGCTTTCAGTACCTTTTTTATTTTAAACAAACCTTTAATGAACAATTAGTGAGTACACTCAGCAATAGACATAAGTCAACTGGGCAAAATAATAATAAAATAAAATGAAATGGAACAATCTATAACTATTCAGTAGACATAAAATTGATATAACACAGTCCTGTGCAAACATCAGGATGCAAGTATCACCAACAAAATACAAACTAACCTTGAACTTTATCAAACCAAACTTCATTATAAAAGAACAGATCAACTATCACTTTAGGAATAAAAGTCTAGACAAAATAAGAAAACAGTATAATATTCAATCCAAAGACTTATATCAATATTGGCACTTTTCCACAATTAAAGATTGTACTCCAATGTGTAAATTTCTTGCACCAATTCCATAAGTATCACTTCCATCTACCCCTATTTAAAAATAACTATTAGCACTGTAGCAAGAACAAGCCTAAACCAACAGTTTAATGTCTTAGGTAATTATTAGTGTGTGAAAGAATCCCTAACAGCCTTTACATTATCACTGCTGGGGATTGCATATCTTGATGTGTATAATGTATGGTCTGCGCCCAGATTTCATATACCGGCAGGACAGGACCAAACCATGTGGGAGTAATTTTCATTGCTCTGAGTGCACGACCAGCATACATTATCTCATTTTAACACAAAGTTAACAACATTTACCAACAGCAGAACAATTTAAGTATAGAAAGTCTGGAGATGTCATTAATGTCAAGACTTCAAATGGTTGAACTCCTAGTCATTATGCATCCTCAGAAATAAAGTCATTAATCATTTCAGCCAATTGTAAGTCTATCTATATGTTTTATAAACTCTCCTACAATGAACTCATGCACCATCTTGGTTGGCACTTTCCCTCTATACCCGATTCTCTAGATTTCTGTGTTTTTTTTTAGATACTTTGAGATATGATACTTTGAATATTACAAATTCCATGACACAGTATATATATATATATATATATATATATATATATATACATATATATATATATATATAAATGTGTGTGTGTGTTTGTGTTTGTGTGTGTGTGTGTGTGTGTGTGTGTGTGTGTGTGTGTCTACTTCTAAATTTCAAAGTTTCATAAATTTGAATTTCTTATTGCCGAGATCATAAGATTGAAGGTTTGAAATTTCAAATCATTTAAATGAAGATCAACATATAGCATGGAACAGTATATTTACTGTTGATAGGGTGCAGAGGGGGCTTGCCCCTTTGCAAAAATGTAAAAAATAAATAAATAAAAAAGAAAGATCTTTTTTTGTTTTTATTTTTTTTTTTATTTAGATTTTGAAGTTTCAAAACTTTGATCACATGGTCTCGACCATAAGAAATGTGAAGTTTTGAAACTTTAAAATTTAGAAGTAGACCCATAAATATATATATATATATATATATATATATATATATATATATATATATATATATATAAAATGGCTTACTATCATAACTTCACTAAATTGAAATATCGAACAGCTGAACATCAAGCCGACATTAATCAAAACTTTATTATACAGAATAAGACAGAATTAAAAAATTAAATATCTTTTTTGCAGGTGACAACCCCTTTGCACACCCACATTCTTGCTTAAATAAATATATATATATATATATATATATATATATAAAAATATATATATATATATATATATATATATATATATATATATATATATATATATATATATATATATTTATAAAATAGCTTCACGATAGTTTTAAAGTGGGGAAGGGCCAATATCCTGATTTCCGCAGTTTCACAATCATATGCAATTCAATTCACCTGCATTTTCCTGTTTAATTTTTATTTCGATAAACTGGCATTTTGATAATGTTGGCTTGATGTTTAGACATTCAGTGTTTCAACTTAGCAAGGTTGTGATAGGGAACCTTATATATATATATATATATATATATATATATATATATATAGATATATATGTATATATATATGTATATATATATGTGTGTGTGTGTGTGTGTGTGTGTGTGTGTGTTATATATATATATATATATATATATATATACATATATATATATATATATATATAATATATATATATATATATATATATATATAGTATATAAAAAATGAATTGCAACATGTTGAAGCCAGAACCAGACCTGCAATGATATCTCATCTCAATGAGGCATGTCTCTCCTTTTACCCTGTCTTCTTTATGCAATCCCTGTCCTTACTAACCTCCAGTCATCTCTTTTCAGCAAACTAGAGCAAACCTACAATAAAATAGTCAAGTTTGCCTCCAATCTCCCCTATAAAACCCATACTGCCTTGCCCTAAAGTCCTTGCAATGGCCTAAATTCCCCAAACAACTGATCCTTCCTCAACTGCATATAACACACTCAGTTCTTTATAACTCCCCTTCCTGCCCTTCTATCTCTAATATTGTATCAGTATACAACCCCTGACGTCAGCTTCATAATCTGACAAACATCTTCTGGACATCTACAAACCCACAAAAAATATTGGGAAGTCACTATACAAATACTAAGTAACCCACTCCTGGAACTCCATTCCACATATTATAAGAAGTATCCCCCATAAGTCTGAGTTCAATCTTGAATTTAAACGTTATCTACAAAACACCTGGTCCTGTCCATGTCAAGCTCCAACCTGATTCTTGCTGCCTTCCTCCCAAATCTACTTTCTTCTGTCTTATCTTTTTATTTTTCTTCAGTTCTTTCTCCTCTCCATAATGCTAATACTATGACATACCAACACCCTGTTTCTTCTAAATAATCCTTTGCATTCAGCTTATTATGTTGTTTCTATATAGGTATAGACAAAAACTTGTACAACGTTGTTAAATTAATAACTTCACTTTGCTGTATAAATTCTTCTTATATGGCATTTGGGATGTAAATTTTTGTCTTGAATAACTGCAATTGTAACTGGAGCTTTTCTCCTCAGATCTCCACTGAAAATGGGCCTTTGGCTCAGCTGTAGCAACTGGATTAACAAATGACAATAAATAAATAAATACATACATACATAATTTGATCCTTCTGTTTATACTGACATCTTCAGATGCAGTGTGATTCTGTACCACATACATGACCTCTGTTTTCTGCACTCCATTCTGCTTTACATCTGTAACTTCAATGAGATCTGTAAGTCTCAAATTCCTCTCCATTTTTACAGGTGATTCAATGTCTGGGACCTCTACTGTGAATGTTGGCTTGCCTGATGTTAATAAAGTATGTACACCTAGCAATGATGGCTGCCACAATTTGGCACAGTCTTTTGCCATTGTGTTAGGCTGGAGTAATGTGGTGGGCATATTGTCTGAACAATAGACACTGCTCCATCTTCTGTGCAACCCATCCCACAGTCTCAAGATATAAGTGCAGAACAAAAGTTAACTGACACTTCAGCCCAGATTGTGCCATTATTCTCTGAAACAGAGAAATCAGTGGGTACATGCAGCTCCCTTGAGCATATGGAGTGAAGTAGGGGCTTAGATTCCTTTAGCAGTCAACACTTAGTACTCAGCCTATCCTTGAGATGAGTGTCTCCATGGCCACTACACAGAGGATTTGCAGGGCAGTCATACATGAACAGGTTAATGTCACTATAACCATTGTAGTATGTATTGGTGTAGTATGCTCTTTGTGTGACAACCTCAGAGAGGGCTTTGCCTATTTATGTAACATTCTTGAAATCTGCATTGGGAGGATGTATTCTTAATACCCATTTACAGCACACATTGTCGACATCACCATTGTTATTGTCAATCTTCTTCCACTTCTGGTGGGAAGCCCACCATGGAATGGTAAGAAGACAATCTAGGTTGCACAGAGCTACATCACCCATGCCTATTACCAGTGTTGAGGGTATTATGGATATAAATGTGGAGAGGTTCATATACTGAACCTACCCATGGAACTTCCTGCCATTCAGGTTAACAGAGCACGCCATCCAGGACCATCCTTAGCTATTGAGGGGCTCAGTATGGACCATTTATGTGGGCACCTTTGCTTATCCCCTACTTACTACACCAAGCCTCTTTTTATGCTGGCTTCCTAGATTTAAGACTATTTTAGATTAGGTATTAAGAACATATGCTCTTACTGCATTCTGAAAATAAAACATTTTTTTATGTTTTTATTAGCATATTTCATCATAAATATGTTGAAACAGTAGTAAACTCTGGACTCATGGTTTAATCTCAGATGCAGCATCTCCTGTAGTTTCTCTTACAGAGTCTACTTAGTTCTCTCAGGCACACTATAAAAGGTCTGTTTCTGTTGAGATCCTGTGTCTACATAGTGCTTCATCATATGTGTGAGCCCTAGCTTACCAGAAAACACATTCCCAAACTTTTTTCTCTCTTTTCTGTCTCTCTTCTACACCTGATTTTACTAATGCCTTACTCTACCTCATATCCCATGCCCAGCAGTACTACATGTTTTAAATACATTGTTTTTATATATAATTTTCTCCATAGAAACATGTATTCATCTTATTGACAAGCAGTTGGCACAGAGGATTAAGGTTGTGAGCTGTAGTTGCTGTAGACTTTGATAAAGTCTGTTATTGTGTCAGATGAAAGCAGTTACCTTACTTGTGGACTTATATTGTTCTGAATAAACGTGTGAATTTTTATACATTATTGGGGCTCGTGTTTCTGGCTTGGCTGGCTCTGAAGTAGTTTTTCATGTTCTTGTTTTTTTCCACTTTTACACCTCACTTTGTTTTGTTTTTTGCTGTAGCACATTGCTTGATTCCCATCAGCCCTCAGTTTTCATGTTGTATGACCTTGAGAAAGTCTCTAAAACAAGCTATTACTCCTGGATTTGCTCCTGGGTTACCCATGAAAAAGAGTGAGTATGTGTCCAGTGGGCCTACCTGTTAAACAAATGGTTATTATTCGTAGGTGAATACTACGCTAACAGCTCTGAAGGGCCATTTTAAGAATAATCAACAACCAGAAGTCAGAATAAAACCCTGCAATTTGAGAATGTGAGTTGAAGAACTTAACATTTTGATAAATCCACCCCATTATTATTATTATTATTATTATTATTATTATTATTATTAGTATTATTATTGTGCATGGAGTGAGATGATTATGCTACAAAACTGGAAAAAGGTAAACCTGTTACATGCTACAGTAGAACAAGACCTGACCATAATAGTGTTTCAAAGATGTGTAACAAATTTTACACTCCTTAAGCACTGTTACAGTTGGGCATTATGGAAGGAACTTTCCTTCATTCTCAAAAATCCCTTGATATCTTTCCTCCTATATCCACTTAGGTTTACAGATGTTGGTCTTTAAGTAAATTACTTTAATTAGTGCAGTATTTAAAAACTGTCCTTAATTTTCAAAGCTGATAAAACACGACACATTTTTTTTTGTAACTGACAGTACATGAAGTTGTTAAGACTCCATGCACCACAAAGAATTATGAACAGGTCCTGCCAATCATAACCTGTTATTACATGTTCTTAATATGGATGCCAAAATTCACCTCTCAAGCTCATTGTGAATTTCTTGGCATCCATGTCTCAAACAGAGTGTAACATGGTTACATTCAAAGACCTGGTCATAATCCTCTATATTATTCTTTCTTTATTGACTGAATTCTTGTATTGCACCTACATGTGACTGTGTTAATTTATGGTATGTATTATCCTGACTTAATATCTCTCTGCATGCGTCCTCTAACATTGCAATTGTTGCATTTAAAATGATTAAAATGTGTTTCTTTGGTTGTAGTTCTGCCCACACTGCACCTGAATATGGTCAAGGTAGAGAGGTGCTCCTCTTGGTAAGCAAACTTTAAATAATAAATAAAATAATTCTCTTCATAAGTTAAGTACTCTGTATACACCAGAATCCTTGGAAGGTGCTATATATAACACACCAAGGAGACCATGCAAGTAAGTATCAGGCTCACTTTTTACTTATTTTTTTAAGAAAATGTCTATTAATTTAGAATACTTACAATATATACACAGAAAGGAATAAATTCATCACATTGCATCACATACTATTATGTTAGGAATACAATGAATCATCCTTGCAATTTTATACAATTATCATATTAAGAATCTTGATATTTCAATAGCAACATTGCAAGGCTATCCCAACCACTAAAAGTCTTAGCATGATTTATAGATCTTATTCTAATTACTTATTGTTCAGCTTTAAATAGTATTGTCATTAAATTTAAAAATTCTTTGAATGTAGGAACTGAATTTGATTTCCAATTTTTTTGTAATAAGTTTTCTTGCTACAGCTAGGAAACTCCAGAATACTTTTTGTTGTTTGGCTTTTTCAGATAAAGGAAGTGAAACATTCGCTAGTATTATTGATCTAGTTAAAGAACAATTATCAGGCCATAACCACTAAGAAAACATAGTTATATCTTCCCAATATACATTTAATTTTTCACAATCCATAAACGTGTCCAATCAACTTTTGCATCTTTACTTCATCTCCAACAGACTGAAGAAGTTATTTTACTAAACTTAGAAATTTAATAGGTAGGAAAAAAACAAGCTATGTATATTTTTCCCCACGAAAAGCTTTCCAGTATAAACTTGAAGAAGTTTGACTGGTTTAACAAACAAAATTGTATTCTTACCATCTATTGAGTCACTCAATCCACTATCTAAAAAGTTCCATAATTTTGCATTAAATTATTATTATTATTATTAGTAGTAGTAGTAGTAGTAGTAGTAGTAGTATTTATAATTAACTTATATAACTTGGACAAGCTTCCTTTGTTGGCCAATTTACCTTCAATGATAGTATTCATGCATTCATATAATGAGGAATAGTGTTCTGTTCTTCACTCATATTATCTAGACATTCAATTAATTTCTTGCTGATGGATAATATTTATTAACTTGTTAACAGCTTCATCCAACTTATAGTCTTTCATTAAATATTCTGGTGACTTATATTTTCCTTTTTCAAAGCAATCAGACCATAATACCAATTGATTCTTTTTAGTAAATTCATTTTAACATTGTTCTGAGTTTCCTTAAATCTAGTGGTATGTGCAATGGGAAAGCACAAAAATTTCCATTTTGATATTAATGGAGTTTTAGAAACATATTTCTAAACTATTTTAAGAACTGATTTAATCTATCCAGAATCTAAAGAATGAAATGCATTTCCTTCTAAGGTAAATTTTATTAACCAGAGGTTACATATTTCTAATTTATCGTATTTGATAAACTTATCAGAATTTAGTAAAATCTACTCCTGAAAGGTTTTTCCATTGACTAGTTAATTTGACTCTATACAGAGTATAACAGAGTTAAAATTTGCAGCAATAGAATAACATTCTACAGCTGGGAAATTAATTCCACTAAACTTCATAATCTTATAAGATTTCTATAAACAATTCTTGACTTTTCAGGATACAAAAAGAATTATGTTAACTTTTTTATTTCATTTTCTTTAAAGGTTTTGGTCAGCTATTAAAGCTATTAAATGTAATATGTATTTATTCTTGGATAATATAATAATTTAATAAGCACTAACTTATCCTCGAAAGTAAAAATAAATAATTCCATTTTTTTAATAAGAAGTAACACTTCTTCAATTATTTTTTCAAAATTATTATTAAACTTACTCACATCTTGATAGATTTTTATTCCTAAATGTTGTAGTTCTTTTCCATCCCAATTGTATTTATATTTTTCTTTAAATGTAGTATCTAGCAATTGATGTAGCACTAAGGTTTCAGTTTTATTAGTATTAAATTTCAGCAGTGATACTTCTTGAAATTTTTCAATTTACTCAACTATTTCTTCAACTGAATAATTTACATCTCCTAAAGTTAGTTTAATATAATCTGCAAAAAGCTGTATTTTAGATTGATAGTCCTTGTTAATTGAGAACTCATAATTTTTACATTGCTTCCTATACCAGTAGCCAAGGGTTTGATAACTAATATAAATAGTAGAATAGGACAATGGACACCCTTGCTTTATACATTTGTTTAATGTGAATCCTTGAGAAATGTCAGAATCACTTTTAACATATGCTTTGAGTCTGTATACAGGTTTTCTAATATTCCAGCAAATTGTTCTATAAATGCAAGTGCTTCTAAAGTTTTAAATAAGCAATCCTAATCTACAGAATTAAAATCTCTCTCAATATCTAAGCTATTTAGCCAAATTTCTTGTTCATTCATTTGCTAAATCTAAGATAGTTACTACCCTTTTATATCATCATGTGTTAATCTATTGACTGTTAAATCCTATTTTATCTTTATTAATTAATCTACTACATCTCTTAATCTTGAATTGAAGATAGAAATAAGTATTTTATAGTCTACTTTATAGTGTATATTTAATAATGAAATCAGTCTATATGAAGAAATTAACTTATTATCATTTCCTTGTTTAAGTGTAGGTGAAATTACAGAAAATTTCCAGAAGAGAGGAATTATTATGTCACTCTGAATTATCCTGAAGATTTTACTGAGGAATTCAAAAAAATATTTAACAGAAACAGGCTGTATAATTCTATACTTAAATGCTCTAACCCTGGAGCTTTACCACATTTCCCTTTTTTAAAGCTTCTTTAACTTCTATTACAGAAACAGGCTTATTCAACAGAGATATCTGTTGTTCATTAAGTTTATTAGTAACACTTTTTCTTTAAATACTTGCCAATTTTGTAATCATCAGGCTTATTATGTTTATCTTTATTAAGTTTCTCATAGCATTTTAAAGAAAATTAAACATTCCTCTATGTCTGAAGTAAGCTTATTAGTGTGAGGATTTGGGATATTATTGATTTGTGCCTTTTTGCTTAACATATTACTTCTATTAGCTAATCTATGGAGATTTTTTAAATTAATTTCATAACTGTACAATTTTATTTTTCTAAAGCTCTATCCACTTTATGCATTAAAACTGTTTGATATTTTGTCATTAATTTGTAAAGACTTCAGTATTATCTCATCTCTTTGTTTGTTGTTCAAACCTCACTTTGTGTATTTTATCTTGAATTTCTAACAACTCTTTATTCCACTCATTCATTTTATTACTAGCCCAGCTTCTAATTATATCTTTAATATGCATTTTCAAGGAGTCCCATATAATGACTTTGCTAATGTGACCATTATCATTCAAAGATAAAAAAAATCCCAAACTGTTCCTTATGATAAATCTTAAATTATTTTAATTTCTTCATATAAACTTGGATTCTATAAATAATCTGAAATTTCCATTAATACATTAGTACTCAGTGCATTATGATTATGTAAAGGACAAGGAATAATTTTAAAATAATTCACTTTCCTAAGTAAATCTGCAGAGTCATTAATCCTATCAGTTGTAGTTTGTGCCCCATGAGCATAAGAATAATGAGTGAAGAACAATGACTTGTCTTCTATTTTTGCTATGGAATTAAATAAATTATTATTACTATTACTACATCTGTTTAGCACTTTAGCTAATGCCAGAATTTTAGCTTTCTCTTGTTTACTTGTATCTTCTACACTCAATATGCAGTTAAAATTCCTTGGTCAAATTAAACTACATGTCCAATGATGTTATAATAAGTTTAAGTGATCTTTAAACCCTCTTGCACCTATTTCAGGGATCCAGTAAAAATTAGCTAAGGTATAGAGTTTGCCATTATATTTAATTATTACAAATGTATCCTTTCCTTTGGGAGCATTAATGGATTTGATAGCCTTAGACATCACATTAGGCGTTCTCCAAAGTATAGCAGTTCCTCTCCTTTTTTTGTTAAAAGAAGCAGATGATAACATTTCTTAACCTAAGTTATTTAAATATTGTATATCTTTATCTAGCAAATGAGTTTCTTGCAAACATATGTCTCCTTTATTTAACTGTTGATACCTCAGTAATAATTTCCTTTTGTTGCCATTATTTAATAATTTATGTCAACAGATAATAGATTAAAGGTATCTATACAGTGCATTTAAAAAGACTGTTTTTAAAGGATGATATGACACATTAGAAAGTTAAAAATCTGGCATTAGCTAAAGTGCTAAACAGATGTAGTAATAGTAATAATAATTTATTTGATTTCATAGCAAAAACAGAAGACAACTCATTGTTCTTCACTCATTATTCTTATGCTCATGGGGCACAAACTACAATTAATTTAATTGTACATAAGACTGTAATGCATTTCTCCAACACTCAGGGGGATTCAATAAAGCCTGCATGGCTGCTTTTCACCATGTGTGCATAGCTGCGTGATGCTCACATGGCCATGGGATGTTTTAGATTCAGTAGGTGCCGTGTAGCGGTGCTCACCACCTCGCAAACAAGATAAACACTGTGGCATGCTAATTACTGCATAATCAGCTGAAATGCATGCTAATTAACCAATTCAACATGGTTTAGATATTCAACAAGCTATAAAGTATCCATGTAGACTCCGTGTAGACTTTGCTTGCGAATTCCAAAACTTTTGGAATACAGCCGATGAAAGGAGCCTGCACAGACAGAATATAAAGTAAAAGGTAGGAGAGTTCCACAGAACTGACCTTAACATTTGACAGCAGAGAGACATAGTTCAGTTAGATAGGCTGGATGCAACAAAAGAAGAGTAACAATAGCAACATATCTTTGTTGTGCCATAACAGAAATGCAGCTTAGCTCCCCTACTTTCAAATGAACAGGCAAATGACACATTCAGCTAAGTAAGCATCATTGAAATGCTAAAAGTGCTATGAAATTACCTTTCCCTGAAACATGTCTACAGGTTTAATATAGAATATTACATGTAAAGGTATTGCCAGTCATATACATGATTGACATGCTTTGACAAACTTGCCCATACCATCAGTACATGTGTAACTAATAAAGGCAGATAAAAGTGTAAAGGTGTGTGCTAATCAAAATAAATATAAAATGCATTAAACAGATGTTTATAAGTAACACGTCAGCATATGCAGTATGAGACTAACAAAATGCAGCAAATCTCCTCAACATAAGTAGCTGTCTGTGCAGATATATCCTAAAGAAATATCCTTTCTTCTGTGTTCAGCACATAAACAATTCAGCTCCCCTCAATTTACTTAGCTACACAGTTACCACCTGGTACAGATTCAGGGCTGTCAGCACAGTGACGATACAAATGAGGTGTGAGCTCATTAGAATTGCTGAATCCCAAATCCTTGGATCTGTGTATCAGATGCAAACATAGTGCAGGTACTCCCACAGTGTTTCTTTTAATAGATGGCAACTGTGAAATGATTACATCAGGTGGGTGTGTCAGGTTTGAATTAGAAAGTGTTACATGTATGTCTGTCAAGGTTGGAAATGCAAGCAAGCAGCACACAATTCACAGTTTTGGTTTCATTAACATCCAACCAGCTCTTCATTTGTTGGCAAATCGTGTTGTCTCTGTCAGTTTTTCATTATTATTTTATTATTTTTTGGCCATTATTTACATGATGTGGCATTTGCCACAATCACCGGAAACAGAGGAATGAATGGAAGGTTTAGCTGTGCTTATCTCATTTGCACAGTGTTGTGAGGCGGGCAAAAGGGAGACCTTAAAATGATTAGTACATAAGGGATTACCATGTAACTATTCCAGTGGCAGCATTGCTAAAGTCTGATAGTACTATGTCTCTGGAATACACTTACTACTTAGACTCTATGGCAGCATGTGCTAATACACAGTTAATGTAGTAATACATTCCTTTTTGGGGCCAGATAGTACTGAGTTCAAATAAAACTGTATCTAATAAGTTTAACTACTTTTGTATTGCTATTGCTGCACATTGGTGCATGATGCACACCATCATGCAATAACGCATTAAAGAATAGAAATGGGGAAGATATAACAGTGGTGAAATGGAGCAATCAGGAGAAAGAACAAATGCAAAGCAAAAAAGGAATGTGCAGGATGGTGGTAGGAAAGAAACATATCTATCCATTTCTTCAACAGTGAAAATGATAATAAATGCAGAATGTTAGCTGAATTTGAACTGTCATATGCAGAGAGAGGGGTGACCACAACACAATCATGTTGTACAATCAATTGGACTGAATCAAGCATGTCAAGAAGACATGTGTGTGAATTGTAGAGCTATGTATAGGACAATTTTATATATTTTTTTTTGTGGGACAGGTGCCCAAGAGACAAGACAGGGACAGTGATGGACACAAGTGTTCCGTGGATACCATGGATGGTGTGAGAGTAGGGACATCCAGGACCCATGACCATCAAGTTGGGTGACAGTGAGAATCGAGTCCTCACCTACAGGACTATCATCACTGTCACATTATTGCACCACTGGTTGGACCTCTTGATGTCTCCTTCTCCTCTTCCTGGTACTATGTAAAATGATGGAGAACAGCCTCTCCAGCCAGTGTAATTGTGCACCAACTTGCACAATCCTACACACCACCCCTGCCAACTCGATACAGGTGATAAACTCTCCACCTATGCCATTGTTCCTGGAGGGAACCACTGAACTATTCTCCAGGGCAGGAGTACCTGGAGTGGCAGGTAGCACAGGTGCAGCAGATGTGGTGGAACCAGTGAAGTTGGTGCAAGCAGATCCTGTGGGGAAGGCCTATGCTGATGTGCTGTGGAACATTTCAAGATGAGGTACACATGGATGATATGGACACATTCTGACAACACATAATAAAATAAAACAAAAAATTAAAAAATAAAAATAAATTAATAAAAAAGACAGATAAGGGTTAGGGCGAGAGAAAAGCAGTGATAAGATTAGTACTTTCATATGTGACATACATGCAACTATTTGAGTCCATTCTCTTAACCTTTACTCTTAAGACTACCACCCCCTAACAGATAACTTTTACTTTTATGGCTACCAGCTCCTAACAGATGCACACTATACTATAGATTGCAGCAAATACTCCTTTACATGTGCATATAGCAGATATGTCTGTTCCAAGTATACAGATTACAGTTTTTTAGTTTAAAACTTTAAGTTATGCATAGTTGAGTTAACAGTATTGTATATTTGGGAAGTGTGGTAATTGAAATCAAACCTCGGACTAAAATCTAATATTGTATTCTTGGTTTGTGCTACAAACTAACACATGCATGGTTGTTTTAACAGTTGATATATGCATGCTCAATTTGATGCAATTCTGTAAAATACCAAAAATCTGTCTTTAACTTTTAATACTACAATAACACTACTCTCCTTCTGCATAAATACCACATGCCTCCTCCATCCTCACCAATCTAGTGCCATGAGTCCTAACATTGACCTCCCTTTTTCCATTACAGCTGTGGAAAAAACAGAACAGAACATAATACCATTATGAATACCAGTCTTGCATATATTTAGCACATCTGTGGGATGTCCACAGTCCTATATTTCTCATTTCAAGTGTCAAGGGAATCCTTCATCCTGTGAAGTAGGTAACTAAAGTAGTGCCTACATTGGTCACCAGTGTATAGGATACCAGTGTCACTGGATACAGCCTGGGTCAAACTATACCATGCTTCTGACTTATACTGGGACAAAATAGTCCCCCTGCAGCAGCCTAGCTCTGTGGTGTTTCACTAGGAGTCCAATACAAATCTTTGACTCTGGGAGCTCCATCTCTGTGCCCTAAATTTCACATCCTCTCCATGAATGCCTGCCATGTCTACCATGGATCAAGAGAAATGGAGACTGATGGTTTCCCACCAATTACAGTTATTATGTTTACTGGGGGTGTGCACACTGTTTGAAAATGTTGGGCACTGCATGCTCAGCAGTGCGCACCCCTCAGCCCTGCATTTGTGCAATGGTAAATGGTGCACAACAGTGGCAAGCAGTGAGAAATTACATAATTGTAGTTGCAGTTATATGGGTCATTGGATATACAGCAGTTGTGTATATGTATTAGGCAAATGTGAAGGCCATGCCAGTCCACATAGTAGATATATACTTACAGGAATATAGTACACAGTCTGTCTACAGTCATACATTTGATAAGAATGTGATAATACATAATGGGAAATGGGACAAAAGTAAAACTGTATGGAATATGCTGTGTTTGAACCCACAACCATGTCTATGGTAGTTCTACACTTGTACCTATTGTCACAAGAGGGTTAAGAAAACACTTGTCTATGTTATAGTTAATTGCTGTCAGGGTCCATTTCTGCTTCCTGGGGGGGGGGAGTCAGTTGCCCAGTTTGCACATTGTATTAATTTTGCTCTGTTTTCTGTGTTTGTGCTAAGCGGCACATTGAGCAAACACTGGCCAAAAAAAAATAAATAACAGAGAGAAAAGGTTTCAAACCCAGTACCATCTGGCCCCAAAAATCAATGTATCAATGGATTAACAAGTGCTGTTACAGAGTCAGTTAAGTAGCAGGTATACTTCATAGACTCAGTACTATCTGTCAGACTTTATCAATGTGGCTAGCATTTGTGCACTGCTTAACTATGTGCAAACGTGTACCTCGGATGCATACAAATATTGCTAAGTGTTGCATAAACCCGCTGCTTGCCATGCTATGGAAACCTACATATTATTAAGTATTACTGCTGTTTATTGTCCATTTCTTGTTTATGACATGACATTACATGCTGAGACATTAAAACATTGAAGATCCTGTCTCACACTATGTCATATAATTACAATGCAGCCAATTGCTGCACCCCCTAAGCACTGCAACCCTGGTGTCTCAGTACTTTTTCCACATATATATATCACCTACACTACAGAACATAATATCAAATGTGTTATATGCAGTGCACAGCAATCTGGTAACATGCAGAACTACAATTATTGGCCCATAAGCCTAACAAGGCTTATCTGCAAGGCTAGGGAAGGGATCAGCATGGAACTTATCCAAAAGGACATAGATGACCTTCAACACACTTGAGTCAACCCATGTAGTGTCTGTCAAGAATAGATCTTGCCTATTGAATCTTGTGGACTTCTTTGATACTGACCTCAAAGACCTGGATGACAGATAACAGGATACACCACCAATGTTCAGTTATCCAAGGCCTTTGACAATACCCCCATTCATGTCTCATAGTGAAAATGTCCATTCTGGGAATTAAGCCATACAGTACTTGCTGGAGAGCCAACCTGTTTACCAACAGAACACACACTCTTAAAGTTGGGGTCTGCACCCACCACCACTAGCCACTCTCCAATGGAATACCCCAGGGATCTGTACTGGACCCTCAACTGTGTGGAAACTACTTCCCTAAAATGCTAGCAACAATAGATGGTCTGTGGTAACCACATTTGCAGATGACTGTTAATTGGATGCAGTCATACAAAGTCTCTCAATGATGGTAACATATGACAGAAGTGGCTGACAGAGACAAACGATTAGTACCAAACTCACCAACTGAACCTTACAGCAAACAATGTTTCATTCCCCTTTGGCAATGAAGTACCCCTGCTAATTATGATATACATAGCACACCTCTCAGCTAACACACAGTGTTGTGAGACTTGTGAACACATGTTCATAGCAATCTACACTTCATCACTATGTGTCCCTAGTGGTGAAACACACACATTCTGCAATGCGCACCTCATACATATAGACATCATATCCAAGACCAGGAAGGGCACAGCTCTTTTGTACTCCACCCTTATTAGACCACTAATTGAATACAAGGCTCCATTTCATCTGTACTTCACCAGACAACTGCAGCAATTGAAGAAAAAATAGAATTCTGTAACTGGGAGAATGCTGGTCCTCCAAACATCACATACATGGAAAGACTAAAAAAACTGTCACTGTACTCAGTATCCTGCAAGCTGCTGAGAGGGGACCTATATCTGATCTACAGAGACATCTCAGACCCTACCCCACAGGAAATACTGGGCATCTGCAAATCAAATGGGGCAAGAATAACTTGCCCAAGGTACTCAACCTATCCAGTGACATAAACAGAACATTTTCGGGAGACAGATATATCCCCATTGACTCACACTCCTCTGTAATAGGCTCCCAGTATATGTGAAACAGTGCTCCTCAATGACCCTGTTTAAACGCAACCTTCACTACTGGCTGGGTGAATGTAAAATCACCTCTGGAGTGGCACCTATGTCCCTCATAGACAGGGGCAGCTGCTCAGAAAATCGATCTGCTAACAATGACCATCTAAATATGTTTAATAAGGATACTTGTGTTTTTTACACAGCTAGGCTTCTATTGCCTTATGTGTAGTGATAACAATGTATTCCTCAAACTCTCCGAAATTCTTGAGCACTGTGTGTACAAGCAAGTCATGTATTATCTCCCTCAAGAAAACATTATCACCCTTACACAGGACTGCTTCCACCCCACCATAGCACCACCACTGCACCCCTTTCATTCACTAACTCCATCTCTCTAGCCACAGACAATAATAAATTGGTCTCCTGCCTCTTCTTAGATCTCTCAAAAGCCTTTGACACTGTCTCCTTCTCCATCCTTCTCTACAAACTTTCTCAACTCAATCTCTCCCCTACTACTATCTCACAGTTTTCCAGCTACCTCATTAACAGACAGCAAAATGTCAAATGGCTCTCGGCTCTTTCTCCCTTCCTCCATATAAAAATGGGAGTCCCACCAGGCTCAATTCTCGGCTCCCTTCTGTTTAATATTTTTACTAAACAACTCTATACATCCTGCCCTCAGTCATCCCTCATACAATATGCAGATGATTCCATTATTATCACCATAGATGACAACCCCTTTGACCTGCATACCCATACTCAAACCTCCTTCAACCTCACTGAAACCTGGCTTAGTAACAACCAACTCATTCTAAACTCTAAAAAGACAAAACTCTTTCTTTTCCTTCCAAAATTAATCTATCATTATAAATCCTCTTTCACCAACTCCTCCTTAATAACATTACTATCTCATCTGAACCCTACACTAAGCATCTTGGAGTAATTGTTGATGACCAACTTAATTTGACCTCCATGTACACCACTGTATAAAGAAGACCCACCAACAACTTTATCTTCTTTATAGGAACAAAAAGTTCCTTACCCCCAACTCCAGAATCTCATATACCCAGGCTTATCTTCTTCCTAACCTCTTTTACTCTTCTCAAATCCTTACTAACTTATAATTCTCTCTTCTATCCAAACTTGAAACTACATATTACAAAGTTGCCAGATATGCAGCCAACCTGCCACCAACATCTCACCACTGTCTTGCCCGTTGTACACTCAGCTGGCTAGAGCTTCTGAACCAACTCTTAAATTCACAGTTTCCCATCATCCACACCATCCTAAATCAACCCTCCTCCTGCCCTAGCATCTCCTCACTTCTCTCCCTCTATAACCCTCCTTGCTCCTTCAGAAGCTCAGAACAATTTCTCCTACAGATTCACAGGCCAAAAAATCTTTAGGACAAAACCTTTGCAGCCACTTTCCTGCACTATTTTGGAATAAGCTTCCCTTGGCCCTTAGATATATTACCAATTTTCATGACTTCAAGACAACTCTTAGAAATTACCTAAACAGAGCCTGGATTTGTCACCATAATCATCCCATTTGAAATCCTTTGCTTTCCTATTTCAACTATCAACTAGTTCTCTCCTTTCCCCTCCTAGTTTCATTGCTCACAGACATCTACCACTATCACCTCTTCAGTCTTCCTCCTCCTACTCTTATTTCCCCTTACACTGTTACTCATCAAAATAACTGCTATAACTAAACTACCTGTCCTGATATTTACCTTTAATTCTCCTTCTTTTCTAACTATGTTCCTACCTACTTCCTCTTTCTTCACCTCCCATTTGAATGGCCTCTTTTCCTAATTTTTTCCCTTACTCGTAAAACTTTGATCATATACTTATCCTTATTTTTATATTAGCTTTTTTATAATTTTATATATTTTAGCATAATCTGTACTGAGTATTTTCTACTTGCATATTATTTTCTTTTTACTAGCTTAACCTGTACTGTGTATGTTTGTCTTGCATAATTTGTATTGGGAATATTCTAGTGCATATTTTGTGAGGTGGAGCTTTTGTCCCCAGGCCTCCGCTGAAAAAAGGCTGCAAGCTTAATCAGACTATCCCGGTCAACAAATGTCAAATAAATAAATGCAATATGTGAGAGATGCAACTATACAATGTATCTAGAATAAATGCTGTCTTTCTCTCTCTCTCTCTCTGTCTCTCTCTCAGGTAACATCAAACCAGATATCAAACAGGTTGTCAGCACACACATTTCATCTCCTCAACAAACCAAGTGCATAACACATAAAGCCACATACACATAAGTGGTCATTAGAAGCTTACCAAATGAGCAGAGACTTCACAAATGCAAACCTTCTGCACACATTACAGGCCCAATGGAACCCACTACACATAAAAACAGATGCATCAGTGTGTCACCCACTAAGTCCTTAAGACAAAACACCTCAAAACCAATGTCTTGCTCATAGGTGAATCCATAGTGAAACACACCAATGTCCTCCTTACAAGGCTGTAAAAGGAGAAAGTCACTGTCAGCTGCCTGTCAGGTGCCAGGATACACAAAGTCATGCATGCACTCAAGTTTGTCAACAACAACCACAGTTACACCTCTGTCATACTCCATGGTGAAGTAAATGGCTTCAGACTTACCTCACTGGACTATATGATGAGAGATATGACTGTGGTCTCAGACTATGTGTCCCAGACAGATATGCCCTTTGCACTAAGCAGTATTCTACCTTTACCCAGGATGATGTCTCAATACAAACAAAATAATTATCGACTTCACCAATTGGCCTAGCTACTTGGGTTATTTGAGGGGGATCCACTATTTGTCAGCCTGGTATTATATAGGTCAACAGACCACACTGTTTTGCCAGGGATGGTCTTCATCTATCACCTCTTGCCTTTGGGTTACTGGCCAAGGTACTTGCTTCCCACATAGTGCCTTTTTTAGGTTATGTCATAAGAATAAAATTCCTGATGTAAAAATATTCCCAAAAGACAAACTCAGGGTTATGCTGTTTAATAGTAGGTGTCTGAATCAGAAACTACACTCAATGGAGCCAATTCTTACTTGGGAAGATGTCGATGTTTGTGCAGTCAGAGAGACATGGTTTAGGGTCCCATAGAGTACTCTGGTCATGAAAGACAATAATGCCTTCCACATATTCAGGCTGCAAATGAACTTGAATGAACCAAAGGAGGTGTATCTATCTTCATAAAAAACAAATACACCTCAAGACTGGTTATGCAATATGACTTCCTAGAGATACTCCAGGTCCAACTAACTGTAAGAAAGACCTCCCTTCATGTCATTGTTAGCTGCATGTCCACCATGAACCATAAAAACTACACAGTACCTTCCTGGACCTACATGAGTCACTAATAATACAGCCAAACATCCTAGACATGGGTGACTTTAACTATCCTTTCACTGATTGGGATACATATATGAGCTTAAATACACTAGCCCTAAGGTTTCTGCACTTTGTAAACATGAATGCTCTGGAATAGTTAGTCTGCAACCCCACAAGGGGCTCGAATGTCCCTGATCTAGTACTCACCAACATGGTGGCTCATCAAGTTAACTGACGACTGCAAATTCTGTGCAATTATTGAATCCCCAAATGATATCAACATACTATAATATGGGTTTATGTACATAAATGATTGATGCCAAAGCCACAGACTTAAACTTAATCCAGAAAATGCACTATTATACCTTTTGGCAAAAGGGAAGTCCCTGCAAATTATACTAATAATAATACTGCCCTAAATTCCAACCCAATGGTGAGAGAGTTGGGAATGCAGGCTGATAGCAACCTCAACTTTGATCATCATGTATCCACAGTGATAAGGAAGACCTTTTATGTTACACACTTCATAGGTAAGGGCATAACATACAAAACTAATAATTTTATAACATCACTGTACTCGTCCCTCATCAGGCCAGTTATGGAGTACAATGCTCCCTTTTGCATGTACCTAATCAGACACTAGCAATGGCTGGAGAGACCTACGAGGTATCTCACCAAAAAAATCCAGGGACTTCAACACATAATCTACATCAACAGACTGAAGGCCCTGTCAGTGTACTCTGTATCTTATAGACTGCTTTGAGGCAAGTTGTGCCTGGCCTACAAAGCAGTCTTGAACCTGCCTTAATTTAAAATTCTGAAAATCAAATGGGGCAAGACTCACTCACTCTAGAGACCTTAACCTAGCCTGTGACATTAACAGGACATGCTGAACAGACATATGTCTCCCAGAGACTGGCAATCCTTTGGAACAAAATTCCAGTTCACATGAAACTGAGCTCCTCAACGGCCCTATTTAAGTTCAGCTTGGAAAATTGGATGGTATATCATACATTTACCCCGGGGAGTTTCACCTATGTCACTCTTAGACAGGGGCAGACAGTGCTCATCATGGGTTTACAAATATGGACTGCATATCATTGTCTATAAGAGAACAATGATACAACTTGGCTAGACTTGAAAAGGCCCAAGGGCATTTAGCCTAGTAACCTCTTATGAACCTATGAGCCTAGGGCCATTATGGTAGCAGCCTCATATGAACCTATGAAGCTATGATCATATACAGGACTGCCAACATCTTGTCTCATGCATGACCTGCTGATGTCATGTACTATAAGTTCACCTGCAGTCTCGCAAAAGTCAGATTTGTGCTGTGGCACTTGCATTAAGTACTCTGTTCTATAGGTATTTTAGTCTCACTGCAGTTAACTCCATGTCTGTAAGAGATGTCTTCCTTCACATTACAGAGAGCATTTTACACCAACATGTGTGACACTGTTATATTCTCCTCAACAGACACTGCTGATGTTATCAGTTATAAAGTGTTGTCTCAGACATTCTTAAGTCGAACTTGTGGCACGGCGGTTGCATACAATACTGAGTTCTGTAGTCTGTATAGTTTGGTAGGGGTGCTTTCTCACTGCAGTCAACAGGGTGTGCCTGTGTGTGTGTGTGTGTGTGTGTGTGTGTGTGTGTGTGTGTGTGTGTGTGTGTGTGTGTGTGTGAGCTCTTGCTTGACATTACAGATAACCTTTTACAGCAGCATGTGGGACACTGTTATTAACATATTCTCAACAAACACTGCTGATGTCATCAGCTATATCAGATTTTTGGATATGCAATCACCCTACCAGGGCATGATCAGACACTGGCCTTGAGGCCAGGCAGAAGTCCCTCATCCTATACCAGTCAGATTGCAATGACATGGCTTTTAATCTATCCACATACATCATGGCATGGTTTGTAGACCCTGTGTTATCTTGCTGAGAAAGCCCTGTGGTCTCTCCAGCTGCTGCATGTGTCTGGTGAGGTACATGAAAAAGAAAGCATTATACTGTATTACTGTTCTGATTAAGTTTGATTGCAGCACTGTCATACAATCCTAAGATCTGAATATGATGGCATGACTTATGATGTGCACTATATGTTTGCTCTAGAAAATCATTAAAGAGAGAAGGTAGAAAGTAATGTGAAATACTGATGCTATCAAACGTCTAACTTTCCAAGAACAATATAAGTCAAAGATACAATTACCAGTTCAACACCACAAATGCAGATATACTTAGCAATAAGTCAGCTATGCACCCTGAGCATATCACACAAAACTGTTGTATTCCTGAATGAAAAAGATAGAAAACATGGATATTGCACAGTTATCATGACTTGCACAGGGTGCTGTTGGGGGGCAGGAAGCCTAGGCTGACACAAAAGGTAGATGAGTGTGTGTGAGTAAGAAAGAGAAGAACACAAACATTTGGATAAAGCAATAAATGACCACTGAGACAAAATAAGTAATTGTTGTGTGTGTGTCTGAGGGTTCCACCAGGTGAAATTGGTGTGTGGGTGCTTGCATGAACACAGCCAAGCTCTGTGTTAGCTCTACATTTTGGTATGTCAAACAAGTGTGAGCTGTGCATGGTAGAGGTGGCAGTTCATCGTTGACATCCCCAATCATGAAAACTGACTGTCAGGATGTGCACTTGCATGTCCATGCCCACGGTCAGATGCAGTGCTGCTACCTGAATATGATTCATGTCTGATGGATGAGCTCCCTTCATGGGGATGCCCAGAACCATGATCCCATGGCCTGGCACATCTGGGTGTGGAAAGCACACTCACTGATGGAGCAGTGGAAGTACTGCCACTATGGGACCATGATTGGTCATGGCCATGTTGCCTGACAGCAGATGATGTGGCTGACCTACACCCATGAGTATGCCATTTCCCTCCCAGCAGACATTCCATCGCAGACACTGCTTGTTCCATGACAGACACCCCCCATTCCAATGTGCCATTCATCCAATCCAGTAAATTGGCAACATAGTGGAGGCAGTCATGCATGTCAGCCTGTGAAACATCCACAACCCTGAGCATTTGTCTGGAGTACCTATGGGAATATGTCTGTGACTCCACGATGGCCTTAAACATGCATTGAGTGACATGGGAAGAGACACCTAAACCAGGTGGAAGGGGACACAGTTCCCATCTGAACACCCCCATCAATCCTCCTGTGTGGCACCCCACCCACACTTTTGGCTACAGCCAGACACAGATACTGAAGCTGTAGAAGCAGCACTTCCCTGATCAATGTCTTCACCCTCCAACTGTCCAGTATCTCTGGCCTCATTGGATTGGGTAGTAGTAGGCCTACTGGCTGTGTCCATTGGAAATGCATTTGATGGCTACATGTCAACCTTTGTGCCAAATTCATCCTCTGCACCCACCCCCTGACTGTGCCTCAGTTTGGCCATCATCAAAGTCTGCTGATATGCTGACATCAGGTGGCACAGGGTGCAAACTCCCTGTGTCATGATCACCTGTGATAAAAAGCAAGAAACACAAACATACATCAATACCTGCACTACTATACTGCGATATATACTAACAAGCTAACAGTGCTGCCACTATTACAAACAGTACATCAATATACACAACAGGCCTGAGATCAAAATCACACACTACAATGTTTCTTTAAATTGCTCAGCAGTAATTACAAAAAAAAATGTTTGTCTTACCATCTGCAGAAGACATATTCTACTTTAGTCCAGACAGTCCTGGAAAAAGTTAAGCAAGAGGTAATGGTAACACCATCACAATTAACAGTAACACAGGGGGTAATACATTTACCCCTTTATATGTCCCTTAAGCATTATTTCAACAAGAAGCATGGCTGACAGCTGAAACCTAAGATTATAACTGTAGCAATATACAATCTGCCAAAAAAGACATGTGACACAGAATTAACTCATTCATTTAAATTGTTTTACTATACAGCAGCATTCAGCTGTTCAGATAACAAAGCCTACCTGAATGCTTCTTCTAAGATGTGCTTTCTGTCTTGGAAACTGTTGCTGTCTGGATCTCTGATATTGGCCAGGAACTCTTCACTGGGGGGATTAGTAGTGGTTCCCTAGCAGACCCTCCCCAGTAACCATCTGGTCACAGCCCACTGCAGCTGCTCTCCTCTCCATGCAGATGTAATCATATCAGTGGCCCTGTGATGCACCTGTTTATTTGTCCTGTCATGGCCACCCACAGCATTTAGATCATTGACAATCTGCTGCCATATTTGCATTCTAAATGCCATATCTCTCCATCCCCTTTTCAGGTGAAAAGCACCATTTGGCATACACATCTACAATAACCTGATTATTGGCATCACCATAGACTGACACACCTGAGCATCATACTCATAGGTGTCCTAAAAGACAACAGATGTATAATACACATAACTATCGCATAACTACTAAATAACTGTTTCCTGATAAAACAGAAATGGTAGCCAGTCAGTATAAGCCAGAGGAGAAATAGAAACACTCTACAGACATGAAATACTAACAACAGCCAGGATGCAAAACAAGTAGAGTAACAAAAGCAATATATCCTTGTTTGTGCCATAATAGTAACTCACCTTTGTTCCTCCCACCAAAAGTATAGTCCATTCTTGTTTGTGCCATACAGTAACTCATCTTTGCTCCATTGCCCATAAAAAAACAGGTAAATTACCCATTTTGCTAACAAAACATCTTTCAGATGCTAAAAGTGCTATCAAAGGACCTGTCCTTGAAACATTTGTACATATTTATCACACAGCATTCCATTTTCATGTATTGACAATCATGTATACCTCAGAAATAGCTTGACAAACATGCCCATGCTATTAGTACACTTCTAACTAATTTAGACAGATAAAAGTGTAAAATCCTTTGCTTCACATTATTCTTGAATACATTCCAGCATATGCAGTATATAGGTGACAAAATGGAAGCATTCCTTCTGAAGTTCAATATGCCTCTGTACAGATATAGCCTGAAGAAAAAGCATTTTTGCAGCCTTCCAAACATATAAAACTCACCTCACCATCAGTTTGCCTAGCTACATGGTTGTCTTTTTATATGGGTGTAGATTATTAATGGATTGCAGCTGTGATTGATTACTATTTGGGAGAAGGAAAACATAACATCATTTCAGGCTGCCTTACTTCAACCGACTGTGTCAGGTTAGATCTAGAAAGTGTTAGATGTAAGGCTGGACATGTAAGAAAGTTACACACAATTCACTGGTTGTGTTCCTTAACATACAACCTGCCCTTCATTTGTTGACAATTGCATTTGATATTATTTTCATGTAACATCCTCATGCATTTTAAGGCCAATGATATCTCTGAGTACCGGTCAGATAACTAATGAATGACCAACAAACACAGAAAGGTAAGGCAGAGCTGTATATTTGTAAGCAATAATCATAACAGGTTGTATAATCACTAAATGCACTACATCCAAATATAATAAATAGTTTGTTGCAGTTGGCTGTTTGAAGAATGAGTTCAGTGCTTTGCTGCATAGCTGGTTCTGTGGCAAAGAGGGCTAAGGCTGTCAATTTCTTGTGTATGTCATACATTGATTTTCATTGATTCAACTACTTGCCTCTTTTGTTTTCCTTTTTTCCCTTTTCTGTCAGTTAAGCTGCAGGTGTGTTTCACAGGTGGTAATTATAGCATAAGCTGCTGAACTGCATGCTAACCAAACTGGTGGAGCTATTCAATAAGCTATAAAGCAGCCATGTAGACTCCATGCTGTTTTTTCCTGTGGATTTAACAACTTTTGGAGTACAGACACAGAAAGTCTACATGGACATAATGTTAGGAGCTTCTGCTGTTTTAATCCATTTGTATGTGCTACAGTCTGAAGCCAGTGCTGCTGCTTTTGCCAATAGGCCTAAGCCAAGAAGGAGAAGAGTTTTCAGGCCCAATTTAACTTTTCGCAACCTACATGACATGGAAATTGTTGAGCACTACAGGGTGGACATGGACACACTACAAGAACTCTGAGAGCTCTGCTGCCTTTAACTCAGAGCCAATCACAGATAACCCATCCCAGTGGAGACAAAGGTATGTGTAACCATTAGAATATTAGCTACAGGTACCTTTCAGAGAACCTTTCTGAACCAATACTGTGACAACTGCATTTACAAGGTAAGTCCTGACCCTGGAGTGGCATATCCTTGTATTTCATCACTGGGTACAGTAAGAAGAAAAAGGTGGGAGATTTGTACAGATATTACCATAACATTTGAATGCAGAGACTTATTTGACTTATAAGCATCCATTAGTAAGCAGCAAGCCTCAGGCATCAAAGATTCACACAGACATACCTCTCAAAAGAACTGATGATCTCTGCATGCCCTCAGTTTACCAACATACATTTGTACTGGAAAATCATTGACAAGAGAAGTTACATAGTAAAGATACAAATTGCAGTTTCTGACATACAATCATCATAAGATCAAACAGCAGGCAGGATGCAAAGCAAGGAGATTAACAAGAGCAACATTTCCTTGTTTGTGTCATAGCAGTAACTCACCTTTACCCCCCCCAAAAAAATTAACAATGTACTCTTCTTTGTGTCATAACAGTAACTCACCTTTGCTGCCCCCAAAAGAACAGCCTATACTTGTTTGTGCCATAACAGTAACTCAATTTTGCTCCCCCCCACAAAAGAACAGTGTACCCTTGTATGTGCCATAACAGTAACTGACCTTTGCTCTCCCCCAAAAGAGCAGTCTATGCTTGTTTTTGCCATCCAACCTGCCCCTCAGTTGTTGGCAATTGCATATCATATTATTCCCAGTTAATATCCTTACACATTTTAAGACCAATAATATAGAATGGCTTACAAACTTCATGTGTCAGCGTACTGGTCAGATAACTGTGGAATGACCAACAAACACAGAACGGTAAGACATAACTGTATATTTGTAAGCAAAATTCATAACAGGCAGTGTGATCACGAAGTCCACTATGTCCAAATATAATAAATATATTAAATGTACAAATAGTTTATGGTTTAATATCAGTGTACATTCTGTTGCTGTTGTGTGAAGAATGACTGCGGTTCTGTGCTGCAAAGCTTTTTTTGTGGCAAAGAGGGCTAAGATCATCATTTTCTTGAGTGTATGCATACATTGATTTTCTTCATTTCAACTACTTGCCTCTTTCTTCCTTTTTTTTTTGTCTTTGTTTGTGTAATGTCTTTTTCTTTTGGCCAGTATTTGTTCAATGCGGCATGTAGCACAATCATGAAAATAAAGGAAATGAATGGAAGTTTTGGCTGTGCTTATGTTGTTTGCTCAAAGTGCAGCAGTGTGCAAACTGGCTAACTAGACCACCTAGGAAGCAGAACAGACCCAGACAGTCACAAATAGAAACTGGATACATTCAGTTAATGCCACTGATGTCATGTAACTAGTCATGTGGCAGCAGGTGTTAAGTGTAGGGCTGGAGTGCATATGGTTCTAGGTTCTTGTGCAGGGTGTGAAACCTTTGTTTTACTGTTGTGACATTGCAGTTTATAGCAATGAAGTGCAACATAGACAAGTGTTTTCTCAACCTACTTGTCACAAAAGGTGTAAGTGTAGGACTGCCATACACATTGTCCTGGGTTATAATACAGCATATTCCATAAAGTTTTACTTTTGTCCCAATTCCCATTATGTATTATCATATTATTATCAATGTATGACTGTGGATATAATGTGTACTATATTCCTGTAAGTATATTTTGCTATCTAGACTGGCATGGGCTTCAGATTTGCCTAGCACACATACACAACTGCCTTTACATCCAATAACCCACATAAATGCAACTCAATTATGTAATTCCTCATTGCTTGCCACTGTTGTGCACTGCTTACCATTGCAAAAACCCGGGGCTTGGTGGGGGGCACTGCTGAGCACCTTGTTTTCACAAAGATAAGTGGTGCACAACATTTTCAAACAGTGTGTGCACTCCCAGTAAATGTGATAACTGGAACTGGTGGGAAAACATCAGTCTCTATTGCTCTTGATCCATGGTAGACATGGCAGGTGTTCTTGGAGAGAGTGTGAGATTTAGGGCTTAGACATGGGGTGTCCTGGAGTCCAAGGTTTTTACTGAACTTCTAGTCAAACACCACAGTGCCAGGCTGCTGCAGAGAGCCTATTCTGGCTCCCAGTATAAGTCAGAAGCTTGGGATAGTTTGGCCTGGGCTGTAGGCAGTGCCACATGTATCCCACAGCCTGGTGGCCAATGTAGGGACCACTTTAATAGTGACCTATATTACAGAAAGAGGGATGCTCTCATTGCTTGGATCGAGGAATATAAGACTGTGACCATCCCACAGTTGTGTAAGTATGAACTACAGAGAATACTTGTAAGGTTTAAAAGCTGAATATAGACAAGACTGGTATTCATAATGATATTCTGTTTTATTCTGCTTTTCCCACAGCTGCCATGGAAAGAGAGTGCAATGTTAGGACCCATGTTGCTAGAGGGAGGCATGTGGTATGTATCCAGCAGGAGAGTAGTGTTATTGTACATTTAACATTAAAGATAGCTTTTTGGTATTTTATAGAGCTATATCAAATTGAACATGCATATCTCAACTGTAAAATCAAGTATACATGCATTAGTCTGTAGCGCAAACCAAGAGTACAATATTAGACTTTAGTCAAAGGTTGTGGGTTCAAATATCAGACTTCCTAAATATACAGTAATGTTAATTCTTCAATTATGTGTAACTTAAAGGTGTAAAGTAAACGCTCTATACCAGTGGCACACATGCTGTGCTGTAAACTGTAATCTGTATTACTGGAACATGCATATGTGCAATATATGCACATGTAAATTAGTACTTGCTGCAATATGTTGTATAGTGTGCATCTGTTAGGAGCTTGTAGTCTTAAAAGTAAAAGTTATCTGTTAGGGGGTGGTAGTCTTAAGAATAAAGGTTAAGATAATAGAGTCAAATAATTGCATTAATCCATTGTATGTCACATATGATGGTACTAATCGTATTTCTTTCTTTCTCTCACCCCAGCCCTTATTTCTTTTTTTTTAAATTTTATTTATTTTTTAAGTTTTTTGTTTTATTGTATTATGTGTCATCAAAATGTGTCCATGTCATCCATGTGTTCCACATTAACACAATGCTTCACAGCACAGTGGGGTAAATCTGCCTCACAGGATCCACCTACCTCCACTCCATTGGCTCTGGCACCATTGCCCAGCATGTCTTGGACCAGCCTGGCAGCACCACCGTTGCTGGTGCTGCACTATCTGTCCCCTCAGGTAGTCCTGCCCTGGAGAATAGTCCAGTGTCTCCCTCTAGGAGCAATGGCAGAGGTAGTAAATTTATCACCAGCATTGAATTCCCAAGGATGGTACATAGGGTTGTGCACAGCACTGTTGGTGCACACCTACACTGGGTGGAGAGGCTGCTCTCCCTTATTTTACATAGTACCAGGAGGAGGAGGAAGAAGACATTAAGTGCTCCAACCAGTGGCACAGTGAGGTTACAGTGATGACTGTACTGAAGGTGAGGACTTGATTCTCAATGTCACCCAGCTTAATGACCATGAGACCTGTATGCCCCCACCCTCACCCTGTCCATAGTGTCCACCGACCTTTTGTGTCCATCACTGTCCCTGTCTCTTGACTTGTCTGTCTGAAATTGCTTCTTCACCTACCTGACTTATCAGACCCAGAAATACTTATGTCCCTTCCCGAACATTCCTCTCTCTCTCAAAAAAAAAAAAAAGAAAAATGGGCACCAATCCCACAAAAAAAATTGTCTCATACATAGCTCTCCATTCTGCACGTCATTTTGACACACTTGATTTGGTCCAATTGGCTATACAAGATTGTGTTGTGGACACCCCTCTATCTGGTGGTGACAGTCCTAATTCAGCTAATATTCTGCATATATTATCAGGTTTTACTGCCAAATAAATGGATAGTTATAGTTCATTCCTACCTCCCTCCTGCACATTCCTGTATTGCTTTCCCTTTATTCTTCACCCTGCTTGCTCTCCATTTCAACACAGTCCTATCTTCCCCATTTCTTTTATTTAAAGATTTATTGTTGATGTTGCACATGGCACTATAACGTGCAGCAACGGCAATATGAAAGTAGTTAAGTATTAGATACAGTTGTATTCAAACTCAGTACCATCTTGTCACAAAAATGAATGTATCAATAAAATAAAATAAAGCACTGCATTAACTGCATTAACACATGTTGCCACATAGTCAGTTAAGTAGCAGATGTATTTCAGAGACTCAATACTAATTGTCAGACTTTAGCAATGTGGTTTGTGATGTGTATCTTGCATTCAAAACCATCACTCAAACCTGCTGCTTGCCACACTATGGATATATATATACTATGCTGTATTACGGCTGTTTGCTGTCCATTTCTTTTCATGTCATGAAATTACATGTAGAAACATTACAGACTGAGGGCCCTATCTAACTACATGTCACATACTTAAAATATATCCATGTGTTGGCACCCCTCATGCACTACAACCCTGGGGTCTCAGTACTTTTTCCACATATATATCAACCATACTACAAAATGTAAAATAAAATGTTGTGTGGTTGAACTACAACTATTGACCCATATGCCTAAAATCCTTATTTGCAAGGCTAGTGCAGGAATCAGCATGAACCATATCCACAGGACCATATGTGACCATCAACACACTTGACCCTATCCATTTTGGTTTTGTCAAGGGTAGACCTTGCTTACTGACCCTTGTGGACTTCATGGATAATGACCTCAAAAACCTGGATGAAGGATAATAGGAAATACCACCTATATTGTGTTATCCAATACCTTTAACACTGTCCCTCATTCATGTCTTATAGTGAAGACCTCCCATTTGGGAATTAGGCCATACAGTACTATACATCAACAAACAGCATGAAAATGACAAAACAGTACCAAAGCAAAACAGACACATGCTGTGAAGTAACAGAGTCTAAACAGGAATGGTGCAATAACTGGATATAAAAAACTAAATTTTATTACTTAAAGTTAAAAACTATACTCATTTAGCGCTTTCATCCATATCAATGTGGACTTCATCAGAATAATGTGTCTGCTTTGCCATACAGTACTAGATGGATAGTCAACTGGCTCAATGACAGAACACATACTCTTAAAGTTGGGGACTGCACCTCCACCACTAATTCACTCACCAGTGGAGTACCACAAGAATCTGTTCTGGGCCCTCAGCAGTTTGGAAAATACTTCTCTGAAGCATAGGCAACAGTAGATGGCATGTGGTTTACTAAGTTTGCAGATGACTGTGTTAACTGGACACATTTATATAGAGTCCACCAATGATAGTAACATGTTACAGTAGGGGCTGAAACAGACTGATTACTGGTGACAACTCACGGACTGAACTTTAAGCATACAATGAATCTTTTCACCTTTCTCAGTGAAATGCTCCTGATAATTATGCTATACATAACACCCCTCTAAGCTTTAAAACAGTGTTGTGAGACTTGTGAACACATGTTGATAGCAATCTACACTTTCATCACTACGTGCCCATAGTGATAACACACACAATCTGTATTGCGCACATCATAAATATGGACATTAAATCGAAGACAAGGGTAATCAAATATCTGCTGTACTCTACCCTTATCACACCAATAATGGAGTACAATGTTCACATCTCTCTCTACCTCACCAGAACCCCTGCAGCAAGTAGAGAGAACACAGGGTTGTGCATAGGGGACTCACAGATTTCCAGACATGACTGATATACCTGTCACTGTCCATGGTATCATGTAGGCTGCTAAGTGGTGATCTATGGCTGCCGTGCAGAGCATTCTCAGACCCTGCCCTTCTGAAAATGCTGGACATCTGCAATTCAGATGGGGCAACAATAATTTGCCTCAGGATTCTCAGCCTAGCCTGTGACATAAACAGACCATGCTGGGGAGACAGATCCAGTATCTGTCTGCCCGGGATGACATGATCGACAGACCACGCTGCTTTGCCAGATATGGCCTGCACCTGTCGCCCTTGGGATTCCGGATACTGGCAAAGGCTTTTGCCACCCCTATAGCGCCTTTTTTAGGCAAGGTTCAAATGACAAATTCACCACCGTAACAGGTACAAGCAAGCAAAATCTGAGGGTAATGCTACTCAATGTTAGAAGTCTAAACCTCAAAATGCACTCACTTGAGGCACTCCTTAAAATGGAGAACATTGACATCTGTGCAATGACAGAGACCTGGTTCAAAGCTCCAGAGAGCACCCCTGCATTACCAGGCTATAATTCATACCACACCTTTCGGCCACCAAACCCGGACTGAAACACTAAAGTTGGAGGCTTGTCCATATTCATTAAGGATATCCACACCTCCAAGCTAGTTGCTCAGCATAATGCATCTGAGATTATCCAAGTTCAACTAACTCTGGGCAAAACCACAATCCAGATTGTAGCTTGCTACAGACCCCCCACCATGCCCCAGGATTCCCACTCCTCTTTTCCTGATACACTGGAAAATATTAAGGTACAACCCAACACTCTAATAATGGGTGATTTCAACTACCCTAACATTAACTGGGAAAACTACTCATGTACCGACTCTTTTGCTCAACGTTTTCTGGAAATCATCAATTCCAATGCTTTGGATCAACTTATCCACACCCCCACCAGAAGCAACAATATCCTAGACTTGGTCATCACCAACATGGGTGACCAGTGTTCCACACCAGAGGTCAGCTCCTCATTGGTCAGATCTGACCATAAGCTAATCACCCTAGATATCAACATCCTGCTCCCACCCCCATTAGGAAAACAACCGTAAAAAAATTCTCCAAAGCCAACTTCATGCTTCTTAAGACAGAAGTGGCAAACTTCATGACACTCATGCAGATGGACAATAGAGGTATGACTGCTGAATCCTACACAAATGCACTTTATAAGCACTTACACAAGTGCATGGATCATGCTATCCCTAACAGAACCAAGATGCTATCCTCCAAAAAGGGAAGCCAATCTGGTGGTCTTCTGCCATAAACAAACTCTACAACAGAAGAAAGAAACTGTTGCAAAAAAGAGTAAAATCCCATGATTGGAGGAACTCCCTGGTCAGCCTCAGTAAGAAGCTGAGATCCCTCATAAAATCCTCCAAAGCTAGTTATGAAAACAAAATTGCCACTGATTCTAAAGACAACCACAAAGCATTCTATAACTATGTTAAAAATCTCAATGGCATCACTCAGATCTGCTCTGAGTTACAGCACAATGACACTAAATATACAGAATCAAATGATATTGCCAACATCCTGGCAGATAGGTTCAGTGCTAACTTTACCCACCTCTCACCCCCCTAAAGGGTCCATCTTTATACCGGAAGAATGCAAAGTTCCTGTAATCATGGCTGCACAGGTAAAAACTTCACTCTCCAAAGCCAAGAACACAGCATCCATGGGACCTGACAACATCCCAGGCTGCCTTCTACATGAACTACAGAATGAACTGGCACCCCACCTAAGCACCATGTTCAATCATAGCCTCACCTCAGGCTGTGTGAACATTGAATGGCGCACTGTGACAGTTATCCCACTCTGCAAAGGGGGGGGGGCCACAACAGACCCTGGGAACTACTGCCCCATTAGCCTGATGAGCCTCGTCTGCAAGGCCATGGAACGTATCATCATGGAACTCATAAACAAAGACATTGGAGATCTCCAAACCCTGGACCCCACACAGTTTGGGTTTGTAAAAGGCAGATCATGTCTCCTAAACCTGATAGACTTCTTTGAAGTAGTCACCAAGGCCATGGATGAGGGTAAGGTGGTTCACACAGCCTATCTAGATCTCGCCAAGGCATTCAACACCATCCCCCACTCTGGAATTATAGATAAACTCACTAAACTAGGTATAAATACCTATGTCACAAGATGGGTTGCCAACTGGCTTACTGAAAGAACTCACACTGTGAAAGTAACAAACTCCAAATCAGACTTCAGACCAGTGACAAGTGGAGTACCACACGGTTCAGTCTTGGGTCCTCTCCTGTTTGGTATCTACTTCTCTGAAGTACAGGCTAACAC
>NC_056727.1:1008244921-1008297421 GCF_019279795.1 Protopterus annectens | reverse complement strand
TGCAAACGTTAATTAACAGTAATCTCACGTCTTTTTACTTACTGATGTCAATAATTTGTGAATACGCCAACACGTGCATAGTTTTTTGAAAGTGGTGCTGCAACTTACTTCCGTGATATTAGCAGAATACGGGAAAGTGAACTTCTGGTCTGTGCGTACATCCCTATGCCTGAGTTTGTATTCACTCACCACCGGCCTCAGCCACAAACAACCTATATGCTAGCCATTTAAACACACACACATTCACTTTAAAACAATATTTTAAGGAGAGTCAATATCTTTTTCCACTGTTCAAGCTTTCTTATAGGCATCAACACAGACTGCATTATATCGGGTGATGTAAGAGCCTCTCTCTTACCTCTTTGCTGAGTATTGTCTTTATGAGAAACTGAGGCTCCCAGACATCAGATCATATAATTGTAATCATATCTTGATGTTCACATTTACAGCATATGTAAAACAGCAGAAGGGATAAATTATATTTTTACCTGGAATTGAACCTCTTCCTTTTATAGCTTTTCAGTTGTGAGGGCAAATGCAGTATATGAATAATAACTGATCAATCAGCATGTTTGGAGGTAAAACCAAACACACAGATATGGAGAAAACTTGCACACTCCAGACACTGAACAAAAGTCAGGACTGAAATGTAGGCCTTGATGTTGGAAGATGGAGATCTTAATTACTTAGCTACAAAATATTCTCCTCTGCTATTGTCATCTACAGCAAACAAATGAAAAGTAACAGCCTTCCTCTCAGGTGACATATCAACTAAAATTTTACATTAGGCATGAATAAGATAGGGCTATAGCAGTGCATCTTTTTAATTGCTTGCCATATTTTATGTTTATATCCATTGAGGTTATTCTTAGAAAAACAACTAGTGTATTGAATGATAATGACTTAGGTTCATAGGTGTTCATAGATGTTTACTAGGTTAATGACCACAAGGGCATTTTTAAGCCTAGCCATGCATCCCAAATCTCTGACAAGTACAGGTACCATTGATAAGTGTAAGAAGGGTATTGGAAGGTGAAACATTTACAAGAATGGGCTTGGGACATGAACAATTTACAAGCTGCCTGTGTCCATTAGAGGCATAGGTGCCAAACCAGGGATGAATTTCCTGTTACCCATCCAATTGCCCAAACTACACTTGAATTGAGTTAGGGAGGAACTCTGCTTCACATGGATGGGGAGCCTGTTCCAGAGAATATATAGTCTCTGGGATTCATACCTGTCTGTCAGGCAGATCCTATTTATATTACAGGCAAGGTTTAAGTCTTTAGAATAGGTAATTGTGGTACTGTTTGATCTGGGGATATGCAGGAGGTCTAGCAGAGTGGGTTCTTGAAAATGCCTTGTATGCAAGCCATAGATCTCTCCTCAACAGCCTGCAGGATACAGAATACAGGGATAGGGTCTTGATGCAGTCTGCATAGGACATGTTACTTACGCCATATATTCTTTTAGTGAGGAACCTCTGTGGACATTCCAGTTGTTGGATATGTTTAGTTAGGTACATACCAAAGGGAGCATTGTACACAATGATAGGTCTGATGAATGCCAAACACAGTGGAACAATGACTTCTTTGAACCTAGATGCCATACCTTTGCTTATAAGTCGCACAACATGGAATGTTTCCTTACTACTGTAGACACATGATGTCTGGTCAAAGGCTAGATTACTATCTATGTGTGTTCCCAGTCCCAGTCCCTGACTACTGGGTTAACTCTTAGTAATGTGTTGTCAATATAATAGTTACCAGGGGAGGATGACTTCCTGAAGGATACTGTTGTGCATTCTTGGCATTTAGTTTTAGTCCATGGCACCAGTTGTTTATCTGCTTCAGCCTTTCATGGATAACATTTGTGCTGATGGGTGATTCAATAACAGCTCCTAATTTGCAATCATCTGCAAATTTAGTCAGCAAGAGGCCTTTGACATTGGCCTTGACTTCAGAGAAGTAAATGCCAAAAAGGAGAGGTCCCAGGACTGATCCCTGAGGGACTCCACTTGTGACTAGCCTCTTTGTAGAGGTGGACTCCCCAATTCTAACTTATGGGTCCTGTCTGTGAGCCAGCTGGCTATCCAATAGGTGATATAAGGATTTGTACCTAACCTCTTAAGTTTGTCAACAATGCCTGAGTATGGAATTGTGTCAAATGCCTTGGCCAGGTCAAGGTAGGAAGTGTAAACGGTTTTGCACTCATTCATTGCTTTGGTGACCTTCTCAAAGAAGTCCACCAGGTTGAGTAGGCATGAAATTCCCTTGATTAAACCAAACTGGATTGGAACCAGGGTTTGAAGGTTTCCTAGTCTTTGTCGATCATTTCCATGATAATTCTTTTCATGGCTTTGCATATGAGACTAGTGAGACTTACGGATCTGTATTTTCCAGGGTCTGTAGATAGCCCACCTTTGTGCAGAGGTAGAGGAATAACTGTTGTTTTTCTCCATTTATGAGGCATGAAGCCTGTTTGGTAGCTACAGTTAAACAGAAATTCCAGAAAGCCTGATAGATCATGTTTCATACTATTTAGAGGGCATCCTGGGATATTGTCTGGGCTCATTGATGCAGTATTCTTGGCCTTAGAGAGAGCACTAAGGACATGTTCCCTAGTGATAGCAGGCAGAGTTATATTTGATGGTATTTCCTGAGGGAAGGTTGATAGGGAGAGAGAATTAAAGGTGGAGCTGAATTTGTCAGCCAGAAGGCTGTATTTTCAATGAACTCTAATGTACGCTGATAACTGTGTGGTCAGTCATCCTTGCATGCTGGGGCTGTGACTATGAGTTTGACAGTGTGCAGTGGCCTGAAACAAGTATGCAGTAAAATAAATCCTCTGGTTAGGATGGGAATACAGCGTGATTAGTTTCTTAATGATGACTTCTTTGAAAAACCTTCTGGGCAGTGCATGTTATGCAGGCTATAAATGTTATTCCTAAAATGGGGAACATGGGTCTATGTCTTCTTATCGGCAGAGTTAATGTAATTGTATCGAAGTCACATGTTCATATGTACCCAAGTCATGTGCATATTGATGGCTGAGGAATGAATATTCATGCTGGTGAGAACCACATCATAATGAATATTCATTAGAATTGATTGACGTCAACCGGCTGGGGTGGGGTTTGGGCAGTGTTTGCTACTGCACATCTGGTGAGCCTGTACACTACAACATTGCCTGTGTGTGTGTGTGTGTGTGTGTGTGTGTGTGTGTGTGTGTGTGTGTGTGTGTGTGTGTGTGTGTGTGTGTGTGTGTGTGTGCATACAAAGCAAGGAACTGCTCAGGTATTTAAAAGCTTACTGTGTGAATACAGTATTGAGTATTCTGCATTTGTCCTGCTGTTAAATATTTTATTTTAAGTACTGTTCATTTTCTTTTCTGGGGCAAGTGTTTGAGCACACTGACTGGTGAAGCAAGGAACTGCTCAGTTATTTAAAAGGTTCCTCCACTATTACAAGTATTCGGTTGCCTGTCAGGTAATATTTCATTTAAATAATGGATAAATTAGCTAACATTTGGATTCAATCATTATTGGAGGAAAAGGCAAAACATTGGTCTGTTCCTCTTAAAATTTGTGGTTTTGTGGCAAATCACTGATAACAGAATTCACTAAATAATGATAGCCCTTTAAGTTTCAGTCTTCCTATCTTTTTGGAAACACATGGTAACACAAAATACTATTTCAGCAACTTTCTAAGACTATACAAGCGATATTTAAAATGTGTCCCTGGTTTTGGGCCTTTGCCTCCCCCAAATAAATGTTTCCTTTTTCCAGATTTCTTCTGCTGTGAATTTGCAATATTTAGTCGGGTCAAGTGGATGGTGCAGTGGTAGTAGTGTTATCTTACAACAAGAGATTCTCTGGTTTGATTCTTGGCTGTGGTGCCTTCTGTGCAGAGTCTGTATGTCCTCCCTCTGTGTGTGTGGGTTTCCTCCCATGTTGCAAATACATGTATCTGGAACATTTCTCCCTGATCCTCTGCTGAAAATTGGCTTTGTTCCAAATCAAATTTTCCTAGTAAGCAAATGTTAAATAAAGAACTTTTTTCTTTTCCAGGAGCTGAGAGCTTCAGGGGAACAGAAGTTTAGTGCTGCCTTTTCCAAATTGGCTTGCATTGTTAGTAGCACAACAGGTAGCAGCCTTACTTTTGATGCAGAAGGCTATGGGTTCTACTCGCATAGTATGTAGATGGATTGCTGGTACTGTACTGTGCCGTACTTTAAAGAGAGTGGATGCTACAGTCCTGTGAATGCCCTCCTTTGGAGGAGTTACCTAGCAACCATGAACCCGTCATCAGTTTGCCATCCATTCCCTACAAGGAATATAATTTAATACACTCAGGAAGGTGAATCAAAAAATGCATACATGTATGCATGGCCCTAAAAATGTTTAAAAACAGCCCAGAGAAAAGTGTGAAAGGCTCAAAATCATGGGCAAATTTTAAGCTTTAGTCTTGTTACCAAAGCAATGGATGAAGGTAAAACAGTTCACGCCACATTACCTTGATTTGGCCAAGCCTTTTGACACAATCCTCTTATCAGGTGTAGTACAAAAGATGAATCATGTAGGAACAAAGACTTGCATCACTAGCTGGATTGCCAACTTGCTCACAGGATGAAAGAGATCAAAATAGGGAGGAGGCCAATCACCAATGGAGTCGCCCAGGGTTCGGTGCTGAGAATTTTTCATTTTGGTGTATACATCTCAAAAGTAAAAGGAATTACCAAAGGGTTTTGGCTGGCTAAGTTTGAGATGACTGCAAGCTAGGAGTAGTTATTGAATCTCCAAATTACTTAACCATCATACAGGAAGGTTTGTCCCAAATAATAAGTGGTGTCAAAATCATAACAATGCCCTCTGAGAACTGACACAGTTGTTTGGCATTTGGGAACTTGTATGTACAGTGGCCTAACTTTTGACCAACATGTGCCCAGAGTTATAAGAAAGCCTTTCTGTATTGCATAGCTTATAAACAAATTGTGACTATATCTAGAGATGTTGCCCCTCTTTACAAAGCTCTCATTAGGTCAATCATTTTGTATACTGCCCACTTTGGCATGAATCTGTCCAGCCCATGCAACCATTGGAATACCTTCAGATATACCTTACTAAAAGGATACAAGTCCTAAACAACAGGTCTTGCATGGACCACCTCAAAGATTTATTATTATACTCAGTATCCTACAGAGTGCTTAGAGGTGACATGTCTGGCATACAAGGCATCCTCCGATGTAATACAGATGGACCTACTGAACATCAGCAAGTCAAATGCCATCAGAAATACTCAGTCCAGGTATCTAAACTGAATGTTGTGGAGAGATGGATATATATCACGGACATTCCCGGTCAACAAATGTTAAATAAATAAAAAAAAATAAATAAATATCACAGAAGTTACCACTGTTCCAGAACAGACTATCCATACAAATAAAACAAAGGCCATCCATCCATATTCAAATGCAACTTGGATCTAAGGATGGGTAATAGAAAATGTACTCCAGGATTGCCCCTCATGCCACTAATGGATAAATGCAGTTCCTAAATGCTGCATCCCTTACAAGGGTCCCCTCAAATTATCTATGATATGATCACAGTTATTCTCACTAGGGCTAATATACAATTATCAGCCATGGTATAGGTGAGACCAATCAGAAAATGTTAATTCAAGCATCAAAAGGGAATTGGCTAAGCTTAAAATGTCCTCCAAGTGAACCTATGTTGTGGTAATAAATAGTTATAAAAAATGCCCTTTTTAGATCACTGTGCCCCCTCACACTCTGCCCCCCCTCCTGTCTTCAACAGCTTCTGGCACCTATGACACTGAAGTATTCAATCAACACTGTCATATGTGGCCATAAACAGCTATATCACCAAATGGGTAGACCAGTGTATGACATACATCGCATCTCACTATACCAAAATGTGTGATATGACATTTATCTCAGGTCCAGTGATCAGTTTGGTACATCAGGACTGTCTGTGGCTAGGCCCTTTCCTGCCCATTGGTTAAGTGATGGGTATCATAGATGACATACGCATGCTGTGTTCAAACAGCTTTCTGAACGACAGCAACTTGTGGGCAATCATTGACTCCAACTGTGCTATTAGTATAATACAGATAGTATCAACACTTTCCAGAGACTGTTGCCATAGACATGACAACACCTGCATTGATGAGACACATGGAGGGATTTGTTGAATCAGGAAAGAGACATACCAGCCAAGTATAATATGGACATTACACCCTATCATTAGACCAATAGGTATGTAACCTGTGTCCTCGGGTAGACTGTAAGTGGTACATCCACCAGCATGTGGTCACAGTGCTGACTACTCCTTTGAATGTAAAACAAGTACTGAATATGTGAAGGACATGCACATCAGAGGCCATAATAATTATGGTTCTCAGCCTTCATCACACTGTGTACAATGCACCCTTCTTCAAGTACCTCCCTACATGTTCTCCAGTGATGTGTAACTGAAGAGTATCACCTTTGTCACATGTGCTGTTACACAGGTTATTGGCCATACCTAGGCATTCTTTCTGTAGAATATAAATGACTGTCTGATAGTATGGAACACCAATCAAATTGTTACACCAGATGCATGTGTGCTACCAGTTCAGCTTATGCACATACTGTATGCAGAAGTGTTTGACAACATTAATGGCATGTATATCATTCCTAACATTGTGGATTGTGCCATAGATATATGCCATGCACATAAGGCAGCTAGCCTGTATTGCCCATACTGTCACATACTGGTATAGCAGTGTCCCTCCTAACACCTCCTGCAGATATTAAACTACCAGGACAGTGTACACATTTACCCTCACAGAGTTTGGATGTATCATAATAGTTGTCAAGTGTGTGTGTGCAGGATCATCTTTTAGCACTCCAGAGCACATATGTTATGTCACTGGCATGGGATTAATGGTGGTATTATTCTGATATTGTCCATGGTTGTGGTTGGTTCTTGTAATGTTTGCCATGATCGTTTACCTGTGGCCACCTTGCTGGAGACCTCTGCTGAGAATACACTCATATTCAGGTATATCAGTTTGCACAGCTTCCCAATATCCACCCTAGCCCAGTTGTATATCAGATCCCTAATAGATGACCTCTGCATTATTCATGCAAGGATGCTTATCTAACACACACATCCTCCTCATTGTTATGTCACCTTGTGTGACAGTCACTGACAACACATTTTCACTGTACAGTCCGTACTGTACTGTATAGATATGTGCTTGGTATTGCTTCTATAACCAGCTTCCATTGACATGCCCTTCTGTGCTGTACATGAGGAAGTTTTACTTGTCCTCTATCCCTGTGTTCATTCTTACAATTCATCTGTGTGTCTGTATTCAATATACACACTTCCCCTGAGTTATCAGCTTACATGGCAGGCCCATGTCCTGTTGCAGATCATTAACACAGCTTCAGTAGAGAATGCCAGGAATGGGACATCACAATACTCTGCCCTGCAGGTATGCTGCCCTGTACTTTTTTTGGACCATATACTTCTCATTCATACCTCTCAGCTGTCTAGATATTCCCAGGCTGTCCAGATGTCTTTCTTATCAAATATGTGGCTTTCTGTTATATCAGTGGGATGATCTCTGAACTGATGTGACTCAATATTACATACATTTGAGTGTGTACCTCTCAACCATCCCAATCTGTGCAGAATGTCCAGTTTTTGTATCATGTTTGTGAATTTTTCCTCATAACATTTTTTTCCTGGCAAATCATTGGCATGTCTTTGCAGACTGCAGTCAGAAACTGATGACTGACATTTGAATTTCAAGCTTAATGCTCTTCAGAAAGTTCATGCTAATGTATAGCCTATATATTGCATCTACTTTCTAAGTTTGGAAGTGCAGTATTAAAAGTCTGTCCCTATTTCTGGCACTTTGTCCTTCCATTTTATGGCTTTGTCCACATTTCTTGCTCTTATAGGTTGAAAGTGTTACATTCTACCACATTCCTATGTAACATCTATGTAAAATATGCCCCTATTACTGGTTATTTGTCCTCTCAATAAGTTGGCCTCTGTGCAGATGTGTTGCACTAACAGAATGACAGCTATTTTTAATGCCCTGGTGATCATTGTGACTTTTCCTGCAAATATGTGCACCTTAGGTGGTCTGCCTTACAAATAATTGCTATCCACATTTGCTTACAAGGTTTTGCAGCCAGCAAAACTGTTGCAAGCCATGAAACCTAGCTTAAGCACACACATTAATATGCATTGCATGCTGCCGAGCATCATCACCATTGTACTAACATGTAAACTCCATGTAGGCTTTGCATGAAGCCTACATGGAGTTTATTGAATCCCAGGTGCTATCTTAACATTCCATTTTTTAATTCTTCTTTCCTTTCTATAAACTAAACTATTAAAACAGTGCATAACAAATATAAAAACAAATCTAAAACTATAGCTGTATATATTACTAATAAAACACAACCTACCATGGATACCAAAGTTCCTAGTTTTCCTATCAAATAGACAAACTGCTATACTATCTTTCTATCTACAAATACCTAAAATTTAATTTAAAAACTAGCCAAAAGCTACCATAGCTGACCAATAATTAATATTATGTATGAGTTAAAATAATAAGAGACTATTAATATAGTTGTATAGTTTGCCATTTGATACTGTTCCTCCATTACTACATAAAAGTTTAATAATCCTATTCTGTTAATCACAAATATTAAATATTCCAACAGTTTACTATATACCTATTTATGTAAAAGTAGTACAAATTATCCATTAAATGTTCCTGAATTATTTACTCATTTAAATCTATTATAACAAAATGTCTAAACAAATAAGTAGAGCAAAGTGGCACCTGAAGAGATAAAGATATCTCTAAACTTATAGGTGACAGGTAGTCATATCATACTAAACAATTACACAAAAGGAAACCCAATTAACATATACATTCATCATGCTAAAAGATATACACATATTTTATAGATTTAACAAAAGCTCTGAATTCATTTTAAAAGTACAAGTGCCCATATCTCAAAATTGTGTAACATTCTTAATATGTTAAATATCAATATATTTAAAAATCCTTTATCTCATTAAACCAATTCTACCGAAGTCAGGGAGAATATCTTCTTATTTCTACGAAGTAAAAAAAAACATTTGCAGTCTATATTGCATTCAAAAGTTACAACGTGCTTAATTCAAATCCAATTCTGCATTCTCAGTCTCAAACATATTGAAAAATCAGCTTTGCTTTCTATCAAAATGGATGTACTGATCCAGCAATATAGCACTCATGTTTAATCTCTGACTTATGAAATGAGTTATTTCGGGTAGTATTAGTTAATCTAATAAAACACAATATACAAAAATCTTCAAACTTAACAAGACCAAGCTTCAAATTTCAGCTTTCAGGATATTTTCAGATATTTTTATATGATTTCCTCTGTAAATTATGTAAGATCTTGTACATTCACATTTCTGTCATATTCAGGTATATGTAATATATATCTTTCTTATAAGCAGACACGTTAGTTAAATATAATTTTTCTATCTTATTTGCCCATTAACACTCTACCTTATTCTATATAACCTGTATTTCTAAAATCACCCATCAAAGAGTTGTTTCATCATCAGATCTATGTTAGAGATTATGTCATGTGCATATATTTCTTAACTTACTGATACTGCTCTTTTATTAATCTTAGATATTTAATTCCTTGTGCATATGCATATTATTCATAAGATGTTTATTTTTCTTATTAATTCTAGATTACAGGCAGTGTTGACTATACATACATATATATATATATATATATATATATATATATATATATATATATATACACATATATATATATATATATATATATATATATATATATATAAAGAATTTCTGCTGGTTTAATTTGAATGTGTGTTTTAACAATTGTGAACTGTTGTTCTGATCTAAGCTTCCCACTCTGACATTAGAATTTGATTACAGCATGGGAAAAAGACAATTTACAGCACACAGTAGGTGTTAATTTCCTGTGTAATTTTCCCATTCTTTTTATTTTTTTTAAACTGTTTTAATCAGTAACTTTAGTTATTTCCATTAATATGTACAGTTAGAGTTAATAACACTACAGCATAAGTTATTAATATTATTAGTAGTAGTATAAGATATCTCAATGTACTTGTACTGGAGTCCCTCACCATTCAACCCACTATGATATTCAGGGAGGATTGCAACTACCCCTCTATATATTTGGAATCCTATGCCACTTCTAATGCATACACCCAGTGATTCCTAAACTTTGCTAATGCCAACATCCTGAAAGAGTTGGCTTATTCTCCTGGCAGGGTACAAACGTCCTTGACCTTGTACTCACCAATATTGGAGAACAATGTTCCTTACCCAATGGAATGTCTTCACTCATCAGATTTGACCAGAAGGCAGTATTACTTGAAATAAAGATTAAATCCAGGTATCTAGTGAAACCAACAACCTTTAAAAACTATTATAACGCTAACCTTGCTCTACTAAGCAACACCTTGTCTAAATTCCAAGCACCCTTAAACACAGTAAACACCATAGCATAGCTGAGCTATTTACAAAATCTCTGTACAGCCATATTGATAGCTGAATAGAGTGAGTTGTGCCAACTCTTATTAAGAATAAGGCAAACTCAAAAAAAACAAGCCACACTGTTAGAATCACAATGCCAATTGGTTATACAACAAAAGAAACAACCTTGACCAAGCATAGGTGGAACAAAGCCAAAAATACTAAAAGCCCACTGACCAATATAAACAGGTAGCTAAGAGGGTTAATTAATATTTCAAAGGCTAAATTTGAAGAAAATATAGCTTCTGAGGCAAAGGACACCCCCAGAGTTTTCTACAGCTATGCCGATAACCTGAAGGGAACTACACAATGATGTGCAATACTTACTGTAAATAGCATCACCCACACTGAATTACAGGCTATTGCCACCCTTTTGGCTTATAGGTTCAGCTCAAATTTCACTCCCTACTCCCCTGATAGTCCAAAGGAAATACTGCATACCACGATCCTCCCTACCATTACTAAGGAACAGATCATCAATGCATTTTCCAAGGCCAAAAATACTGCATTGATGGGACACATAACATCCTGGGATATTTGATAAATAGTATAAAACATAACCTCTCTGGTCCATTGAATCACTTTTCATCGGGAGCCTTCAGTCAGGCTTTGTGCCCAAGGAATGGAAGATTTCTGCAGTCATTCCCCTGCACAAAGGAGGCACAACCACTGATCTAGGTAACTGCAGGTCTATAAGTCTTACCAGCCTCATATGTAAAGCCATGGAAAAAATCATCATGGACATGATAAATGAGGACATATGTAACCTCCAAACGATGGACCCATCACAGTTCAGCTTTGTTAAAGGAAGTCATGTCTAGTAAACCTGGTGGATATTTTTGAGAGGGTCAGTAAAGCACTGGATGAAGGTAAGACTGTGCACACAGCATATCTCGACCTGACCAAGGCTTTTGATAATACTTCACACAGGTATTGTAGAAAACCTCATTAATTTGGGTATAAACACTTTTATCACCCATTGGATAGCCAACTGGCTCACTGATGGGGTGCAGGAGGTCAAAATAAATGAGGCCACCATTGCCAAGAGGCCAGTCACTAGTGGAGTCCACCAGGGCTTGGTACTAGACCTGGTTCTTTTTGGCATCTATTTCTCTGAAATTGAAGCAAATGCTGAAGACTTATGGCTGACTAAGTTTGCAGATGATTAAAAGATGGGAATTATCATTGACTCCTATGCAAACACTAGCATTCTTCAATAAGGTCTATCTGTGACTAACAAATGGTGCCAAAGCCATAATCTTAAACTCAATGCTAACAAAGTGTAATTGTAACCTTTGGAAAGTCAATCGTCTGGCTAATTACAATGTTGATAATATGCACCTAAGGGTTGACTCAGTGGTCAGGGATCTGGGTATGCACCTAGATAGTAGGCTTAACTTTGACCACCATGTGGCCACAATGGTAAGAATATCCTTTTATGCTGAGGAACTTATAAGTAAGGGCATGGTATCTAGGTCCAAACAAGTAATTATCCCACTGTACTCCACCTTTATCAGACCAATCATAGGGTACAATGTTCCCTTTTGTATGTAGCTGACCAGGCATATGCAACAAATAGAACAATCTAAGCAGTTCCTTACAAAAAGAATACAAGGTATAACAAACCTACCTTATGCACATCACATTAAAGCCCTTTCCTTCTATGCAGCCTCCTATAGATTGCTGAGGGTTGATCTATGCCTGGCTTACAAGGCATCCACAAACCCACACTTATGAATCTCCTAAATATTCATAAGTCAAAGAGTACCAGAACTATAAAGTCTAGGGACCTGGATTTTGTCTGTAGCTTAAACAGAACATGCTGGAGAGACTGATATGTGTTCCAGAAATGGCCCCACATATAGAGCAGACTTCCTATCCATGAGAAGCTGAATTTTCTATTATGCAGTTTAAGCCCAACCTAGATGAGTAGATGAGGAATAGGAAATTTACACTGGGCCTGGCACCCCTGTCCCTTATGGAGAGAGGTAGCTTATAAACTCCTCTCCCCAAACCTCTCCCCAAATGTCTTATTTGGGTAATGGACATTATTATTCTTTCAAGAAAACTTGACTCTGCTTAGAAGGCCTCCCCCAGGTTGTTATCCTTGTAACACTCTATGACTCTATTAACATTCAGCAAAATGTATGTAAATTATATGTCAGCAACAGCTCAATATAAAACATTATTCTAGCTTTTGTTTTACCAATTCTTCACTTCTAAGAAAAGAAAAAAAGATGTTATTTTTATGTAGGTTTCTCACATATATACTTGAAAAAAGAAAAAAGAAAAAGAAAGTGTCTTTCTGTTCTCAGGGACATCAGTGATGAACTTTGACCTAAATTTTCTTCGGAACAGCTCAAGGGAGGAAGCCAAGTAAGCAAGAATCCAGCATTCTGACCCAACTGCAGCATTCTTTTGTTCTCAAGATTTCTAAGTGTTTCATAAATGACCTGTGAAAGAAATATGCTACACAGGAACAAACTGACCAGCATTTTAACACTTCTAATTAGCATGTTACTTAGATCTGACATTCACTTAACCCAGCAATGCACATGCTAACCAAAGTTAAAGAAATAAAATAAAATTCTTAATTTATATAGTTTTAAAGTTACTACTTCTATTGCTTATAATTTAATGCCATTCTCTTACAGGAAGCATTTGTTTAAGATGCATAAATATATGTGATACGTTTAGTTAAATGCAATGCATTAAGTCTTTCACTTTAAATATAGCAAAACAGTAAAACTAAAAATTTATATTCTTATCATGAAAAATGTTTTAACGCAAAATATAAATACATATTTGCATATATTTTTAAGTTTAAAGTCCAGTACAAATCTTTTAAAAAGGGTAAATCCATTGTTTCAGAAAATAAATGTCCTGCAAAAAGAAGTTTATCATATTGTCTCCCTCATACTTTTCAGGTATACCATAAATTCTAATATTATTTTGTCTCAGTCTGTTTTCTAAATCATCAGCTTTATGTATGAGCCAGTTATTTTGTTTTAAGAATTTCAGTCTGATACTCACCTTCAGTAATTCTCCCTTCATGATCATTTAAACCCTCTTCCATACTGATTGATGCACTTTGTTGTTTCATAAGAATTTCTAAATGTTCCATCTTCTTTCTGGTATCATCTTTTGGAATCCAGTTTGCCCATTTAAAGTAATATATCCTGCACACTAGACATCAGTGACTGGATGTGCTTTTTAACACAAGAATCCTGAGTACCACTTCTTGAGTGGCTCAAGTTGAAGTCTCTTCTCTCTTAACCAAGTGGTTGAAATTATGACAGGAAAATGACAGCTTTTGAAGAACTTGAAACTAGAAATCTTTTTTTCTGATTATTAGTGATAAAATTAGCTAACAAGTATCTCCAAAGTTTAATTTTCTGATCATATTTTCTGTCAGAGATTTTTTTTTAGTCACAGAGCTTTCACCAGTTGCTGCTCTCAGTTAACCATCTTGGCCATGCCCCCCCCCCCAAACAGGCCCATTGTTGATGTAAGAAACATAGTAAAATGTATTGACTAATGACAAGCCCCAGCTTTCAAATCCCATTGCCAATATCTTTGCATGCCAAGAAATGCTGGACAAAATGAGTCAGTCTTGGTTTAATGGCTGTAGAAAGACTAGGGGAAGACTTGGAAAACAACAAGTGTATGAACCTTTTCTACTGTCTATTATACATTCTCATTCCTTTATGGGCTTCTAATTATCTCCTGCACCTTCTTTGAAGGGTTGAAGCTCCTTAGTCATTTAATTCTTGTATGTTGTTGCAGTGAATGTGTTTACATAAATGATAAAACTGTTGAACTTCTTCATCATGCTTAACAATACAACAGTAAAACTTTAAAGCTTCTCCTAAGAAATGTCATTGCTCACATAGAACAATTTCTGACAATTTATTTTTATTTAATTATTTGCTAACTTGGATAAGAAGTGGAGCAAGAAGTAGAGTCAGTGACAGGTTTTATTTTCTTGGACTCCCAGGATATCATCAGATTGTGGTAACCACCATGAAAATAAAAAAAAAAAACATTTCTGTTTTAGAGGAACAGTTTGACAAATCTGAACAAGATTTTAAAAAGTTATGGCATCAAATTGTCAACAAAGGTCCATATTGTCAAAGCTATAATTTTTCCATTAATTACATATGTCTGCAAGAGATGGACAATTGGTAAGGCTTTGCATCACAAAATCAATTCTTTTGAAATGTGATATTGGAGGAGATGCTTGAGAAAATCAAATCAGTGAAGACTTTAGGAAATAATCCAACTAGTTCACTGAAAGCCCTGATAGTAAGACTAAAACTCAAATACATAGCTCACATAATGAGAAGACAAGATTCAGCAGAGAGGACACTGATGTTAGGAAAATCTAAAGGTAAAAGAAGAAGGGAGCAGCAGAGGTTATGGTAGATAACACAGCATTACTGAAGCAGTGAACATGAATTTGCAAACACTTAAAAAAGCAGTTATTGACAGACAGACAAACAGACAGAACAGGAATGCTGAAGTCCATATGGTTATGAATAATCAGATGAAACTAAATGACTAAACAATAGCATGAGGATATTTCAGTTAAGCTTCTTGCCACTGACTGGAACATAGTTTTCTTTTTTTATTTCTATTTGCATTTGTAAACTTACTGACATCATAAACATCTATGCTTCTAGGATTCAAAGATACCTATTCACCTTGTGAGAGCTATGACCTAGCCAAGTGGTTTGGAATAACTTATCATCAGTATGATTTAGTGTCGTAGGACAGAATTGGTAGACATGTTTACAATAAATACGTAACTAACATTAACCAAGAATTTCTCATATTGCCAAAGAAGCCTCCATGGGTGTCAGTGTTTTGAGCACAGTGCGAATCATTGGTCTGAAAACAACCCATTCACAGTAATTAACCAGTAAAGTAGCAGAGTTCAAATGACTGCTAAACAGATTGAACTTCACAGGAGAAGAGCAAATCAGATCCATCTTCTAACTCAACTGTGTATTGGGTATCTATAACACGCTGCAGGGCTGACGGTCATTATGTCCCAGCAAGAATGACAGGAATGCAGGGCCTAGATGCAAGAAGATACTATAAGAAAGAGCAGAATATATGGAAGGAAGATTGTGGATGACTGAACACACTGCTAAAAGTGTAGTCATAGGTTCATAGGTTTATAGGTTCATAGGCTCATAGGTAAGTACTAAGCTAGTTGCCCTTGTGGTACATTTTAAGCCTAGACAGTTTCCCTTTTTATGCTCAAAATAACCTATTCCATTTGGTTATAGATTGGCCTTACCCATCCCATGGTTATAATTATATATTACCCATAAGGTGAATAACTGGGATCACACCATAGATAATTTTAGGGACCCATGCCTGAGATAAAGCATTTAGGAGCTGCCTCTATCCATTAGTAGTACAGGGGGCAGTCCTGGGGTAAATTTTCTGTTTCACATTCATAGCTCTAAGTTGTATTTGAAAATGGACAGGGATGAACTTTATTTTATGTGGATGGGGAATCTGTTCCATAACAGTGGTAACCTCTGCAAAATATGCTTGTCCTTCTAAATTGTCCTGTTGATGTTACAGAAGAGGTTTAGATCCCTAGACTTAGTATTTCTGGTGTCAACTGACTAGCTGATGTGCAGTAAATCCATCAGTAATGGGTTGGAGAATGCCTTGTATGCCAGACCCAGGTCACCTCTTAGCAGTGTGTAGGATACCAAGTAAAGTGACAGGGCTTTGAGTCAGTCCATGTAGAGCATGTTGTTTAGACCTTGTATCCTTTTAGTAAGACATCTCTGTGGTTGTTCCAGTTGTTGTATGTGTCTTGACAGATAAATGTCAAGGGTGTTATATTCAATGACTGGCCTAATGAAGGCTGAGTAAAGGACAACAATGACATCCCTAGATCTAGACACAGTCCCTTAGTTTAGAAGCTGTGCAATGTAAAAGAACTTTCTTACAATAGATGCATGTTTGTCAAACATTAGGACACTAGCCACATAAGTTCCCAAATTCCGAACAACTTGTCAAGTTTTAGAGGGCATATTGTCAGTATGGTAGTTCCCTGGAGTAGAGAACTTCCCGTATGATACAATAATGCATTTCTTGGCATTTAGTTTCAGACCATGATTTTGACACCAGTTATTTATTTGAGAAAAACCTTCCTGCAAGACAGTTAAATCATTTGGGAATTTAATGACTGCTCCTAGCTTGCAGTCATCTGAAAACATAGTCATCCAGAGCCCTTTGGTATAGGATTTTACTTCAGAAAAGTAGATGCTAAACAGGAGATGTCCCAGCACAGAACCTTGGGGGACTCCACTGGTGATTTGTCTCTTTGTGGAGGTAACTTCCCCATCTTGACTTTCTGTGCCCTATCTGTGAACAAACTGGCAATCCAGTGGGTGGCACATGGGTTTATTCCCAGTTTATTTAGCTTTTGTACTATGCCTGAGTGGGGAATTGTGTTAAAACTTCGGTCAGGTTGAGGTATGCAGTGTGTATCATTTTGCCTTTGGTCATTCCTTTGGTGACCTTTTCAAAAAAAATCTACCAGTTGTGTAAGCATGACCTGCCCCTGATGAATCCAAATTGAGACAGATCTATTGTTTGGAGGTCCCTTTGTCCCAACTGATTAATTCTTTCTTAAGTCTTTCCATGGCTTTGCATATGAGGCTGGTCATACTTATGGTTCTATAATTGCCTGGATCTGTGGAAGGTCCTCCCTTATATAGGGTAATGACTATAGTTGTTCTGCATTCACTTGGTACAAAACCTGTGTGAAGCATAAGATTGAACAGTTTGGCTAAATCATGCTTCAAGCTATTTAAGATGCATCCAGGGATATTGCCCGGATCCATCAATGCAGTATTTTTAACTTTTGATTGCACTTCTAGGAATTGATGTTGTGTGATAGCTGGAGGTGAGCCAGTTTCAGGTACAGACAGAGAGGAGGGAGAGGTCAAGTTAGATTGAAATTTATTGGCCAGAAAGTTTGCAATATTTTCAGTGTAGGAAACATTGCTCACAATCATTTCAGCTCATTACTGCATTGTGCTTTTGACATTACTAACATAACTAAAAATTGTGTTGTGTTTGTCTTAGGCATGGGTAGCTATTTCAACCTCAAACAGGGATTTGGTGGATTTTATTAAGCTCCTGTGTTGTTTATTTCAGTGACAAGGGCTTTAACATTCTGGCAATTACTGTTATAGTTTTGGTCAAAATTATTTTTCTTTTATTATAAAACTTGTTCATATTATGGTTCCACTATGTGAGTTTGTTTAGAGGGTTTGCCATGCACGTGCTCCTATGGGGTATATCTGTACCTCTGCAACTGTTTACATGCTGATATACTGTGGTGGTGACATTGCTAGTAGACATTCAGTGGAGTTAATAGGGTTTTGTGGGGATTTGAAGCTTGCCAATATATCACTTAGGAGTGTGTAGTTTGTCTTAAAGAAATTTGTAAAGGTACCTTGTGTGGAAAAGATCTTTGGTTTCAGTTTTATGTCAAAGGAGGCTGCTTTATGGTCAGACCTAACAAGTGATGAAGATACGCAAGTGATAGTGCAAGATGCTCTCATATTAGTAAGGACAGAATTCAAGATGTTATTCCCCAGTGGGTACACTGACTAATTGTTCCAGGGCATTTTTATTGACACATTACAAGGATCTCCATGTTTGTGTACTAGTGATAGCGTAGGTTTCCCAGTCCATAGTTGGACAGTTTATCAGTCATTGTATTAAAACCTGGTATCACCGGATAATAAAAGCTGACTGAGTGTGGTGCTGAATGTAAGTGCAGCAGGCTTTTGAAAGTGACACCAGTACATTAAGGCCAAGAACAAGGACATGAAAGTGGAACTGAAGTCTAGCATAAGATAGATCATATGTTTTATCTGCCTGTTCTGCTGGGAAATATGTGTCTTCTATCAATAGTTTTAGAATGTAAGGCGATCACACTATTCTTGTTTACTCAACAAAGAAAACATGTTAGTCTCATTAATTCTGTCTTTATTATGGTCTCTAAATTTCTTATGAGAAAATACCTTCTTTGCTAAAGTAACACCATACATTACATATATTCATGGCACTGACACAGCACTAATGATGTCTGTAGAGAGAGATGGGTAAAGAAAGTGAACGAGACAGAAAGAGACAGAAAAAGATGGAAAGTGAAAAATCAATGGACAAGTTACAGTCTTATACAGTTGTGTACTATATTACTATCTTCAGCACGTCCTGTGCCACACATCATGAAAGTGACACTCATTTCTTTGCCAGTACATCCTCATAGGCACAGCCTTTACCTGTTAGATGAGGCCCTCTTATTTCTGAATGCTGTTTCTTTAGAAGATTCACTCAATATGAGCTAGTTTCTTTATAATTTGCATTTTAATCTGCTACTGATGAGCCTTCATCATTACTACATTAATTCTGCCACAGTCAGCAGTCTTGACTGATGATAATGTCTCATGCAATTCAAACTGTAAGGTCAGATCAGCCCTGATTTTTATTCTCAAACTAAGACATGATCCTACATATCACATTTCGAACAGTAGTATGAGATATTCTACATGGCAGAATTACCTCTAAAGATCAGTATTGCTGTCAATTATTTCTATAGCAGAAACAATATTTAATGAATTTTAAAAACTGCACTGAAAATATCGATGTTGGAATGACATACTTTCAGTCAGACTGCAGCGGTATAGTGTCAGAATGCTTTACTTCCCCAGACAAGACATATTTATTTAACATTCCACTATGAGCAATCACTAAAGACAATCACAGCGTATTTGCTTTCAGTAATTATACAACTCTGGCTAGAAAACTAGTTAGAAATATATAACATTCATGATGGAATTAACATGAAATGCCATTATTCAACCACAGATTTATTTTTCTTCTTTCTCAGCAGTTATAAAATCAGACCTACAAATATTTAATTCTACTATGACATAGAAATGTACATTGTTTCTCTAAAGTAGCAATGTGATGCTTTTGAAACTACAAGGATGTATTTGAATAGACAAAGGTTCCCTCTATTATTATACAAGATAAAGAGGTATAATGGTTGTTTACACATGTACTGTTATTTTTATACTCTGGAATTTGCATCACTGTTTTTATCCTCATTTATACTCCACCCATGATATGCAGAGTTATTTCTGTAGAAGATACGACCATTTTTCCTAATGATGATCAACCAACATACCTGTATAACTACCTATTAGGACTGAGTTAGAAACTGCAAATTATACAATGACCCCCTATTTTGTTGTTGTTGTTGTGTCTTTTGGCTTTTCCCGGTTAGGGTCACCACAGTGGAACTCCAGTCCGCTAATGATTGGCAGTGGATTTTTACGTGCCGAGCTGCCAGCCCTGACACACAACCTTCAATGAAGGCATGCCCATTCACGCATGTCTCCACACAGAAGACGCTCTAACTGGGAATTGAACAGGACAACGCTTACTGTGAGGTGACAATGCTACCGCAGCACCACTACCTCAGTATACAATGACCCCCTATTAATATTCTAAAATGTGCATGCTGGTTGGTAAGCATGCACGTTGTAAATCAGAGTTATACTAATGGAAAAAGGTCCGGTCGCCCAGACTTTTTCTATTAGTATAACACTTTTTTTAAAGCAACAGAGAACGCAAGATCTCCATTGCTTTTTACACACTGTCTCGCTATGTTAAACGAGTTTAACATAGCGAGACAGCTTTAAAAAAGTAACAGAGATCTTCCTATCTCCGTTGCTTTTTTTAAAGGTGTCTCGCTATGTTAAATGGGTTAAACATAGAGAAACATCTTTAAAAAAAGCAAAGGAGATTCTCCATTGTTTTTTTTCAAAACTGTCTTGCTATGTTAAATGGGTTTAACATAGCGGGACAGCTTTAAAAAAAAAGCAACAGAGATTCTCTGTTGCTTTTTATAAAGCTGTCTCGCTATGTTAAACTCCTTTAACATAGCGAGACAGTTTGTAAAAAGCAATGGAGATCTTGCTTTCTCCGTTGCTTTTGCCCACAGCTCTGATGTATTGTGTAAGCATAAGCATGCGCAGTACATCAGAACTGCCGCAGAATACCAGACAGCTGCGGAAGGGCAGCACGGAGACATTATACAATGCCATTATTTAAGAAAAGTAAGTATTTTTTTCTTAAATAATGTCATTGTATAATAGCAATAACCCACTTCAGGTTGTGGGTAATGCTGGATTTACCCACAGTTGCCTTTGTTTGGCCACTCGGGCTTCGCCTTCATGACCAAACCACACCAACCATGGGTAAATCCAGCATTACCCACACCCAGGCTTGGGTTATTGCTATAATAAGCCGTGTAGAGTCATAAAATATAGAAGGTTTGATTAGCTGTTATGTATCTTTTCAAACAGCAAATTATCAAGGTTCAAGATTTTTCCAACAGATTAGCATATAACTTATGGTTGAGATGCAAAAATGTGTTTATGTTCCAGAGTTTAAAATGAAATATCTGATGATATCCATGAATACATACTGCTAAATATTAAGATATGAGTGTTGAATATTTGTTTATTAACTTTGTTGATAACATAAGTGGGGTACTCCACAGACAATTTTCAGCCGTAACCTGGCCTATTTAGGCATTTGCAAGTTTGAGTAGATAGTTTCAATGTTGTTATTTGTACAGTTCAAATACTGTGAGAGTTAATTTTCAGAACAACAATGATGTGCCTCAGAGGAGATAAATATAAATGTCTGCTATTTGTTCAGTTCAAAGAATGTGTTGGTTCAACTTCAGAAAACAACAATTGTGTGATTTACAAAATATAAATACAGATAACAGTTATATAGTATGTGTATTATTTGTAAAAATTAAACAGTACAACAGGGTTAATTTGCAGAACAGCAATGGAATGATGTAAGAGAAAAAAAGAGAAAAAAATTAAATTTGCAGATGATGATACACTATGAGGTAGTTTATAGGTTTATAGTAACAAAAGCTAAAAAGATTAAAAAGGAATAGTAAACAGCATTTACATATGTACAACATGTATCAAATTATTGTACTAATACAGATTAAAAATAATATAAGATTTAGAAGTGCAAATATGAACTAGCTGCTATAGGCCTGATTTAGTCACTGTTGAAACATTGGCATTTGTACTCATTGTTAAGAAATTGAAGTTGCTTCATTTTAAATATAATAAATTCCTGTTGAATTTAGATATCTTAAGGTGGTGAGATCCATTCTGCAGGTGCTAGTTTTGGAAAGGATTTTTCTCATATTGTCTTATGGAAATGAGGTATTTACAATCAGAAAACATTGGCCGTATTAGAGTGCACAGAATACATTGTCTGTGTTTATTACAGCGTATGCATATGAGCAGCAAATTAGTTTAAATGTCAGTCAAGAAGAGTGGACCTAGTAGTTAACAGGTGGCCTTTTGGATTTTTTTTCTAGAGAGATGGAATGATATTTTCTGGGACCACCCAGGGTTGTGAATCTGCAGATCTTGTTTGAAGTCACGTGCAGAAGGTTTACCTTTAAATCGTCGATCACACTTTGTCGAAAAGCCACTTTATCAATGCGGTTTGCACGAACCAAAACCGCAAAATTTTTAAACATCAAAAAACATTCGACATTCAACATTTCCGGCTGTGCAACACCTCCACACCAATGCTACCATGGGTCAAGAAGGGTTGAGGTTTTGCTGTTCGCAAATTCGGGGATTTGACGTTGGAGACATTCACATATCGGCATTCGCAGTAGTCGTGTCGCACATATCGGGATCGACAATATAAAGGTAAACCATGCAGAATGTGGGTGTCCTGTGCAGAGTTTAGAGAACTAATGGCAGACAATGTTACACTTTGGACATTCTTGTCTGCAGTACCAATGCTTTTATGGATTATTTTTGGAATATGTGAGAGTATTTGCATGATAATTAACGCTGATTGAGTGCTAAATTTGTGATGTTTTGCATGTGGAGAGCAAAGGTGAGTTGTTGGTGAAAAGTTATACATTGGTACCTTTGTTCATTTATCTTCAAAGTCAGTAAAGTTTAAAATGGGAATGAATAAATGTTTTGTGTACCCTAAGCAACATTGTAGTTATATCTTTTCTTTTCTTTTTTTGCCTTATTCAAGTTGCATATCAGTCATCCCTAGTACATTGAAGTCTCCTTGTAGCTTTTGTATTATTTGCAATGTGACTTATTCGAGAGGCACCAAGCAAATAACAATAAAAATACAATCAGTTTAGCTATAAATAATAAAATACATAATTGTATAAAACATTGTGCACACTATAGTTGTAACTACGCATTTGGGTACTGACCTGGGCAAGCTGACTGATTGTTTTTCTCATCTCACAGCTTTCTCCATATCCTGGTTCATAGCCTCCCCCCTTCTCTTGTTCTCCTAGCATAATCTTATTGTACGTTTCCTAGCCCTGTCAATCCTGTTTATTCCCCCCCTCTTCCTCTTCAGAGTTTGCTCATTTCTCCCTTGAGCTGTGGTACCATTTTTAAATACTAAAAGCCTTTGCCTGACTACACTCTGTTTCTCTCTATCCCATGGGTATCCCTCAGTAGTGTGCTTGACTATAAGTACCATTTCTGGTGTAGAAGATTCTATGGCATCTGTTTCTGTTTAATTTATTTTAAGAGGCTTTGTACTGGTGTGTTAGTACTTCTGTTATGTAACTTGCTTAACTCATTACATTTGAGTGACGCCTCCAGGTGCATCAGCAATTAACTCCTACTGATGCCTCTAGGCATCAAATACTGCTTGTTCATATTTGCATCAGTGATTCTAAAAATAGGCTAAGGACAAGGTTTTAAAAATATTCCATATTAAAGCTTACACAATAGCAAACTCAACTACATTAATATTTGAGCTCTGCCTAGTGCATGTAAATAGATATTAACTGTTGTTTTATAATATTAATTTATATAGATATAATTTTCACATTTTTCTAAATATCTCAACAACCAAGTAACACAGACAGAACTCCTTAGCCTCATATGAAAGCTCTCAGCTAGATGACTAAAATGTTGCTGACAGTATGTGTGTAACTTGAATGGTTGCAGAGATATTGTACATTGTTTATAAAATATTACAAATGTAATAGATAGCGTTTACTTTGACTTATAAAATTCAGTTTAAGACCTAGAACCCTAAGGAATACTACCACTGTAAGAATAGTTTGTGCTGAAGAGTTTGTCATTTATACTTCTTTCATAACTACTATGGTTCCAGAGATATGAACATTTGTTTGAAATGTGAGGACATAATTTGATTCTGTCAAAAGGCTTAGGCTCCGCCCATTAAAAGTTAGAGTGCAAACTTCCTAAACTCCACTGGAATGAAAGAGTTAAATGTATATTTCCACCTGTAAAATATCTATGCTGTCTCAGTCATTTCCTATTTAGTGTGCAGTTGTAGGTTTAATTACTTTAAGAAGTAATGACCTTTTACTGTTAAACTTGCTGCATTTTATTATTTACAGTTTGGAAATGCAGTGTTTCAGCTTGACTTAGCCTGATTTTCTTAAACAGCTTACTAGAACACATTGCTGTTACTGCTTATAAATTGGAACTGAGTGCTCTCATTGGTGTTTGGCCACCATGTTGTTTAGTCCATCGTCGTGCTGTTTCAACCTGTGTTGGTTAACTTCTACTACTTAACTTTGAGTGTCTATTCTGTTACTGTATTCTGTGGAAGCTGAGTGATTTTACTGTAGTTTTATGTCCTGCCACCATGCTGCTCACTTCTGTTGTTTTGTATTTCTAAGCAGCAACAAATAGCTGGAAAGGTTTACTGGCAAATAATTACTCTACATTCTATGAAATTAATGTGGCGATGGACTGAATTTCATATTACTGAACAGGGTGACTGTCTTATTAATTATCACTGCCTGTTCCTTAACTAATTTATTTGATTAAGTACTACTTAGCTAAACTACTTAAATTGTTATATTTTCTTGTCTGTCTCTTATTCCCACTTTATTATTTTCTTTTTTTACTTCACCTACCCCCTTTTCTGGCTTCATATTAACATCTCTCTCTCTCTCTCTCTCTCTTCCTTACAGACATTAACCACATTCAGAAGTCCAAGAAATAAAAAAAAAACCCTGAAGCAACTGCCTGTATTCAAAAACATGGATGCTGGAACCCTACACAAATATCAGTAAAAAGCTACTGCAAGTCCTACTTTTATTAACAGACTATGAGCAGTGTAGTTCTAATATAATCTTCTGTATGTGATACACCCATTGGTTCTGCTGTGCACACTACTGGACCCCTCCCCCTTTTTCCTCCCATTTATTGTAACAAAAATATACAGTTTTCCAAAGCTTTGCATTTATTTTATATTCTACCTCCCTGATGCTCTACTAAATCTGCGTTTGAGTTCTCAAAGATAAAAAGACGCCTTTAAGTACTGACTTGGGTTAGCTGGTTAATTGTTTTTCTCATCTCACAGCTTTCTCCAAGTCCTGGTTCAACCCACTCCGTTCGCCCTCGCTTCACTCATGCTCACTCCACTCCCCCATTCCCACCCACCCTCACTTTCCTCAAACTTATACACTCACTTTAATTAACCACAACCCCACAACCACTCAATTTCCTCCTTCCAGCCAATCCTAGCTATCCAATCACTCAAAACTACCTCCTCGCTCTATTACTCTAATTAACCCTATTACTCTAATTAACTTTAACTACCCTCACTTCTTTCACTCAACATACAATATGTTGCTCATCCTAGTTAACTCCCTCCTCCTACTCACTCTTTCTTACCCCACCTCCTATCACTCCCACTACCATCACTCCCACTCTTCTCCTACCATCTACCTCAACCACTACAATCCAATAACCTCTATAATCTTCTCAATAGCTCCCTCACTGTTTACTCACTTTCAGACTCTCTTACTCACTTACATACATTTAAAATACTTCTCCCTCCTTCTCCCCCTAAAAAAACGAAACCCAAAATTATCTTGTACAGCCCCTTTACCACAGCACACAAGCCCTTTTTTACAAGCCTTCTGCTGGCTGGCGATATTCACCCCAACCATGGCCCATCCTCCAACCCAACCACAGGTACCCATATTCACCCCTAACACCTCCACCACATTACCTGACCATTCTCCTTCCTCACCCCCCTTATACCCTCTATCCAAACTCCTCAACCTCACACCCCAAAACCTTGAAAATACTATCCTTCAATATTCAAAGCATTGCTAACAAAGTTACTTCTTTCCATGCCCTTATCTCTCTCTACAGCCCTGACATTCTCACTCTCTCAGAAACATGGCTACTACCCCATATTATGGACTCTGAAATCCTCCTTCCTGGTTACAACATCCTCCATCTCAATTGACACAAGAAAATAGGCGGTGGTATAGCTATCATATGCTCTGACTAACTTTCTCTCTATCCTCTACTTATATCTCCTTCCAATTTCCATCCAGCTGAAATTCTTATTACTAATTGTGAATTAAATAATCACAAAAATCAAGCCATGGTAGCAATTTGTATCCCACCTGGCAACAGCATCCCTACCCTCAAACACTTTCTCTCCTGGGCATCTCGAAACATCTCTTATGAGACTATAATCCTAGGTGATGTCAATATTGACTGGAACTCTCTTAATTCCTACTCTCCCAATACTAGCATCAATCTCTTTGGATTCTCTCATCTCATCATCTCTCCCACCCATATCAATAAACACACAAATAACAGCACTACCCTTGACTGGATCCTCACCTCTAATACAAATCTGTATCACAATAACACAGCTCTACCTGACTCCCTCAATGACCATCTCCCTACCCACATGTTATGACACTTATCTCATCTGCTAAAAACTCTCTAATACAAAGATAGCCATAATTGCTCTTATTTCTGCCCAGATACCTTCAATAATCTTCTCTCCTCTCTTAACTTGTCCTTCAGCTATTCCCTCCCACTCAATGAGGCTGTCTCCAAATTTAACAATACCTTTCTGAATATCCTAAACTCCATAGAGCCCACTAGAAAAATAAGAACAAAAACAAACTTTGCTCCATGGTTAACCCAATCCACCTATAAATTAATGCTTAAATGAGACAGCGCCTGGAAAACCTAGAAGAAACAAACTCCCATCGCCATCTCCAAGCCTATAGAGAACTTAGGAACCTAACCAAGAAACAAGTCAATCTGGACAAAAAAAAAAAAAACTTAGGAATCTAACCAAGAAACAAGTCAATCTGGACAAAAAAAAAAAAAAAAAAAACTTAGGAACCTAACCAAGAAACAAGTCAATCTGGACAAAAAAAAAAAAAAAAAAAAACTTAGGAATCTAACCAAGAAACAAGTCAATCTGGACAAAAAAAAAAAAAACAAAACTTAGGAATCTAACCAAGAAACAAGTCAATCTGGACAAAAAAAAAAAAAAAAACGTAGGAACCTAACTAAGAAACAAATAACAAAACTTAAGAACCTAACCAAGAAACAAGTCGATCTGGACAAAAAAAACAAAACAAAACTTAGGAACCTAACCAAGAAACAAGTCAATCTGGACAAAAAAAAAAAAAACTTAGGAACCTAACCAAGAAACAAGTCAATCTGGACAAAAAAAAAACAAAACTTAGGAACCTAACAAAGAAACAAGTCAATCTGGACAAAAAAAAAACAAAACTTAGGAACCTAACAAAGAAACAAGTCAAGCTATAAAAGAAAAACAACACTATCAAAAACCACTAGATAACCACAACTCCAACACAAAAAAATTTAGGAATAGTATCAACAAACTCTTACATCCAGGCAACCCTTCTATCCCCAGCCCCTGTCCTAACAGCTCACCAATAGACACTGCCTCCTTTCTTAATTTCTTAATTCCTTCTTCATTGACGATAAAAAAAAAAGATATCTAAACCTGACAACACCTCCCCCTCCCCTTCTCATCCCCTTCCCTCTACTAATTCCACCCAGTTTTGTCTACAACCTGTCCCTACTGTATACATCAAATCTCTTCTTACCAAACTGAAACCCTGCTCCCCTTCTGCTGACAACTTACCTCCTCTATTCTTTAAACTTGCAGCTAACTCTGTTGCACATCCAGTCTCCATATTAGTAAACAGGTCAATTCAAGAGAACACAGTCCCTAACATCTGAAAGAAATCCTATGTCATACCCCTCAACAAAGGTAGCAATTCATCTAAACCAACCAACTATAGACCTATCACCATACTATCCCCTTATCCAAAATTCTGGAATAATGTATTTATAACCAGCTTCTCAAACACATCATACAAGACAACTTGTTAACTCCTATCCAACACAGTTTCCATCTTCACTACAGCACCTCTACAGCTCTTATTTCATTTACACAGAATATTGCCAAAGCAGGGGACAATCACAAACTAGTCTCAAGCCTATTCCTTGATCTGTCTAAAGCCTTTGACACCGTTTCCCATACCCTACTGCTCTCAACCTTACCCTCTCCTCTTCTACTACACTATGGTTCTCCAGTTACCTCTTTAACAGATTCCAGTCTATAAAATGGCTTTCTGCCTCCTCCCTCTTCCTCCCATTCCAAACAGGTGTCCACCAAGGGTCAGACTTTGGACCTCTCCTTTTTAATATCTTTACAAATAACCTACACACTTCCTGTCCAAACTCCTCACTAATACAATACTCAGATGACTCCATCATTATCTCATGCTCTGATAACCTTCCCCACCTCCTTGCTGTTACTCAAGATTCCCTCTTTTCAGTCAAAAACTTGCTGAGCAATAATCAGCTACTTCTCAATCCTAAAAAACAAAACTTTTACTCTTCCTTCCCAAATCACTACATCAACATAAAAACACCTTCACAGTATCTTCTCTTAATAATACACTTATCTGTTGAACCACATACTAAACTTCTGGGTGTCATCATAGATGACCAACTAAAATTTGTCATACATATTCAGCAAGCCATCAAAAAGAAGCACCAAAAACTTGGGTATCTTATACAGACATAAAAATACCTCACTATTAATGCCAAACATTCTCTAGCACAGACTTTCCTTCTCCCAACCTTATTCTATGTAGCTCCTTTTCTCACCAATATTCAATCCAATCTATTAGCTAAACTTGAAACCATGTACAACAAAATAGCCAGATTCACTGCCAACCTTCCCTGTTATCCTCACCACTGCATAGCTTTAAAAAACCTACAATGGCTTGAGCTCCATGATAAGCTTCTTCTTCCCCAACTCCACCTCACACACATTAACTTAAATCAGCCGTAAGCTGGCCTATTTAGGCATTTGCAAGTTTGAGTAGATAGTTTCAATGTTATTATTTGTACAGTTCAAATACTGTGAGAGTTAATTTTCAGAACAACAATAATGTGCCTCAGAGGAGATAAATATAAATGTCTGCTATTTGTTCAGTTCAAAGAATGTGTTGGTTCAACTTCAGAAAACAACAATTGTGTGATTTACAAAATATAAATACAGATAACAGTTATACAGTATGTGTATTATTTGTAAAAATTAAACAGTACAACAGGGTTAATTTGCAGAACAGCAATGGAATGATGTAAGAGAAAAAAAGAGAAAAAAATTAAATTTGCAGATGATGATACACTATGAGGTAGTTTATAGGTTTATAGTAACAAAAGCTAAAAAGATTAAAAAGGAGTAGTAAACAGCATTTACATATGTACAACATGTATCAAATTATTGTACTAATACAGATTAAAAATAATATAAGATTTAGAAGTGCAAATATGAACTAGCTGCTATAGGCCTGATTTAGTCACTGTTGAAACATTGGCATTTGTACTCATTGTTAAGAAATTGAAGTTGCTTCATTTTAAATATAATAAATTCCTGTTGAATTTAGATATCTTAAGGTGGTGAGATCCATTCTGCAGGTGCTAGTTTTGGAAAGGATTTTTCTCATATTGTCTTATGGAAATGAGGTATTTACAATCAGAAAACATTGGCCGTATTAGAGTGCACAGAATACATTGTCTGTGTTTATTACAGCGTATGCATATGAGCAGCAAATTAGTTTAAATGTCAGTCAAGAAGAGTGGACCTAGTAGTTAACAGGTGGCCTTTTGGATTTTTTTTCTAGAGAGATGGAATGATATTTTCTGGGACCACCCAGGGTTGTGAATCTGCAGATCTTGTTTGAAGTCACGTGCAGAAGGTTTACCTTTAAATCGTCGATCACACTTTGTCGAAAAGCCACTTTATCAATGCGGTTTGCACGAACCAAAACCGCAAAATTTTTAAACATCAAAAAACATTCGACATTCGACATTTCCGGCTGTGCAACACCTCCACACCAATGCTACCATGGGTCAAGAAGGGTCGAGGTTTTGCTGTTTGCAAATTCGGGGATTTGACGTTGGAGACATTCACATATCGGCATTCGCAGTAGTCGTGTCGCACATATCGGGATCGACAATATAAAGGTAAACCATGCAGAATGTGGGTGTCCTGTGCAGAGTTTAGAGAACTAATGGAGACAATGTTACACTTTGGACATTCTTGTCTGCAGTACCAATGCTTTTATGGATTATTTTTGGAATATGTGAGAGTATTTGCATGATAATTAAAGCTGATTGAGTACTAAATTTGTGATGTTTTGCATGTGGAGAGCAAAGGTGAGTTGTTGGTGAAAAGTTATACATTGGTACCTTTGTTCATTTATCTTCAAAGTCAGTAAAGTTTAAAATGGGAATGAATAAATGTTTTGTGTACCCTAAGCAACATTGTAGTTATATCTTTTCTTTTCTTTTTTTGCCTTATTCAAGTTGCATATCAGTCATCCCTAGTACATTGAAGTCTCCTTGTAGTTTTTGTATTATTTGCAATGTGACTTATTCGAGAGGCACCAAGCAAATAACAATAAAAATACAATCAGTTTAGCTATAAATAATAAAATACATAATTGTATAAAACATTGTGCACACTATAGTTTTAACTACGCATTTGGGTACTGACCTGGGCAAGCTGACTGATTGTTTTTCTCATCTCACAGCTTTCTCCATATCCTGGTTCATAGCCTCCCCCCTTCTCTTGTTCTCCTAGCATAATCTTATTGTACGTTTCCTAGCCCTGTCAATCCTGTTTATTCCCCCCCTCTTCCTCTTCAGAGTTTACTCATTTCTCCCTTGAGCTGTGGTACCATTTTTAAATACTAAAAGCCTTTGCCTGACTACACTCTGTTTCTCTCTATCCCATGGGTATCCCTCAGTAGTGTGCTTGACTATAAGTACCATTTCTGGTGTAGAAGATTCTATGGCATCTGTTTCTGTTTAATTTATTTTAAGAGGCTTTGTACTGGTGTGTTAGTACTTCTGTTATGTAACTTGCTTAACTCATTACATTTGAGTGACGCCTCCAGGTGCATCAGCAATTAACTCCTACTGATGCCTCTAGGCATCAAATACTGCTTGTTCATATTTGCATCAGTGATTCTAAAAATAGGCTAAGGACAAGGTTTTAAAAATATTCCATATTAAAGCTTACACAATAGCAAACTCAACTACATTAATATTTGAGCTCTGCCTAGTGCAGGTAAATAGATATTAACTGTTGTTTTTATAATATTAATTTATATAGATATAATTTTCACATTTTTCTAAATATCTCAACAACCAAGTAACACAGACAGAACTCCTTAGCCTCATATGAAAGCTCTCAGCTAGATGACTAAAATGTTGCTGACAGTATGTGTGTAACTTGAATGGTTGCAGAGATATTGTACATTGTTTATAAAATATTACAAATGTAATAGATAGCGTTTACTTTGACTTATAAAATTCAGTTTAAGACCTAGAACCCTAAGGAATACTACCACTGTAAGAATAGTTTGTGCTGAAGAGTTTGTCATTTATACTTCTTTCATAACTACTATGGTTCCAGAGATATGAACATTTGTTTGAAATGTGAGGACATAATTTGATTCTGTCAAAAGGCTTAGGCTCCGCCCATTAAAAGTTAGAGTGCAGACTTCCTAAACTCCACTGGAATGAAAGAGTTAAATGTATAATTCCACCTGTAAAATATCTATGCTGTCTCAGTCATTTCCTATTTAGTGTGCAGTTGTAGGTTTAATTACTTTAAGAAGTAATGACCTTTTACTGTTAAACTTGCTGCATTTTATTATTTACAGTTTGGAAATGCAGTGTTTCAGCTTGACTTAGCCTGATTTTCTTAAACAGCTTACTAGAACACATTGCTGTTACTGCTTATAAATTGGAACTGAGTGCTCTCATTGGTGTTTGGCCACCATGTTGTTTAGTCCATCGTCGTGCTGTTTCAACCTGTGTTGGTTAACTTCTACTACTTAACTTTGAGTGTCTATTCTGTTACTGTATTCTGTAGAAGCTGAGTGATTTTACTGTAGTTTTATGTCCTGCCACCATGCTGCTCACTTCTGTTGTTTTGTATTTCTAAGCAGCAACAAATAGCTGGAAAGGTTTACTGGCAAAGAATTACTCTACATTCTATGAAATTAATGTGGCGATGGACTGAATTTCATATTACTGAACAGGGTGACTGTCTTATTAATTATCACTGCCTGTTCCTTAACTAATTTATTTGATTAAGTACTACTTAGCTAAACTACTTAAATTGTTATATTTTCTTGTCTGTCTCTTATTCCCACTTTATTATTTTCTTTTTTTACTTCACCTACCCCCTTTTCTGGCTTCATATTAACATCTCTCTCTCTCTCTCTCTTCCTTACAGTCCCTTAACCACATTCAGAAGTCCAAGAAATAAAAAAAAAAACCCTGAAGCAACTGCCTGTATTCAAAAACATGGATACTGGAACCCTACACAAATATCAGTAAAAAGCTACTGCAAGTCCTACTTTTATTAACAGACTATGAGCAGTGTAGTTCTAATATAATCTTCTCTATGTGATACACCCATTGGTTCTGCTGTGCACACTACTGGACCCCTCCCCCTTTTTCCTCCCATTTATTGTAACAAAAATATACAGTTTTCCAAAGCTTTGCATTTATTTTATATTCTACCTCCCTGATGCTCTACTAAATCTGCGTTTGAGTTCGCAAAGATAAAAAGACGCCTTTAAGCACTGACTTGGGTTAGCTGGTTGATTGTTTTTCTCATCTCACAGCTTTCTCCAAGTCCTGGTTCAACCCACTCCGTTCGTCCTCGCTTCACTCATGCTCACTCCACTCCCCCATTCCCACCCACCCTCACTTTCCTCAAACTTATACACTCACTTTAATTAACCACATCCCCACAACCACTCAATTTCCTCCTTCCAGCCAATCCTAGCTATCCAATCACTCAAAACTACCTCCTCGCTCTATTACTCTAAGTAACCCTATTACTCTAATTAACTTTAACTACCCTCACTTCTTTCACTCAACATACAATATGTTGCTCATCCTAGTTAACTCCCTCCTCCTACTCACTCTTTCTTACCCCACCTCCTATCACTCCCACTACCATCACTCCCACTCTTCTCCTACCATCTACCTCAACCACTACAATCCAATAACCTCTATAATCTTCTCAATAGCTCCCTCACTGTTTACTCACTTTCAGACTCTCTTACTCACTTACATACATTTAAAATACTTCTCCCTCCTTCTCCCCCTAAAAAAACGAAACCCAAAATTATCTTGTACAGCCCCTTTACCACAGCATACAAGCCCTTTTTTACAAGCCTTCTGCTGGCTGGCGATATTCACCCCAACCATGGCCCATCCTCCAACCCAACCACAGGTACCCATATTCACCCCTAACACCTCCACCACATTACCTGACCATTCTCCTTCCTCACCCCCCTTATACCCCCTATCCAAACTCCTCCACCTCACACCCAAAAACCTTGAAAATACTATCCTTCAATATTCAAAGCATTGCTAACAAAGTTACTTCTTTCCATGCCCTTATCTCTCTCTACAGCCCTGACATTCTCACTCTCTCAGAAACATGGCTACTACCCCATATTATGGACTCTGAAATCCTCCTTCCTGGTTACAACATCCTCCATCTCAATTGACACAAGAAAATAGGCGGTGGTATAGCTATCGTATGCTCTGACTAACTTTCTCTCTATCCTCTACTTATATCTCCTCCCATTTTCCATCCAGCTGAAATTCTTATTACTAATTGTGAATTAAATAATCACAAAAATCAAGCCATGGTAGCAATTTATATCCCACCTGGCAACAGCATCCCTACCCTCAAACACTTTCTCTCCTGGGCATCTCAAAACATCTCTTATGAGACTATAATCCTAGGTGATGTCAATATTGACTGGAACTCTCTTAATTCCTACTCTCCCAATACTAGCATCAATCTCTTTGGATTCTCTCATCTCATCATCTCTCCCACCCATATCAATAAACACACAAATAACAGCACTACCCTTGACTGGATCCTCACCTCTAATACAAATCTGTATCACAATGCCACAGCTCTACCTGACTCCCTCAATGACCATCTCCCTACCCACATGTTATGACACTTATCTCATCTGCTAAAAACTCTCTAATACAAAGATAGCCATAATTGCTCTTATTTCTGCCCAGATACCTTCAATAATCTTCTCTCCTCTCTTAACTTGTCCTTCAGCTATTCCCTCCTACTCAATGAGGCTGTCTCCAAATTTAACAATACCTTTCTGAATATCCTAACCTCCATAGAGCCCACTAGAAAAATAAGAACAAAAACAAACTTTGCTCCATGGTTAACCCAATCCACCTATAAATTAATGCTTAAATGAGACAGCGCCTGGAAAACCTAGAAGAAACAAACTCCCATCGCCATCTCCAAGCCTATAGAGAACTTAGGAACCTAACCAAGAAACAAGTCAATCTGGACAAAAAAAAAACAAAACTTAGGAATCTAACCAAGAAACAAGTCAATCTGGACAAAAAAAAAAAACTTAGGAACCTAACCAAGAAACAAGTCAATCTGGACAAAAAAAAAAAAAACAAAACTTAGGAATCTAACCAAGAAACAAGTCAATCTGGACAAAAAAAAACAAAACTTAGGAATCTAACCAAGAAACAAGTCAATCTGGACAAAAAAAAAAAAAAAAAAAACTTAGGAACCTAACCAAGAAACAAGTCAATCTGGACAAAAAAAAAAAAAAAAAAACTTAGGAATCTAACCAAGAAACAAGTCAATCTGGACAAAAAAAAAAAAAAAACGTAGGAACCTAACCAAGAAACAAATAACAAAACTTAAGAACCTAACCAAGAAACAAGTCAATCTGGACAAAAAAAAAAAAAAACTTAGGAACCTAACCAAGAAACAAGTCAATCTGGACAAAAAAAAAACAAAACTTAGGAACCTAACAAAGAAACAAATCAATCTGGACAAAAAAAACAAAACTTAGGAACCTAACAAAGAAACAAGTCAAGCTATAAAAGAAAAACAACACTATCAAAAACCACTAGATAACCACAACTCCAACACAAAAAAATTTAGGAATAGTATCAACAAACTCTTACATCCAGGCAACCCTTCTATCCCCAGCCCCTGTCCTAACAGCTCACCAATAGACACTGCCTCCTTTCTTAATTTCTTAATTCCTTCTTCATTGACGATAAAAAAAAAGATATCTAAACCTGACAACACCTCCCCCTCCCCTTCTCATCCCCTTCCCTCTACTAATTCCACCCAGTTTTGTCTACAACCTGTCCCTACTGTATACATCAAATCTCTTCTTACCAAACTGAAACCCTGCTCCCCTTCTGCTGACAACTTACCTCCTCTATTCTTTAAACTTGCAGCTAACTCTGTTGCACATCCTGTCTCCATATTAGTAAACAGGTCAATTCAAGAGAACACAGTCCCTGACATCTGAAAGAAATCCTATGTCATACCCCTCAACAAAGGTAGCAATTCATCTAAACCAACCAACTATAGACCTATCAAAATACTATCCCCTTACCCAAAATTCTGGAATAATGTATTTATAACCAGCTTCTCAAACACATCATACAAGACAACTTGTTAACTCCTAACCAACACAGTTTCCATCTTCACTACAGCACCTCTACAGCTCTTATTTCATTTACACAGAATATTGCCAAAGCAGGGGACAATCACAAACTAGTCTCAAGCCTATTCCTTGATCTGTCTAAAGCCTTTGACACCGTTTCCCATACCCTACTGCTCTCAACCTTACCCTCTCCTCTTCTACTACACTATGGTTCTCCAGTTACCTCTTTAACAGATTCCAGTCTATAAAATGGCTTTCTGCCTCCTCCCTCTTCCTCCCATTCCAAACAGGTGTCCACCAAGGGTCAAACTTTGGACCTCTCCTTTTTAATATCTTTACAAATAACCTACACACTTCCTGTCCAAACTCCTCACTAATACAATACTCAGATGACTCCATCATTATCTCATGCTCTGATAACCTTCCCCACCTCCTTGCTGTTACTCAAGATTCCCTCTTTTCAGTCAAAAACTTGCTGAGCAATAATCAGCTACTTCTCAATCCTAAAAAACAAAACTTTTACTCTTCCTTCCCAAATCACTACAGCAACATAAAAACACCTTCACAGTATCTTCTCTTAATAATACACTTATCTGTTGAACCACATACTAAACTTCTGGGTGTCATCATAGATGACCAACTAAAATTTGTCATACATATTCAGCAAGCCATCAAAAAGAAGCACCAAAAACTTGGGTATCTTATACAGACATAAAAATACCTCACTATTAATGCCAAACATTCTCTAGCACAGACTTTCCTTCTCCCAACCTTATTCTATGTAGCTCCTTTTCTCACCAATATTCAATCCAATCTATTAGCTAAATTTGAAACCATGTACAACAAAATAGCCAGATTCACTGCCAACCTTCCCTGTTACCCTCACCACTGCATAGCTTTCAAAAACCTACAATGGCTTGAGCTCCATGACAAGCTTCTTCTTCCCCAACTCCACCTCACACACATTAACTTAAATCAGTCCTCCCACTGTCCTGCCCTCACAGAAATCATCACTCACTACTCTCCTAAGCATAGCCTATGCAGCACAGACCTACACCTCTTAGACATCTACAAACCTAATAAAAATACTGGCAAACATTTACACAGCCACTCCATCGCCAATGCCTGGGACAGACCTCCCTTTTCCCTAAGAACAAACAGCAAAGTCCTTAGCTTCAAAAAACTTCTAAAGGACTTATTTACTAATTCCTGGACCTGTCCTTGTCCCACTCCCACCTAAACTAATCCCTCTCCTCTTCATCTTTCCCTCTCAGCTCTCACACTTTACCACAACTACTAATTTAAGGTCTTTATGATATTCTACCAACCTTGAATTTATCTCTGATGGTAATTGTTAGAATCTAACTTTTTATGTTATATTTGATGTACTTAATATGTACCATGGCTGTTAAAACCTTCAATATTCCTCTTGTATTCTAACATTTTCAGTTATAAGTTGTATTCTGTTTCTCCTTTGTGTATACACTTGTATCTTAATATTGTATGATGTTTGCTTCTTGTATTTGTTTATCTGTGGAGCTTTTCTCCTCTGGTCTCCACTGAAAAATGGCTCTGCAGCTCAGTTGGACTAACCTGGTTACAAAATGTCAAATAAACAAATAAATAAATTAGAAAACATGCACAGAAATGAGTCTGCAAAAGGAGATACTGAGCCAAGTGCTAACCTTTTATATAAAAACAATAAAAAGAGATTAGCACTTTAATCCTGCATAATATTGGTTAATTAAAACAAAGCACAAAAAAAGACAGTTTGTTTTTTAAAACTAAAAAAACAACAAAAATAGTTTATTTAATTAGTATTTGGTTCTGTACCTCCTTTAGTGGACTCAATTGCACACATTTATTCTGGTTATTAGTTGTTGTAGAGTGCGCTCTTCTTTTGCTGTTAATTCTACATTATAATTTTGTTAGAAACTCCAAAGCTTGTTAAAGCTATTTCATTCTTGTCTTCAGTGATTCTTTTGAAATCATTATGTGCATGCCTTGGTTATAATATATGACCAGGCCTTAATAAAATGTTCCACAGAAGAACAGCTAATAAAATACAGTACACTGAGAAAGAAAAATCAATCTTCTATATGAAATCATCCACACAATTATATATTCATTAAAAGCCACCTTTGATGAAGTATGGCCCACAGCAATGCAACAACACTGTAAAATGACATAACTTACTTCTGAAGTACTAAACCATATTCAACAAGCTAATACAGTAGCCAATATGATATTTTATCTTGCAACAAAAGATATGTAAAACATAGATACAAAATAATGTGTATACCTCTCCATGATGCATGCCCTTAGCTCTTGGAGTTAGTGAGAATGATATTTTTAGAAGTCAGTCAATCAAGAGGCAGCAATATTCTCAGTTCAGTTTGATGCTGCTCAGACCAGTTATCTACAACCATTTGCTACCCGTCTGTTTCTCACAAATTGCAAACTGTAATGTGGGAACCCTTTACTTAAATTTCACAATCCAATTATAACCGGCCAATGAGGTGTTCCTTTTAAGGATATTTTGTTTTTCTCTGTGAATTGTTTGCACGCAAGCAAGGTAACCATTTGTGCTAAATTAACATGTTGCAGCAATATGGCACACTTCAACTAGAAAGTAGTACATGGATGAAATTAGCTTTTTGTATGACACAACAATGTTGTAATGGCAGTGCAAGAACTATATAAGATTGTGGTGTAAAACATTTATACAGTGTTCTATGCTGAATAGGTACAGATAGGAATTGAACCTAATGGATATGGTGTGATAGTGCAGTACAGCGATATGCTGTAATACTGATTTCCGAGTAATACTAAAAGGGTATTAAACAGAGAGACATCTATCAAGGAAATGCGATTAGTTTTTTTTTTTTTTTTTTGAAGCCACCTTGTTTGACTGAAATATTGAGTATTAAACAATTTTTAATCTTGAAAAATTACATTTTTACTAATGGAAGATATTAATATTTAATTGCAATACCATTTTAATTATTCATCATCTTTATATTTACATATTTAAACATGTTCTATCAATGAAAATGATGGGTTAGTTGTGGTTTGATATAAAAATAGTTGAAGAAATTGTTTATTGGAGTTAGCTGCCAGGAGGGAACTTATTTCCAAAGTACTACAGACAAGTTATGTACACTTCTGCTTTAATTAAGTCTAGAAGTTAAACTTTCTTTTTTGTTAATTTTAATGCAGTTTCATGCAGTGATTAAATACTCCCATTCATTTTCACTGTGTAGTATGTCTTAAGTACAGCAAGTCAATAGCATTGAATTACTTTTTAGGCTTGTTGTCAGTTGCCCAACAACTATTTTACTCACTTTTGAAGCTGGAAGATCATAAGACAGTGAGTCCTATTCCATACTAGGTGCTTCTGTTCATCTTCTATCACTTATACTATGGTGTAATATGAAAGGAGTGTAGAACTCCTAAGTGTTCTATCCTTTGTATAACGCATCACATCATTGCAAAATCTGCCTGTGTTGGTAACTCGGTTGGATGTAAAAGATCCCACTGCATGTTTTGACAAGGGTAAGGGTTCTTTTGAATTTCTTATCTATAGTTTATTATATAATTTTGATAAGATCATTAATTATTCACATGAAAATGAAAGTAAAAAGAGAAGTTTAAATACATATATACACAGGGCGTATCTTTTCTCATTATGTTCATTCTGAATGCTTTCTTTTTCATCACCCACTTTTCTTTTTCCAAAGCCATGTTTTAATGATTAGTTGTATATCCTATGTCTTATTAAGTTGTAGTTATTCACATCTTTTTTTTTATTCTCCATGTGTTAAATATGGTCCCAAACAACTTTATCTAAATAATCTATTAACTTCACTGTCACACACACATATCACACATATTGTACTATATTCCTGTTTGCATTATTATATACCCTCTTATATATTCTGGGTTCATAGGTTCATAGGTGTGTGCTAGGCTAATGGCCCTGGAGCCTTTACAAGTCTAACCCATAGAAGTGCCCTGGCATTGTGCTGCTTGACGTTAGGTGAACTTTTTATTTTCCATCTACTCATCAAGATTTCTCTTGAAGAGGGCCAGTGAGGTGCTCTGCTTGACATGCATGGAAAGTCTATTCCAGAGCATGGGCAGTCTCTGGATTATGAACCTGTCCCTCAAGCATGTTCTGTTGATTGCGGTAATGAGGTTCAGGTCTCTGGAGTGAGTGGTGCGGAGGGATTGGGATTTCTTTAGATGCAGCATTTCTGACAGAGCTGGGTCAGACATGCCTTTGTAAGTCAAGCAGAGATTGCCAGTTAGTAGATGATATGAGAAAAAGAATAGCTGGAGTTTTCCGAGTCTATCCATGTAGGACATGTGCTTAAGGCCTAGGATCCTCTTCATGAGGTACTTTTGTGGCCTTTCCAGCTGTTGCATGTATCTATATTGATGTACATGTCAAATGGGGCATTATACTCGATGACTGGCCTAATGAGGGAAGAGTAGAGAGAGATGATGACTTCTTTCTTCCTGGATGTAAAACCCTTGGTAATGAGATGTACCACACAGAAGGATTATCTGACCACAGTCAACCTGTGTCCCCAGATCTCTTATAACGCCTTCAATGTTCAATGGGCTCCCGTCAATGTAGTAATTAGTGGGAACTGAATTTTTCCCAAAGGGGATGATGATGATGCATTTTTTGGCATTAAGCTTAAGGTCATGGTTTTGACACCAGTCATTGGTCTTAGTGAGGCCTTTCTGTAGGATGTCTACATCACTTGTGGAGTTAATAATGGCTCTCAGCTTGCAGTTGTCTGTGAACTTGGTCAGTCAGAGTCCCTCCATGTTGACCTGGACTTCGGACTTCTGAGAAGTACATGCCAAACAGGAGAGGACCCAGGACCGATCCCTGTGGGACTCCACTCATGACTGGTCATCAGTCTGACTTGGAGTCTGCTACTTTCACACTGTGGATTCTATCTGTGAGCTGATTTGCAATCCACCTAGTGATATAGGGACTGATGACTATTTTGGTGAGTTTATCAATAACTCCTGAGTGGGGAATGGTATCAAAGGCCTTGGCCAGATTGAGGCAGGCTGTATAAACTGCCTTGCTCTCATCCACAGTTCCGGTGACTGACTCAAAGAAGTCAACCTGGTTAAGCAGGCATGATCTGCCTTTCAAAAAATCAAATTGCGTGGGACCTAGAGTTTGGAGATTCCCTATATCCTTGTTAATTAGGTGCATGAAGATGCGCTCCATAGTCTTACATATCAGACTCGTCAGGCTAATAGGGTGATAATTCTCAGGGTCTATAGTCACTCCCCCTTTATGGAGAAGGATGAGTGTAGCAGTGCACCATTCGGTAGGGACAAAGCCTGAGGTGAGGCTGTGATTGAACAGGGCACACACGTGGTGTCAGGTCACTTTATAGTTCATGTAGAACACATCCAGGGATATTGTCAGGTCCCATGGATGATATTCAAAGTCCCAGGCTTTGAAGTTTGGCAATGCATATTAGCAGAAGGAGCAGTGATGCCTATATGCAAATATAGTAATTGCCAGATAGTGGCACTGCATACTGCAAAATGATAACATGCAGGGAAACAATCACTAACTTTTGGAGTATTTATAGGTTTGTAAAATGGATTAAAAGTGTTATAGTTATGTGTGAATGCATCCATTAGTGTATAACATTTTGAATATTTTTATCTATTTTAGCAAGCTGGGGTTGAAGGAGGGATTGCACAAGCCCACATAAACTAATTGTGGATAGTTACAGCAAGTTGCACTCAGCACAGCTATGATGAATAAATGTAAAAGAATCCCCCAAACAGGATGATGATGATGCATTTTTTGGCATTCAGTTTGAGGCCCTGTTTCTGTCACCAGTCATTTGTTTGGGTGAGACCCTCTTGGAGGATGTCCACATCACTAGGCAAATTGATGACAGTGTTGAGCTTGCAGTCATCTGCAAACTTAGTCAGCCATAGCCCACTGGTTTTGGCCTGCAACTCAGAAAAGTATATCCCAAACAACAGAGGCCCAAAGACCGATCCCTGGGGTACACCACTCATTACAGATCTACTGCTTGAGGTAGCTTCCCTTATTTTGACTAGGTGGGTTCTATCAGTGAGCCAGTTTGCTATCCATCTAATAACATATGGATTGCTGTCTAGTTGAGAGAGTTTATCTATTATACTCAAGTAGGGAATAGTATCAAAGGCTTTGGCCAGGTCAAGGTAAGTGGTGTACACCATCTTCCCCTCATCCATGGCTTTGGTGACTGTCTCAAAGACATCAACCAAATTTAAGAGGCACAACCTCCCCTTGACAAAACCAAACTGTGTGGGATTGAGTGTTTGGAGTTTATCAATGTCCTTGTTAATGAGGTCCATGATAATCCGTTCCATGACCTTGGAGATCAGGCTAATTAGGCTGATGGGTCTATAATTTCTTGGATCAGTGAATGCTTCACCTTTGTGCAAAGGGATGACAGCGGCTGCCCTCCATTCAGTTGGGATGAAGCCAGTTCTTAGGCTTTGGTTGAATGGGGTGCCTAATGGTGCTCTAAGTTCCTGCCTGTGTTCATGTAGGATGCAGCCTGGGATGTTATTGGGTCCCATGGAGGGTGTAATTTTTGCCTTTGAGAGGACAGTGATGACTTGCTTCCTAGAGATATGGGGAGGGGGTCAGGTGCTGGGGATGTCCTAATTTACTGATGGGGGGACAGAAGGGTGAAGTTTTCAATGAGCCTGTCTGCCAGCAGGTTGGTTATATCTACTGCGTTTGTGTATGTAGTGTCCTTATCCACCAGTTCTGAGAAGATCTGAGTGCTTCCTTTGAAACTGTGGACACGTGTGAAGAAGGCTTATCTTTAGTGGATGTGGCCAGTCTGGACTCGAAATTTGCTTTTCAGGATTTCTCTAGTGCTCTTATTTGCTTGTTCAAGCTAAGGAGAGATTGCTTCCAATTAGGCACCTGCTCCTTCTTGGTCCTGGACAGCAAATTTTTCCTTTTATATTTTTTTCATGATCACAAGCACCTTGGGTTAACTATTTCAGCCTCCACTGAGGCTATGTTCTATTATACAAAATCCCCTCCTCAGCTCTGGGAAGAAAACGAAAATGAATTAATTCTTGTTTACCTGCCATATACATGTGTGTATGGTTCTGGAACATTTTTATTGTGTAACACACTTTTTTTCAGCAGATGTAATACAATGGATGCATTCATTAAATAAACAATACAGTAGGCCTTGCTAGACGAAAAGCAAATTGCTACCAGTAATGATTGTTCTGTTTATTCAATGACATTGTTTAATTTCATTTTCTATGTTCTTCCTTGTGTTTTCTACAAGAAAATGTTGCAGGCTCTAATACGATCCAGGGATTAAATACATTGAAAGGTACTCAACTGTGTTGTGGGAGTGTGGTAAGGGTTACCTACTGCTGCTTTGACTTTAATGACAAATGTACATTCTGTTACAGGCAGTCATGACAAACAGAAAGCTATTTATTTTAGCAGTATAATCAGTAACTACTTGAAATGATTAGTTAGAACCCACTAGAGCAAATCTCAAAACACAGACTGAATGGCTGAAAAAATAAGTCACAGATGACCATTTCTCAGAATATTCCCTTCTCTCCTATGTACAGTGATCTCTAAATTGGTATATGTAAGTTAAAGGGGTGTGAGGGGTCTTACCCCTCACACTGGAAGAGTAAAGAGCAAAGAAGAAGTTCAAAAAAGGGAAAAAAAAGTGATGTACGAGATTCAGTCTTCTGGATTTTCAATCTTTTTTTCCCGTCTGCCAGCATACAGTGTTACAAGTGCCAACATTTCATTAGGGAGCCATATAATTTACAGTATGCTTTATAGGTTCATAGTTTCATACTAGGCTATCTGCCCTAGGGCATTTATAAACCTAGCCAGAGTGTGTTTGGCTTTCGCCACCCATTTTAAATTAATTTTGCTATGCCCTTTTTTGAGGTTAGTATACTGTGCCTCTGTCTAACAGTGACACAGAAGTGATACCCAGAGTAAACCTACAATCTCTCATCCACTCATCAAGATTCCTCTTGAAGAGAGTCAATGAGGGACTCTGCCTAACCTGGACTGGGATTTTATTCCAGAGTGAAGGGAGCCTCTGGGATATGATTCTGTCCCTCCAGCATGTCTTATTTATTTCAGTGCTGAGGTTCAATTCTCTCGAGTGCATAGCTTGATGGGATTTGGATTTTCTGAGGTGCAGCATGTCCATTAATTCTGGTTTGGACATGGCTTTATACGTCAGGCACAGATCGCCTCTGAGCAGGCGGTATGCCACTGAGTAGAGCTGGAGTTTCTTTAACCAGGCAGCATATGGCATCTGTTTGAGCCCTTTGATCCTCTTGGTGAGGTACTTTTGGGGTCTTTCCAGTTGCTGCTGGTGTCTGGTAAGGTACATCCCAAAAGGGGCATTGTACTCAATTATGGGCCTGATGAGGGATGAGTAAAGAGGCACAATGACCTCCCCTGATCTAGATCTGAATCCCTTCATGATTAGGTGGGCTATATAAAATGTTTTTCTGACCACTTTGGCCACGTGGTTGTCAAATGAGAGATTGCTATCAACTTGGGTTCCCAGGTCCCTAATTACTTCTTCTGTACTTAATGGATTACCACCTATGTGGTAATTTGTGGGCACTTTGTTTTTGCCAAAGGGGATGACTATACACTTTTTGGCATTTAGCTTGAGGCCATGACTCTGGCACCAGTTGTCTGTTTCTAGGAGACCCTTTTGGAGAATGCTTGTGTCGGCTGGAGAGTCGATTATGGTGCCCAGTTTGCAGTCATCTGCAAACTTGGTCAGCCACAGTCCTTCCATGTTGGCCTGTACCTCCGAGAAATATATAGCGAACAAGAGAGGTCCCAGGACTGAGCCTTGTGGGATGTCACTTGTAACTGGTTTGGAGTCTGACATGGCTCCAGCAATTCTAACCATGTGGGTTCTGTCCTTGAGCCAGTTTGCAACCCATCTAATGACATAGGGGTTTATATTTAAGCTGGTGAGCTTATCTATAATGCCCGAGTGGGGTATTGTATCGAAGGCTTTTGCAAGGTCCAGGTAGGCTGTGTGGGCCACCTTCCCCTCGTCAATGGCCTTGGTGACTGTTTCTAAGAAATCGACCAGGTTTAAGAGGCAGGATCTTCCCTTAACAAAGCCAAACTGGGTAGGATCCAGTGTCTGTAGGTCCCCAATATCTTTATTTATGAGGTCCATGATGATCCTTTCCATAGCTTTGCAGACCAAGCTAGTCAGGCTTATGGGGCGATAGTTTCCAGGCTCCGTTGAGGCACCACCTTTGTGGAGAGGGACCACTGTTGCTGTACCCCACTCTTTAGGTACATATCCTGTAGTAAGGCTGAGATTGAACAGTAGTTTTATGTTTGGGTTTAGCTTTTCTTGGAGTTCATGTAGGGCGCAGCCCGGGACACTGTCTGGTCCCATTGATGCTCTGTTTTTTGCTTTGGAGAGGCCGGCTCTTACCTGAGCATCTGAGATATCAGGGGGACAACACACTGCTGGGATAGATATTTGCCCTTTTGGTGGGGAGGGGGGAGAAGTTTGCGCTGAACCTGTCAGCTAGGATGTTGGCAATGTATGTGGGCTCGGTGCATTTTTTGTCATTTTGGACTAATTCTCAGCATATCTGTGAATTCCCACCCAGGTTCCTAACATAACTATAGAAAGCCTTGTGATTATCCTTAGTGTCCTGTGCAATTTTTCTCTCAAAGCTGGCCTTAGACAATTTTATGAGTGCCCATAGTTTTTTGCTAATACTGATCAGAGATGCCTTCCCTTTTTGGGATTTTGCTCTATCATGTAGTAGCTTCCTCCTTCTATTGTATAGTTTGTTTATGGCTGGGGTCCACCAGACAGGACGTCTGCCTTTGGAGGATTGGGTCTTGGTTTTATTTGGGATTGCATGATCCACGCATTCCTGAAGGTGTTCATAGAATGCGTTTATAAAGGATTCTGCGGTCTGGGCCATATTTTCCACAGGCCCGGCGGCTTTGAAGGATTCCACCTCGGTTTTGAGGAGTGTGAAATTTGCTTTAGAAAAGTTTTTCACTGTGGTTTTCTGGGCAGGGGGTGGGGTTGGGATGTGAATATCCAGTGAGATTAGTTTATGGTCTGATCTTACCAGTGAGGGATACACTTCTGGTCTGGAGCATAGAGTCCCCATGTTGGTGATGATCAGGTCCAGTATGTTTTCCCATCTTGTGGGAGTGGTAACAAGTTGTTCCATAGCATTTGAGTTTATAAATTCTAGGAACCTTTGGGCTAGGGTTTTGGAGCTAGAGTAATGCTCTCAGTCTATGTTTGGGTAGTTGAAGACGCCTAATATAATGGTGTTTGGAGAGACCTTCATATTTTCCAGTGTTCTCAGGAAGGCCGAGTGGGGTTCCAGGGTTTGGGAGGGTGGTCTGGAGCAGGCTATAAACTGGAAGGCAGTTTTAACCACTGTTAGTTGCACATGGATAGTCTCTGATGCTTCGTGCTGTGCCACCAACCTGGAGGTGAGGGTATCTTTGACGAATATTGATAATCCCCCTCCTTTTCTGGTTTGGTCCAAGTTTTGGGGCCGAAAAGCATGGTATGAGGTATAACCTGGTAGTGCTGGGGTGCTCTCGGAAGCCTTGAACCAGGTTTCTGTTACTGCACAGATATCAATGTTCTCCATGCTAAGGAGAGTTTCGAGTGTGTGCATCTTGAAGTTTAGACTTCTGACGTTGAGTAGCATTACTCTTAGTTTCTTATCCCTTGTGATACCTATGGAGGTGGGTTTGTTTTTTGAGCCTTGCCTAAAAAAGGCACTATTGGGGTAGCAAGAGCCTTTGCCAATATCCGAAAGCACAGGGGTGACAGGTGCAAGCCATCCCTAGTGAAGCATCGTGGCTTGTCGAGCATGTCATCCCAGGCTGACAGGCATTGGATCCCCTTTGAATGACACCAATACTTAAGCCAGTTGTTGAAATTGATCATCTTGTCTTCATATTGTGGCATCATTCTTGGTGAGCGTAAGATGCTACTCAAGGTCAGGGTCATACCGGCCTGGGCTACATGCTCAGAGAGCTCCTCTATGTCTCTTTTCATGTAGTCCAGGGAGGTACATCCCAGGTCATTCACACCAGCATGGACAATGAGTCATATTTGTACTTGCCTTGGAGTGACCTGAGTGCTTGTGTTATGTGGCGGATCCTAGCACCCGACAGGCAGCTCACCGTGACCTTCTCCTTGTTCAGCCTGGTGAGCAGGACGTCAGTGTGCCTAATGATAGAGTCACCTATTACAAGTGTATCAGGTGTGTTGTTTAGCCTTAAGGGCTGTGACTGTTTGGCACACTGGCTTTGTGAGCTATATGTTGCACGTGTTTTGTTTTGGGGTAGCGGTTGCTTGGGTGTCTGCTTTGGAGGTCTCTGCTGCTTAGGCAAATTTTTATTTATAGCCTCTGTGTATGTTTTTGTGTGTTTATGTGTTTGGTTTGCTGTCGTGGTAGGTCTATGTGAGACTGGAATTGTAGTGAGTGTGGTTTCCTTCTCCTCCTGACTGGTTACGCCAGTACTGAGTTGAGAGAGCTTAGCCTCCAGTTTGGCTATATGGTTGCATCTCTCACATGTGTTGGAATTTGTTGGGAGGAGGAGAGGGTTGTCTGTGTACATGAGGCTGTTGTAACATTGCCTCAAGATTCCCAGATTCACCAGCTGGACCAGAGAGGAGATTGACAACTGACCTTTGGGCACGCTAGAAGAGTATTGGGAATTCCTTTATAATTGTAAAAAAGGGCCAATGGGGAACAAGGTACTCAAGGGTAGTTTGTGAGGGTGTAGTGCTTTTAATTTTTTAGTGCTGACTTATATAATTGCTTTAGTGAGCAAGTGCCAGGTAACTTAAATGCAATGTGTTACAGGTAACTTAAATGCAAAAATGACAAACAGTAACTTTCTTTCAAGTGAAACAAGGAAATAAGTACAGTAAGCAATGCAGATATCACTAGGGATCCACAGAAGCACTGAAAAGCCACGTTTTAGGTGGAATTAGCATTTCAGGGAAATAACAAGCAAACAAACAACAAGCATACAAACAAAGCTAGATTTAGCAGGCCTGGATCTAGTCTATGCTACAGCAAACAAGGTGTACCAATTTCAGTAAGAAACAGTTCAAATATGCAGGCACTATAAGCCTTTAACCAGAAATTCCCAGCTCAGAAGGGCAGAGTCCAGCCTCTCCTCCCACAAGAGTGCAGACCATGAACCTTCTTAATGTAAAATAACTGGCCTGAAGCCCAAGTGCTTAAACCAGAACTAATACAGTTTTAGAATAACAGACACTGAGCCCTCAATCAGCAGTTCCCAACTTAGAAGGATGTAAGCTACCTGTTTTTTACTGACTTTATAGCTTCAAAACTTACTGTAAAGTAGAGAATCCCTACTTTGTTATAAAATGTTTTGAGCAGCTCAGCCTACAAGAACGTGCATGCAGTTCATTCAGTTGCTGGTTGTCCCCCATCCCCAATCTTTCTAAAGAGTGGAGGCTAGCACTGCCCAGGTATTTTGTACATGCATCAACTATTCTGAAAATAATGTCATGCTTTTCCAAATATATGCATTGCCAGCAACAGTAGCAGAGTAAAAATAATGATTTCTACCTGCAGTGAACACTGTATTCTTTAAAAAACATACGTATTTCTTAGAATATATATATATGTGTGTGTGTGTGTGTGTGTGTGTGTGTGTGTGTGTGTGTGTGTGTGTGTGTGTGTGTGAGTGTGTGTGGGTGTGTAGAAATTATACATATTGATCTACCTATCAGTCTATTTATATATCTAATTGTACCAATTATCATCAAAACTCCCAAATGTGGACCATAAAAATGTCTAACACAAAACCTCAAGAACATAAACATTGACATGCTACTACTCACGCACTAAGCAATAACATCTGCACATACAAAATTTAAACTAAAAAAGAAGATTTTGCAGTGGATCTTCTTTCATACCCCCTAGTTATATATACCAACACTGAGATTGTACAGTGCTGGTGAAAGGGCATATTTGCCAACCCTGAGAATTACGTGATCACACACCTATCAGACATATGTATAGTCAACTAAATTTTTTCGGCAAATAAATGCAACCCCCCCCCCCACACACACACACACACACAAACACACACACACACATATATATATATATATATATATATATATATATATATATATGTATGTAGAGAGAGAGAGAGAGAGAGAGAGATGTTGGTGCACATGCCTGCATTTACTTGAAGTACTTATACATGAATATACTGATAGCAACATAATTATCCTCACATATTTAGTACCCTATAAAAATAAAGCGAAAACAAAGAGAAAAGTAAAATATTAATAACAGAATTCTTTCCTGAACCTTTAATTCTCACAGTGCCAGCTGGTCTTCCTTCCACCTCTGCAGGTTATCATATCTGTGCTAACGCAACTGCCTGAAGTGAGGGATCCCTGTCAGCAATGACAGATAGTCCCCCAACTCCTGCCAGATGTGTATCTTTTTCAGTCTGTTCTGGATGGTGCCTGTTCCAGCTTCTTCAGCTATGACTCCTGCATCAGGCAGAGAAGGATCTTAGTGTCCTTCTCAGACCTGCTTAGTCTCAACCCTGGGACTTTACAGTTGACATTCTGTGAAGTATCATTTGAAGAGTAAAGTATGTAAGTATAGGACAGGGGATAATAGGGTAAGAACCTCACCTTCTAAGTTGTGATATTAGCATGGCCAATCCATGCAGTCATAAGGGTAGTATCTATGGAAATAATATCAGTGTCAAGTTTGGTTTACTGACTGGATTTATGCAGTCACAAGGACTTCCACATTTGTTTATCAAGGTTACAGCTTCTTTTACCCTCTGAAGAGAAAGCTATGAACAGTCCATCAACTAGACATGTCCATGGTTATTTTAGCATGCACAGGAATGCACTGTCTAGGCTGTCAGAATGTTATTATGGTGTCAATGTAAGAAGTTATGACAGCAAGTCCTTTACATTTATGCTGTTTATAATAATTAATAATGCAGTAATTTTTTAATGTTGGAAAACCATTTAATTAATAAAGTGTTTCAATGTTTTAATTGAGTGTTTGATGTAAGAGATTAGGCGTGGTATGGTTTGATGGATGCAGCTGGATTAGGGTGCGGTATACACTTACTGAACTGTTAATGTGCCAGATATAATTGCCAAATGTACAGGATACTCAGCTTTGTTTGAGAAATGTTAAAATGGGGATGCATTCCCACACTCTGTGCCCCTAAGAACAGCTCATTCACAAGAAGCTGAACTCAGTTTATGCCCATGGGAGGAGATACACCAAAGCATAATGCCATAATTCATAGATCTTACCTTGTGTGAGTTTCACTTGCATAGGAAATGTGTACCTGTTTATCTGCACTTAGCCAGGCTTGTTGGTGACTGATCTAGGTAAGCATGAAATGGGTAAAAGCAACATAGCATTTTCACTGGACAATTAAGAGAAAATTACACAAATTCAGTTTGGCTAGGAAAATTAGTGCTAGAATAACATACTTTGAGGGTAAGGTGAAGGCAGTAATCTGCAATGTCAGTATATCAGTGTAAATGACTGTGATGGGAAAGTGATAGTTGCCATTTTTATAGCTGTAGGCATAGATGTGGAAAACCTATCATAGCTAATGTTTACAGAAGTCTTTAGGAGAGGCAGCATTGTACATTTTGACAGTGTGCATGTAAGGTTGCGATCAATGCATGACAAAAGTAAAAATGAGAGATGCTTGTAGTAGTTCACTGCTTTTAAACCTTTTGTTTTCAATCTTTCCAGATGCTGGTTTCTAGGAGTAAGAAATTGTTGCATTGCAGTTAATTGAGTGCAGATGTCTACTTTACTTAATGAATTTGATGTTATCTGCTAGCATAACATTGCCCTGAATTTAGCTATGATGCCTGAAAATCTTGTCTTCATTTGTTATGCTAATGCTGGTATACTTTTGTACTGAACCTAGGACTCAGGACCGAAATGACAGTCTTGCCTTCTTTCATTATACTAATGCTGGGATGATTTTGCATTGAACTTGGGTGTCAGGTCCGGCAATCTATAGTCATACATTTTTTGGATGATGTTTTCACTGCTGTTTTATTAGGTCGATGTGTAGGTTTCATATGTGTAACTCTGATTTCAGTTGGGGCACAAATATATGTTTTTTGATGTGACAACTTGATATAGCAGCAGGGATCCAGACAAGGGAGAGATAACTTCAACCCTAAAGAGAACTGCAGCCTCATGGAGGCTCTCAGGACATCTGATAAGTGCCTTTTTGGCAAAAGGGAGAAAAGCAAGCATACAGGAAGAAGGAGTGGAACCAAGTGGATTTGAATTTAAATGTACTTGGGGAGATACCTCATACTGATACAGTGCAGAAAGAGGACCAACAACATGGTAAGATGCATCACATTAAAGGTTAGGTAGAACACAGTTGCTCACAGGAGTAGTACCATTGGGAGATCTCCAACAGTGACCCCTTTAAAAGCTGATGAGTAGTTCCTTCTCTCCACACAGGGAGATGACACAGGTACCAATGACGATGCCACAGGCATAATCAGAGGTGCTGTGGATACCAGCACTTATCAGGAAGGTTAGAGTATCTCTGATGGCAAAACCTCATAACTGAAAATACTGTGGACGATAGCTGCAATAATATAACAGATTACATTTTTATCAGTAGAGGACCCCTCTTCATTTCTTCTATTCAGGAAAGTGGCCGGAGTTTGCATGGTAAATATGCTCATCACCTGCTTATAGATAAGTCAGTTCCATGGTTCAAGGTATCAATACCCATACCATTACTTACTCCTTCACAGGGCTGTCATCAGAAACCATCAGTTACACTGTACCAGCACAGCGGCAGATGACAATAGAATGACTGCTGACAATGATGCCATATTTGTCATATTTATGACACAGCCCGTAGACAGTGACACACAGTTGCCTAGTGTGCTGGCAGGATCAAACTTAATTCTGCAGACAGTGACACAGCCTAGACAATTGAGTAGTCAGGAACCTTAAATTCCAGGTAGTGCAGAGTGGGACACCACATAGCTCAAAAACCAATGTTTCCTAAGCCACAGGATCACCTGGTGCTGTCTTACAAGCAGCTGTACCGACTGTAACACTTGTGGAAGGGGGTGTCAGGTGAAGACACATGTCACATCAGGGAAGTAAATATTGTGGGAAGAAATAGCCAGGGAATTGTTATTGCTAGGCTTGTATAGGCCCTAGGGCTGATAGCCTAGTACCAACCTATGAACCTATGAGCCTATGAACATCTAACTAAAGACACTCAAAAAGCCTTGACTACCTAGCATTTGATGTGCCAGGACATTGTAAAGGAGCAGTCCACTTCCACAGAGGGTCAGCTAGAGACAAACAGAGTAGTACAGGGTTTACATGAGGATTTCCACAAGTACATGGAAATGGTAGAGAGCAGGGAAAATACAATGATCACTCTTGTGTGCAGTTTTGGCTGTCTCCACCTCCATGCTACAAATTTTTATTTATTATTTATTTTACTTGTCATTTGTTTGCCAGGATAGTCTGACTGGACAACAAGTGTCCATTTTAGTGGAGTCCTAGGGAAAAAACTCCATAAGTTTACAGACAGAAGAAAAATTTACAAAAGAGACATTACAGAGTAGCAGCATACAGATTGTAGACTTTACAACAGTTGGTATAAAATAAGAGGATATTCCCCCTTTTGGTTGAAAATACAAGTGTACAGAATATACAATGAGAGTAGATAAGAACCTGGTAGAGCGTTGCAAGATATTTCAC
>NC_056727.1:1008024921-1008242421 GCF_019279795.1 Protopterus annectens | reverse complement strand
AGGTATAGTTATGGTGTTGTTTGTGTCAAATAGAACCTTCCAGCCTCAAGAAGAAAACAGGGACAAAGCTGCAGCACTGTACAGACATGTGAGGTCAGAGTCGGCCACACCATATGATTCTCAAGAAAGTACTGGAAAAGTGGGTGTGATGTAATCCACCAGAAGGTAGGCAACCATTGTCAGCCTTCTTTTACATGTAGGAGAACCTCTCAGTTCAGATCTCGATCAGTCTCTTTAGGATCACCTGCATCCATTTGGTCAACCATTTCAGTATGTCAGACTCAAGCTCATATACTAGCACTTCCTTATAATCATGGCCACCACCAGCTACAGTGTCCTTAGGGGACATCATGCATAACACATTTGATCTATTAGTCAGGGTGCACAATTCTTCTACTGAAAATAGCACTATGTACAATTGAGCAGCATCTGACATGACTGATGTCACTGTTTAAAATAAGAAAAAATGTTGTCAAACACCAGCTAGAAAAAATTAAAATGAGGGGAGTCTGCAGACTACACTGCAGAACAATATGGAGGGCCTTCTGAACACAGGGGATGTATAATTACAATAGTGCAATAAACCCTGCCAGCAACACTAGCAGTGTTGCCACTTTACCCTTAGCACTGCACAAATTAAAATTGGTACTGCTTTTAATGAAATAAGGGATTAATATGATGTAAGCACCTTAATAAACAACAGCGATTATATTTTATATATATATATATATATATATATATATATATATATATATATATATATATATATATATCAAGTAGAGAGACAGCAGATCATACCAAAAGAAATATACAAATTTACTTTCTTCCTTTCTGGTGGAAGTGAACACACATCCTCTAAACTGCAAAGTGGAATACCATACCACTACATACATGCTTACATACATCCATTTCTTCCAGTTACAAACTGAAATCTTTCTCTGAGCAGTCATATGACCTGAATGTTTCACTGCAGGCTTGTAAACTAAGCATATACAGTAATACAGAATAAATTGTCATATTCAATATTTTGCTTTCTGCAATTGCAGCTCACGGCACAGAAGTCAGTGAACAGTTAGGCATGTCACTGAATGTATGCAGGTGGCAAACAAAGCAAATATATAAAGCAAATAACTGTAGTTAAAAGAATTTCTTTACAAACGAGAAGGAGTGTCTACTCTACAGTGACAGAAGGCCTTGTACCACACAGCATAACCCCTCACATAGCACCGCATGCATGAACTATAGTCTGTGTTTTTTATAAGAAAGTTATCACTAACCTGAATGTCATCATCCTCAGTTGTGGACTTGATACCACCTATTTGCCTGCATAACCATGTACTGTAAATGAGCCTACTTCATGGAATCCTGTAATTTTGGTGTCAGCTGCCTACCAACTCTATCATCACTGGTGGAAGGATTGATAACGGGACTGCACTGCCAACAAAGGGCAATTCACCACCAGACCAGTGTGTGATCATGTTGTACAGAATGCAACAAGTGGGTAGTCTGCATCACCTGGAAAATGCAAGAAAAAAGGGGAGAAACACAGTAATAGAAGGGTGGCTTAGTACTAAGCAATACATTTTCAAACTATACCTATACCTATACAAATAAATATAGCTAAAATTTTCATTTGCCAACAAGGGGACCCTGAGTTATACTACCATGCAGAAAGAGGCATTAGAGTGAGCTTCTATATCAGATGAGAGACTGATGGGCAATGCCAGATTGCTGGGCTGACACATTGATGAGGCACCTCTATTCATTATGCACTATCTGGCAGTCTATGGAATGGTAGCCCATACTATTTCAGTAACACTCCCACCATGGTCTTGATGGAGCCTTAATGGCACCATGGGTGCAATCTATCACACCAAGCACCTCAGGGGGAGATATGCTATCCTGTAGAAAGCATACATGGTTCTGGCTAAGTCCATTGGTGACATATAGTGACACATATATGCCATTAGTATGTCAAGGAAATTCTGAAGAATCCATGAGGCATAAGGCTGAGAAATATCCATTGTGTCCCAATTTTGTCCCTGGAAGGTCTCTGTGGTAAGTATAGTGAGGGCTATAGATACCTTAGCATCTGCAAGTATTGGAAGGCCATACATTTCTCCAGTTCCAATATGTGGGCCATACAAACTCCTGAAAACCCTTATGATATCCCTGTCCAGTCTAAATCTAACAAGAACGTCTTGATCAACAAACTTATAATTCTCCAGTTAGAGGACAATAGCTATACTCTCTCCACTTGCAAAGATTATGGAAAAATGTATTCATAGACAACTCATGCACCACCTAATCCAGAATCACCTTATGTCAGACACTCAGCATGGCTTCCGTCCTCATCACAGCACTACTTCAGCCCTCCTAGCCTTTACCAACACCATAAACCATAATCGCAACAATAATTATATATCCTCAGCCGTCTTCTTGGATCTTTCCAAGGCATTCGATATGGTTGATCACCAACTTTTAATCCACACCCTGCAAACATTCTGTCTAGATACTAGAGCCCTTCAATGGTTTCAATCCTACCTGAATGGCCGACAGCAGGCTGTTCTCTGGCAGAACAAAGTCTCTAACCTTCTACCTAATACGCTTGGAGTAACTCAAGGCTGTATACTAGGACCCTTGCTGTTCTCCATCTTCATTACCGACCTTTATACTGTCATCCCAAAAGTCAGCTGTAGCCAATATGCTGATGACTCTACTCTGATTTGCTCAGCCACATCTCCAGTAGAGTTAAGGTCAGCTACCCAGACCATCTTTAATACAATAGAAAACTGGCTTTCTGAACGTCATCTGATCCTAAATCCCAAAAAAACTAAAATGCTGTTATTTTCACCAACACGTAGGTCTACCGCTTTCATCTTTACCATAAATTCAAATGATGGCACAATAATCTCCCCTGACCCCTCTACAAATCTATTAGGTGTCATCATAGTTAATAATCTAAAATTCGACCTACATGTTAACCAAACTATAAACCATCAATAAAAAACTAGGGTCACTTTACAGAATAAAAGCCTTCCTAACCCCTCCAGCTAAAATTGCCATAACTCGCTCTCACCTTCTTTCAACCCTTCTGTATGCATCCCCTCTATCTCGAATTTAAACAAGACTGTCCTTAACAAACTCTCAATTTGCTACTACCACATTACCAGGTTTGCCACTGGGCTGCCATTTAGGACACATCATTGCATCAATCTAAACCAGCTTGGGTGGCTTGAACTACCTAGCCTAATCCAGTATAACCAAATGATTATGGCCTATAAACCCTGTATAATCCGGATAATACTCCTGCACTTAAAAATATTATTACCCCCTATAACAATCCTAGACCGCTTCGATCCTCTAACAAACTACTAATTCAGACTAGCAAAATTAATAACACAGCCAGTGACTCTCTCTTTGCAAACTCTGTAAGTAGATCCTGGAACTTTCTTCCAGCTGATATTACCTTACATTCCACCTTAGGTCAATTTAAAACTAGACTCAAACAACATGTGTCACTTAACTGGCTATGTCACTGTATCAAGCCTGGCTAACGCTCTCTAGAATGTGTAAAAATCTGTTAACCATCTTACTGTGTAATTTAATTTAATGAAAAACAAAAAGTGAACCATAGAGGAAACCAAAGCAGCAAAATGCCTGTAAAACAGTCACTGTCCGTGAAGGATGTCCACGCCAAAAAGAAGAAAGCTCACAAGTAATCCAAGGAGTTTATTAAGCGCTTTTCGTTTACCTCTTAGGTAAACTTCTTCAGAAAACATTATTACACCATTAAACCAACTTTAAATAATGTGACATCATAATTAAATTAAAATAAAACCAATTAACAAAGTTAATTGAAAGTAGGATATTAAAGGTATACTGGTTCAAAGCTATTAAACACCAAAAGTTCTGTTGTGAACAGCACACACTTAAAAAATGTAAATAAAACTGTGTACAAAGAAATCATGATTTAACTCACTGCTCATAAGAGTTAATAATTAAAATATTTCCATGTTAAATACCTCACTAAAAAATGTACACCACATTTAAATTACAAGAATTATTACTTCACATTGACCATAAAAATTTTATATGTTTAACTAAATATATTACACTAATATTAAAAAATGTGTACAAATTAAATCATATCAGTATCAAAAATTAAAATGGATACTTAATGGAGAAATTAATAAAAATTTAGCCACTGGTCAAACAAGAAGAATATAACACCCTACTTAGACTGTTAGAATTCCAACTCAAAAAGTTACACTTGGATTATCTCTTCAAACTCAAAATGCGGAGCACACTAGAAATGGAACATGCTTCATTCAACCCAGGCGTATGGTACGCTTCCAATATGATTTGCCAATACAGCTCCCTTTCCAGTAGTCTAAGCTGAGTTGGCCCACCTCTACTATTCTGTAAAACTTGTTCAATGCCAATAAATTTGAAACAGTGGGTCGGATGCTCCTGAATATGCCTAGCAAACGCGTTTGTTTCTTTAAGTTTCCTTATCGCATACGTATGTTCGTACATACGATCTCTAAGCCTACGTTCAGTCTTGCCTATATAAAACCCTGAACATTTTTGGCACTGATCCAGATAGACCAACATAGTAGAGTTACAATTTAACCTATGTTTTAAGTGAAATTCATAACTTTGAACAAAAAGTCTGTTTGATTCGTGTACTAACTTACAGTAATTACATGATTGGCATTTAAACATGCCTGGTGATCTTGTTGGTACAGGTTTTTGTTCAAATAGTGATTTAAGGTTCTTAGCTCTCCTATATGTAATTTTCGGAGCAGACCCTAACTTAAAAGAAATTGATGGGTCTGCCCGAAATAAATGCCAATTTTTGTTGATGATATACCATAAGCTAGAACTATCAACTGTAAAGGTAGTTATAAACCTAGGTAGTTCAAGTTGTTCGGGTTCGATAGTACTTTCAATATGTTGTTCAAGAGTAAGCAAGACTGTAGACGCAGTGGTGGAATGAATTTTAAATGGCAAAAGAGGCTCGTAAAACTTGTCAGATCTTTTATGTGTAACCTCACTAATAAGGTCATCAATTAACTTGAGTGGGTAGGCACGACTCAAAAACATATTTTTCATTAGTGTGCATTCTTGAAAGAAATCTTCATCTTTACTGATCATTCTTGCTGCTCTAACTAGTTGTCCCTTAACAACTGCAAGTTTTTGTGAAAAGGGATGTCAACTAGTAAAGTGCAAGAAGGTGTTTGAGTAAGTGGATTTTCTATGAATAAGGGCGAAAAAACAAGCTGCTTCCAAATTCTTGACCAACATAATATCAAGGTAGGAAATCTTCGTGGTGTTAAAGGAACAAATGAATTGCAGAAAATTGGTGGTATTATTCAGGTAATCCACATAATCAACAGCTTCAAACTCTCCACCCTTAAATAAAATGAAAATGTCATCCAAGAAATGAGTATAGTACCCCACTTGATCCGTGTATGACTGGTGTTCAAATACGAATTGATGTTCCCAAATGGCCATGACCAAATTGGCCACACTCGCACCACAAGGTGACCCCATGGCTACACCAATATTTTGCATGTAAAAATTCTCTCCAAACATGAAAGAATTGTTAGCCAAAACCAAATCAAGTAGTTCACCCACGAGCACAATTTCATGACTACTCGCTTCACCAGCTCTCATTCTAGCACTAACCCACTCTATTGCCACATCATGAGGGATACTCGTGTATAAATCTTTAACATCGATGGTTAAAAAATTAAATTGATGTTGAAACTCAATGTTGTTGATTTTTGCCAAAAATGACCATGAATCTTTACAGATTTGGGTCTCTAATTTGACAAATTTCTGCAAAATGCTGTCGACTACTTTGGCACAAGCATAAGAGGGCGAGCCACGACTATCAACTAAGGGCCATATTGGTGGATCTGATAAATCCTTGTGCAATTTCGGTATTCCAAAGAGGTAAGGATATCTCGGAAAAGATGTAAACATGTAGTCATAATACTCTTGGTTAATCCTCCCCTCAAGGAACATTTCTTCAATGCTGTCCTTAATAATTTTATATGATTTATTGACTTCACTTCTAGAACTTAGAGTATAAGCTGGTGGTTCCAACATGGACGTCATACGTTCAAAATAATTATCTTGGTTGAAAATTACAACACCCCCTCCCTTGTCCGGTTTACACACGCATACGTTGTGTGACCTAAGGGTGGATAAGCTTTCCATCTCTCTAGTTCCAGTTACTACCTTTTATCCCCTAGACACATTTCTAACATTCCTAATGTCCACCTCGCAAATTTGTTCAAATGTGGACAATAAAGGGTGAAGGGGTGGATTAAATGTACTGGGTACGTGTAATTGCTTACTACCTCCAGTGTAAGCATTACCTCCCATCATTAACTGGAAGTTGAGCTTCCTAGTAAATGTTTTTATGTCTGTTATAGCTTTTACAATATCTAGATGTTGTTTGGTAACGTAAGTTTGACCTTTGGCCAACAAATCTACCATTTCCATGGAAACCGGCATTTGAGAGAAGTTATATACTTTAAAAATCTCCATACGAGTTCACTGTAACCACTGGTCGTGTTGATGACTCCGACATGTCAATAATGTCAGAATCATCTACATCAGGTTCAGTAGATCCTAGTAAAAGTGGACTCATCAACATGACATCTAAAGGGTCTATGTCAGAAGAAGTACCAACTGTTACCTGTTGGTCCTTCTCTGATTGGAACGGTTCAACCATTGGTTTCTCTGTTTGGGTTTGGCCCCTAAAAAGTTATTATTGTTAAATTCTTCTTGCGTGTCACTATTAAATCTGCCATTCCCATTATTTCTGTTTAACAACCGTTCACTCGTATGTAATTCAACTGGTGGAAATTCGACACTATCAATTCCTGCCTCCTCCTCAATTTGGTCAAGGTTGTGGAATATTGTGTCAGGTTGGAACTAGAGAGATGGAAAGCTTATCCAAAAGGTAGTAACTGGAACTAGAGAGATGGAAAGCTTATCCACCCTTAGGTCACACAACGTACGCGTGTGTAAACCGGACAAGGGAGGGGGTGTTGTAATTTTCAACCAAGATGATTATTTTGAACGTATGACGTCCATGTTGGAACCACCAGCTTACACTCTAAGTTCTAGAAGTGAAGTCAAGAAATCTTATAAAATTATTAAGGACAGCATTGAATCAATGTTCCTTGAGGGGAGGATTAATCAAGAGTTATATAACTACTTGTTTACATCTTTCCCGAGATATCCTTACCTCTTTGGAATACCGAAATTGCACAAGGATTTATCAGACCCACCAATGCGGCCCTTAGTTGACAGCCGAGGCTCGCCCTCTTATGCCTGTGCCAAAGTAGTCGACAGCATTTTGCAGAAATTTGCCAAATTAGAGGCCCAAATCTGTAAAGATTCATGGTCATTTTTGGCAAAAATCAACAACATTGAGTTTCAACATCAATTTAATTTTTTAACCATCGATGTTAAAGATCTATACACGAGTATCCCTCATGATGTGGCAATAGAGTGGGTTAGTGCTAGAATGAGAGCTGGTGAAGCGAGTAGTCACGAAATTGTGCTTGTGGGTGAACTACTTGATTTGGTTTTGGCTAACAATTTTTTCATGTTTGGAGAGAATTTTTACATGCAAAATATTGGTGTAGCCATGGGGTCACCTTGTGGTGCGAGTGTGGCCAATTTGGTCATGGCCAATTGGGAACATCAATTCGTATTCGAACACCAGTCATACATGGATCAAGTGGGGTACTATACTCGTTTCTTGGACGACATTTTCATTTTATTTAAGGGTGGAGAGTTTGAAGCTGTTGATTATGTGGATTACCTGAATAATACCACCAATTTTCTGCAATTCACTTGTTCCTTTAACACCACGAAGATTTCCTACCTTGATATTATGTTGGTCAAGGATTTGGAAGCAGCTTGTTTTTTCGCCCTTATTCATAGAAAATCCACTTACTCAAACACCTTCTTGCACTTTACTAGTTGTCATCCCTTTTCACAAAAACGTGCAGTTGTTAAGGGACAACTAGTTAGAGCAGCAAGAATGATCAGTAAAGATGAAGATTTCTTTCAAGACTGCACACTAATGAAAAATATGTTTTTGAGTCGTGCCTACCCACTCAAGTTAATTGATGACCTTATTAGTGAGGTTACACATAAAAGATCTGACAAGTTTTACGAGCCTCTTTTGCCATTTAAAATTCATTCCACCACTGCGTCTACAGTCTTGCTTACTCTTGAACAACATATTGAAAGTACTATCGAACCCGAACAACTTGAACTACCTAGGTTTATAACTACCTTTACAGTTGATAGTTCTAGCTTATGGTATATCATCAACAAAAATTGGCATTTATTTCGGGCAGACCCATCAATTTCTTTTAAGTTAGGGTCTGCTCCGAAAATTACATATAGGAGAGCTAAGAGCCTTAAATCACTGTTTGAACAAAAACCTGTACCAACAAGATCACCAGGCATGTTTAAATGCCAATCATGTAATTACTGTAAGTTAGTACACGAATCAAACAGATTTTTTGTTCAAAGTTATGAATTTCACTTAAAACATAGGTTAAATTGTAAAAAGAGAGATGGAAAGCTTATCCACCCTTAGGTCACACAACGTACGCGTGTGTAAACCGGACAAGGGAGGGGGTGTTGTAATTTTCAACCAAGATGATTATTTTGAACGTATGACGTCCATGTTGGAACCACCAGCTTATACTCTAAGTTCTAGAAGTGAAGTCAAGAAATCTTATAAAATTATTAAGGACAGCATTGAATCAATGTTCCTTGAGGGGAGGATTAACCAAGAGTATTATGACTACATGTTTACACCTTTTCCGAGATATCCTTACCTCTTCGGAATACCGAAATTGCACAAGGATTTATCAGATCCACCAATGCGGCCCTTAGTTGATAGTCGTGGCTCGCCCTCTTATGCTTGTGCCAAAGTAGTCGACAGCATTTTGCAGAAATTTGTCAAATTAGAGACCCAAATCTGTAAAGATTCATGGTCATTTTTGGCAAAAATCAACAACATTGAGTTTCAACATCAATTTAATTTTTTAACCATCGATGTTAAAGATCTATACACGAGTATCCCTCATGATGTGGCAATAGAGTGGGTTAGTGCTAGAATGAGAGCTGGTGAAGCGAGTAGTCACGAAATTGTGCTTGTGGGTGAACTACTTGATTTGGTTTTGGCTAACAATTTTTTCATGTTTGGAGAGAATTTTTACATGCAAAATATTGGTGTAGCCATGGGGTCACCTTGTGGTGCGAGTGTGGCCAATTTGGTCATGGCCAATTGGGAACATCAATTCGTATTCGAACACCAGTCATACATGGATCAAGTGGGGTACTATACTCGTTTCTTGGACGACATTTTCATTTTATTTAAGGGTGGAGAGTTTGAAGCTGTTGATTATGTGGATTACCTGAATAATACCACCAATTTTCTGCAATTCACTTGTTCCTTTAACACCACGAAGATTTCCTACCTTGATATTATGTTGGTCAAGGATTTGGAAGCAGCTTGTTTTTTCGCCCTTATTCATAGAAAATCCACTTACTCAAACACCTTCTTGCACTTTACTAGTTGTCATCCCTTTTCACAAAAACGTGCAGTTGTTAAGGGACAACTAGTTAGAGCAGCAAGAATGATCAGTAAAGATGAAGATTTCTTTCAAGACTGCACACTAATGAAAAATATGTTTTTGAGTCGTGCCTACCCACTCAAGTTAATTGATGACCTTATTAGTGAGGTTACACATAAAAGATCTGACAAGTTTTACGAGCCTCTTTTGCCATTTAAAATTCATTCCACCACTGCGTCTACAGTCTTGCTTACTCTTGAACAACATATTGAAAGTACTATCGAACCCGAACAACTTGAACTACCTAGGTTTATAACTACCTTTACAGTTGATAGTTCTAGCTTATGGTATATCATCAACAAAAATTGGCATTTATTTCGGGCAGACCCATCAATTTCTTTTAAGTTAGGGTCTGCTCCGAAAATTACATATAGGAGAGCTAAGAGCCTTAAATCACTGTTTGAACAAAAACCTGTACCAACAAGATCACCAGGCATGTTTAAATGCCAATCATGTAATTACTGTAAGTTAGTACACGAATCAAACAGATTTTTTGTTCAAAGTTATGAATTTCACTTAAAACATAGGTTAAATTGTAACTCTACTATGTTGGTCTATCTGGCTCAGTGCCAAAAATGTTCAGGGTTTTATATAGGCAAGACTGAACGTAGGCTTAGAGATCGTATATACGAACATACGTATGCGATAAGGAAACTTAAAGAAACAAACGCGTTGGCTAGGCATATTCAGGAGCATCTGACCCACTGTTTCAAATTTATTGGCATTGAACAAGTTTTACAGGATAGTAGAGGTGGGCCAACTCAGCTTAGACTACTGGAAAGGGAGCTGTATTGGCAAATCAGATTGGAAGCGTACCATACGCCTGGGTTGAATGAAGCATGTTCCATTTCTAGTGTGCTCCGCATTTTGAGTTTGAAGAGATAATCCAAGTGTAACTTTTTGAGTTGGAATTCTAACAGTCTAAGTAGGGTGTTATATTCTTCTTGTTTGACCAGTGGCTAAATTTTTATTAATTTCTCCATTAAGTATCCATTTTAATTTTTGATACTGATATGATTTAATTTGTACACATTTTTTAATATTAGTGTAATATATTTAGTTAAACATATAACATTTTTATGGTCAATGTGAAGTAATAATTCTTGTAATTTAAATGTGGTGTACATTTTTTAGTGAGATATTTAACATGGAAATATTTTAATTATTAACTCTTATGAGCAGTGAGTTAAATCATGATTTCTTTGTACGCAGTTTTATTTACATTTTTTAAGTGTGTGCTGTTCACAACAGAACTTTTGGTGTTTAATAGCTTTGAACCAGTATACCTTTAATATCCTACTTTCAATTAACTTTGTTAATTGGTTTTATTTTAATTTAATTATGATGTCACACTATTTAAAGTTGGTTTAATGGTGTAATAATGTTTTCTGAAGAAGTTTACCTAAGAGGTAAATGAAAAGCGCTTAATAAACTCCTTGGATTACTTGTGAGCTTTCTTCTTTTTGGCGTGGACATCCTTCACAGACAGTGACTGTTTTACAGGCATTTTGCTGCTTTGGTTTCCTCTACGGTTCACTTTTTGTTTTTCACTAGTTTGCTTTGTTTTTTTAATTTAATTTAATCCTGACTTATGCTCAAGATTAACTCTAACCTGTGGAACTTGTTTAACTTGCTTACTTATGTAATCTCTGTAAATAGTCTGTTTGTAATATGTAATGCTGGTGTTATGTAATGCTGCATCTCCCCGGGCCTTCACTGAAAATATACATGCATCCAGTCAGACTATCCCGGACAACAAATGTAAAATAAATAAAAATAAAATCAATAATGAGTTACTCTTTGGCTATATCTGTGCCTGAGTGCAAGTGGTTTTATCTCGACTAAAACAAGTAGCTCAAACTAAGAAATAGCTAGTCTTGTAGCTAGAACACTCATTTTTTTTTCCAAATACAAATTCTATAAAAATTGTATAAGGGACTAATATGATGTAAGCACCTTAAAAAAGCATAACTTTGCCTTTTATAATTCCCTTGCACATGGCTCTCAAACCCCCCCCCCCAAAAAAAAATCTATGAATCGCAAACAGGCAAGAAAAGAACAGTCATTATCATACGAAATTGTTAGACTGTTCTCATTTACATCTCATTAACTGCTCATTTGATAAGACTGATTAGAAATGGGATGCTGGCATCTATGAATCCTGCCAAAGCTGCACTAAGGCACAACCAGCACAGATTCCCTTTACAACTAAGCATAATGATTATGAATACCACTCTCTGCCCCTACAGTATTCCATATTTCTTTGATTCTAACACACCCCATAAGAATACATTTTTTTTATTTTTTGTTTTACATTTGTTGACTGGGATAGTCCGACTGGATGCATGTCCATTTTCAGCGGAGGACCAGGGAGAAAAGCTCCAAGGGTAAGCAGATACAGCATTACATAATGCCAGCATTACATATTACAAACAGACTATTTACAGAGATTACATAAGTAAGCAAGTTAAACAAGTTCCACAGGTTACAGTTAATCCTGAGCACAAGTCAGGATTAAATTAAATTACACAGTAAACTGGTTAACAGATTTTTACACATTCTAGAGAGAGTTAGCCAGGCTTGATACATTGGCATAGCCAGTTAAGTGACAGATGTTGTTTGAGTCCAGTGTTAAATTGACCTAAGGTGGAAAGTAAGGTAATATCAGCTGGAAGAGGGTTCCAGGATCTACTTACAGAGTTTGCAAAGAGAGAATCACCGGCTGTGTTATTAATTTTGCTAGTCTGAATTAGTAATTTGTTAGAGGATCAAAGCGGTCTAGGATTGTTATAGGGGGTGATAATATTTTTAAGTGTAGGAGTATTATCCGGATTATAGAGGATTTTATAGGCCATAATCTGTTGGTTATACTGGATTAGGCTGGGTAGTTCAAGCCAACCAAACTGTTTTAGATTGATGCAATGATGTGTCCTAAAAGGCAGCCCAGTGGCAAACCTGGCAATGTGGTTGTAGCAAATTGAGAGTTTGTTAAGGACAGTCTTGTTTAAATTCCAGAGTAGAGGGGATGCATATAGAAGGGTTAAAAGAAGGTGAGAGTGAGCTATGGCAATTTTAGCTGGAGGGGTTAGGAAGGCTTTTATTCTGTAAAGTGACCCTAGTATTTTATTGATGGTTTTGATAGTTTGGTTAACATGTAGGTCAAATTTTCGATTATTGTCTATGATGACACCTAATAGTTTTGTAGAGGGGTCAGGGTAGATTATTGTGCCATCATTTGATTTTATGGTAAATGTGAAAGCAGCAGACCTACGTGTTGGTAAAAATAACAGCATTTTAGTTATTTTGGGATTTAGGATCAGACGATGTTCAGAAAGCCAGTTTTCTATTGTATTAAAGGTGGTCTGGGTAGCTGACCATAACTCTACTGGAGATGTGGCTGAGCAAATCAGAGTAGAGTCATCAGCATATTGGATAAAGCTGACTTTTGGGATGACAGTATAAAGGTCGTTAATGAAGATGGAGAACAGCAAGGGCCCTAGTATAGAGCCTTGTGGTACTCCAAGGGTGTTAGGTAGAAGGTTAGAGAGTTTGTTCTGCAAGAGGACAGCCTGCTGTCGACCATTCAGGTAGGATTGAAACCATTGGAGGGCTCCAGTATCTAGACAGAATGTTTGCAGGGTGTGGATTAAAAGTTGGTGATCAACCATATCGAATGCCTTGGAAAGATCCAAAAAGAGGGCTGAGGATATATAATTATTGTTGCAATTATGGTTTATGGTGTTAGTAAAGGCTAAGAGGGCTGAAGTAGTGCTGTGATAAGGACGGAAGCCATGCTAAGTGTCTGCCATAAGGCAATTTTGAATAAGACATTGAGTTGCCTCTTCTGTCTTATTCATTATAGGCCAAAAAACAGATGCTCTCCAAACCACAAAAACCACAGAAAACAGGAGTGCTGAAGCTCAGAGAGAAATCACAAACTTACTCAGGCCAAATACAAATTTTTTACTATTCCACTGCAAAAAACATGTAAAACACATTAACGCTTTGTATCACACCATGCGTTTTCGTCCTAATTCAATGCAATGTTTTTTAATTGGTTTAATGGTTTTAACCAATGGTATAAATGGATTAAGGATTTTAAATGGAACATCTGATGAAGTCCATTGAATTAGGATGAAAACGCATGGTGTGATACAAAGCGTTAATGTGTTTTACGTGTTTTTGCAGTGGAATAGTAATAAATTTGTATTTGGCCTGAGTAAATTCGTGCTTTCTCTCTGAGCTTCAGCACTCCTGTTTTCTGTGTTATTCATTATAGGCAATTTTCATCCTATTTCCCCCATTTATTTATATTTTATTTCTGCATTAACTAACAGCTTATCCAAACCTAGCCCCCAAATGAAGTAACATATTTTATCCACTTTTTCGTTCCTATGCTATCTGACTTACCCTTCCATGGAGGCAGAGCAAAATGCTTCTGCATTTTGCTGTTATACCATAGCTTTAGATTCTGCAATACATCTTCCATCTTTAATTTTCATAATCAAATCTTTTTTTATAATCTTTATCTTTTTTTATTTTTTAATTATTTATCAATGTTTCTACCTTCAGGCTTTCCAAAAATGTATGCCTCTTTCTTAATATCTCAGGTTCTAAGAAGTTGTTATTGTCTCATTGTCTTTAATATTCAAAATAAACACAACAAGGTAAATAAACAGGATTAATTGATCACAATCAAACTTTATTGCAGTCATTGAATAATATAAACCTTTTGCATAGGGTTTAGTTTTGATTATCATATTCTAAGGGAAAAAAAACAATAAGTTAATTTCTTAATCTGTAGAAAAATATATATCCAGTCCATATAAGTTATCTTTCTGATTAATGCTGAATTTGCCAAGCAAGTGTTATTCTGAAAAGCCAGATTAAATGGTAAGTACTTCCTCGCTGTTTGTGCCCATTCTGTCAATCTATTCTCCCATTTTCGATCTTATATTTCCTTTCCTCTAAAATCTATTTCAAGTGTAGGAATGTCTTTCCTTATAAATCATATTCTATTAATGCACTTTTTACTCCTCAAACATTAAGGCTTTGTTCTAACAAAAGCATTAAATTATTAGCATGTAACATTATAACAGATGTATAGCTGTTAAATATTTCTATTATACAACTTTTCAAACTCATATAGTAATTTTATTTTATTGTTTTCTCTATTTAACAAAATAAACTTGATCACAGAGGGCATCCTTTTGTATTCCCTTTTCCTGTGTCTATAAGTTTTACTTAACCATTCATTTAGCATCAACCTTAACTGTAGATTTTCATGTGCTGTTTGCAAGACCACCATGGTAATATTACACATTATAATTTTCCATGCAATAGAAGCATAAATGTCACCTTTTTTATAATTTTCAATTTACTGCTTTTGACATTCTCTGTTTGAATTATGACCCCATCCTATTCCCTTTTTTTCTGTACAAGTTCTATTATAACACCATTCTCCACTAATTCAAAAATGGCAGTCATGAATTCAGTACCACCCATATAATCAGAATTAACTTCAGTCTTACCCACAACCATCTCCTCCACAATCACTCATCTCTCGTCCTCTATATTTGGCTCAGTTTCACAGCAGCCTACAGGCTGCAAAAGAGTAAGGGAGTTTCTTCAATGTCCAGGGCATATTTATCCAATTTAGTATGGATACTACCCTGGATATTCTATGAAAATAGGCCATAGGCATAGTGTGACTAACCCAGTCAAGAAAACATTAATAAAATAAATAAATGAATTCATTAAAATAATTGTACTTTGTTTAGTATCACTTTCAGATGGAAATGTTCACACAGCGTTGATCTCATTTTTTTTAAGCTAGTATTATGCTGGTTGAGGAGTAGCGGCATCTATGCTGTTAGTACTAATGACCAAAATGTATGGATGGTTAAGGAGATTTTAAGCAATATGCCCAAAAGGTGTTGTGCCACACTTCAGGCTACAGTTAAGAATATATGACTCTAACATTCAGTATTCACAATGACTAAAGGAAAAGTGCCTGGCATCTAATATTGTAATCATGCAATAGCTGACATTAAATTGATGATTTAGTAGGCCATCTTTATTATTAAATTCATAGAAGAGTAACTGGATATACCACAATATCAGGGAAGTAGGAATGTGATCTCAAATATGAACCATACTTGCCTGATGTAAGACATTGTTGTAATTATATCTGCTAGAAATGAAGGGCTATTAGGAAAATGTTATATTATTACTAGTAAACCGTAGCTGCTGTGAGCTATTTGGAATATGTTTGTTGTGATTAGAAATGTACTGTGGTAGGTTAAAACTGAGGTACTGGCAATACCTCTATGGATAAGCAATTAGTTAGTTAATGCACAACTTGAGTCATGCTTGCTTGTTCAATTGAATTCTCTAAAATAAAAACAAAAAACATCTGTACTCTTTATTATGTTTCCTGACATGGAAATGTTGCTTAAAATTGTTTACTTAGAAATTACTGACACCAGACAATTACTCAATATGTTCTTTGATACCTAAATGACATAATTAGAGGAGTTGCTATGGGGGCAGCGTGTGCCCCCATATATGCTAATTTGGTGTTACTAAAATGGGAGTTGCAGTATATCTTCAACTCCAGCTATTGGAAAAACATAAAACTTTACAGGCGTTTTTTGGATGACTTGTTTATTATATGGGAGGGAACAGTTGATTCTATCACTGACTTCCTTACATTCTTGAATTCTACCAATAGTTTTCTTAGATTTGCTTTTAGGTTTGACAAAAATGGAATTGACTACTTGGATGTTAGGTTAGATAAAACTATTAAAGGTTTGAAATCTAGAGTCTATAGAAAGAGTACATTCAGTAATTCATACCTTCCCTTTAACAGTGATCCCCTTGGAAACAGAAAAAAGTATCGTTAAAGGCCAGATGGTTAGGGCTGCCAGAATGACCTCCGAAAGGAAAGATTTTGAAACTGAAATTAAATTAATTTCTGACCTTTTTAAGGTAAGAGGCTACACAGTGGCCCTTATTGAAGCTGTTGTCCAAGAGGTTAAAGTGGGGTGGGGTGTAAAATATCTGCCACTATTAGGTAGTACTGTGACAAGTGACCCTGTGGCAACAGAAGGTCGGAATAATTTCAAGAGATCCATGGTATTAGAATATAGCCACGGTTCCAATGAGGTTAAGGGTTTGATTGAATCTAACTGGAAGATGTTGAAATTCAGTAAGGACATTGCTCATAAGATAGGTGAGCGGCCCAATTTTGTTTTCAAAACGGGAACCAATTTAAATAGGATGTTTGAAAGGAAAAACCACCCCAACAGAGTGGGGTGTGAGCAAGGAACAAGAAAATGTGGAAGGTGTGCAAATTGTAAATACATTTCAGAATGTACTAGTATTACGTTAAACAACTATGAGGGTACCATTGTTCATTTCAGGAAGGGGACCTGTACAACCAAGGGTATAGTATATTTGGCTTATTGCAAGGATTGTATGAGTTTCTGTGTGGGTAAATCAGAAAGGGCACTTGATAAACGTATTTATGAACACGTTTACAGTATCAGGAGAGGTAATTTGAGCAATGCATTATGTAAGCATTTGCAAATGGAGCCTGCACATTCTGGCTTTTCTTTTGGAATTTTAAAACATGTTTTTCCGGACCCAAGGGGTGGTGACTGGGAGAACTGGTTGTGCTGCAGGGAGACCTTTTGGCAACTGAGATTAAATTCTTCCCAGCCACCAGGGTTGAATGAATGTGTGTCAATCAAACCACATTTAGTGAATAGAGCTGAGAAGCTATAAATTTTCACGGATGTGGTGGATTGTTCACGTTATCCATCCCTAATGCTTCCAGCTTACATTTTCTTTATGTTTAATTCATATTTCTTTTATTTCCTTGTTTAAAATTATTTGAACTTGATTGGGTTCAAATATTATATAAATGTTGCTTAAAGCTTTTTAGCTTTTCAGATTTCACTTTGTAACTTTACACTATACTTTTAAAAGTGTTCAACTTGTCATTTTTACTAGATTTTATGTGTATGTAGCACTTTAAATGTTTTGCCGCCTTTTATGAATGGATTTCATTTAAATAGGGTCTATTACAATGTACTTAGTTTTTTCACTTGAAAAAGCCCTGCGTTTGAGCCAGGGTGAAAGCGTTTGTGATATTTGAATAAATTTACTTGATTGCCATCCTTGTTTTTGCCTGGACCATTTTTCCTGATTGTGGTGCTTCAGTAACGGTCTTCTGATTGGTATTTACCTCCACTACCTTTATCTGATCTGATTAATATACAGTAATTAACTAGATATATATGGATTGAAAATCTTCCACACAGAGAAGTTTCTTACACTGTTTTGTTTTTGGAACCACTATACTTGTTTAGTGGGTTGTTTGAGATTTTGGGTACACTACAGAGATTACTTGTATTTTAACCTCTAATTACCTTATGGTGCAAACAGCATACATGTCCATACAACCCAGGAAGTAATATGCCCAGCTCTAGCACTCTGTCAGGGTGGTTTGCACACTAACATGGGATGTAGTCAATAATAGTCACCTGCTTATCCTATTAGCTTAACTCCCCTAAAAATACTGTATATTATATGCAACATTTGGCATTATAACCTTTCTGCTTAGAATGATAGATTTTCCCAAAGCTGTCTTCTTATTTTATCCAGTAACAGTTACACAAAACTGGCTTTTTCTTGCAACCTGAAAACTTATCTGTCAATACTGAACTACTAGGTGAAAGCACTACTTACAGTGCTTGTTCCCTAACCAGTACATGCTTCGCTGTAATCTTCTGCAATGTAGTGTCCTGCTCAAAACATAAACCACAAATAGATTTTCTAAGAACAATCTCTTCCTATTGGTGGAACCCACTCTGTTCACCTTAACTCTGCTCATTCTCATGCCACTACCCTACCCTACCTCAATTCCCATCCATTCCCACTATATTTAAACTTATGTATACACTTAAACTACATCCACCAAACCCACAAAACCAATCAACCTTAACTCCTACTTCATCACACCTATATAAACTACTTGCCTATTACTTTTCCCTGTAGATTTCTATAATGCTCTAATATCTAACACTTATCCACCCTAATCTCACTCATCACTTGATCAAACTACTTCATTTCCTATCAGCTATACAACCTTTCTTACTTACTTCACTTTACAAGTATATACCTCCCCTCATTAATCTCCCTACCATATAACTACTCTATATAGTCCCATATACTTACTATATCCCTATCATACATTACTCTAGTTCTGCCTAACAAAGAAACTACCTTCCTTTGTAACCATTACAGCTACCATCCACTCAGTCCTACTCTTCTTCAACTCTTTATCTGCACTATTGAAACCTACCATACACACCCACTTACATTCATCATCTCCTTTTGGCTTATCCTGGTTAGGGGTCACCACAGTGGAACAACAGTCCGCAGAATGGCTGGCAGTGGAGTTTTACAGTGCCGAGTTTCCAGCCCAGTGCTCAACCTTCCACGTAAGTCGCACACATGCACACACTCATACCTAGGGCCAATTTAGAGTGTCCAGTCCACCTACAGCATGTCTTTGGGATGTGGGAGGAAACCGGAGTACCAGGAGGAAACCTATGCAACCACAGGGAGGACAAGCAGACTCCACATAGAAGTCTTTATCTTTATCTGCACTATTGAAACCTACCATACATACCCACTTACATTCATCATCTCCTTTTGGCTTATCCCGGTTAGGGGTCACCACAGTGGAACAACAGTCCGCAGAATGGCTGGCAGTGGAGTTTTACAGTGCTGAGTTTCCAGCCCAGTGCTCAACCTTCCACGTAAGTCACACACATGCACACACTCATACCTAGGGCCAATTTAGAGTGTCCAGTCCACCTACAGCATGTCTTTGGGATGTGGGAGGAAACCGGAGTACCAGGAGGAAACCTATGCAACCACAGGGAGGACAAGCAGACTCCACATAGAAGGCACCCCAGCCAAGAATCGAACTGGAGAACCTCTTGCTGTGAGGTAGCAATGCTAACTACTGCACCACCATCAACCCACTTGCAAACATTATCTTATCTATTTAGCCTTATCCCATTTTTATGCACTTATACTCCCACAACTTTATTTCTACTCATATTTTCTGATCTGTTTCCAACTACCCATAAAGACCACTTCTTATTTAAGCATATAAAAATACAAACTGGCAAGATTAAATTAATTTTCAAAACTAAACAGAACACTGAGTGGTTCTACTCCCTACAAAACCTCTTATTTAAGCTCATACCTAGTGACAACATTCAGCCTAACTCAGGCCCTGGCACAAACCAGAAAAACATGCCCAATCATACCACTGACTACCCCAGCTTCCCACACCCCACTATTGGACAATCAAATCTGTTCTTTATAAACATGAACCTCAGAACCATATTTAATAAAATACAAGAATCCCATGCCTGTCAAACATGTTAATCTCTTGATATAATCATAATAACGGAAACAAAATTAAACCAAAAAACAAAGGACAATGAAATACTACCTCCAAAGTTAAAGTTTTCTCCAGTTTGGAAATGGACACAGCACATCTGTTACTGAAGTGTTACTTACCTTACCCTAGAACCACACAAACACACACACACACGCACACACACACACACACACACACACACACACACACACACACACACACACGCACGCACAGATGAACATGCACACACACACGCACAGATACACACACACACATACATGCACACACACACGCACGCACATGCACACACGCACGCACACATGAACACGCACACACACACGCACACATACACACACATACATACACGCACACACGCACGCAAACACACGCACACACACACACACTCACGCACACATGCACACACACGCCCACACGCACTCACACACGCATGCACACACGAACACGCGCACACACACACACACACACGCGCACACACACACGCACACACACACACACACACACACACACACACACACACACACACACACACACACACACAAACACACACACAAACACACGCAAAGTTCACCACTGTCAAATTTGAACCATCTACCTAGCTAGTTATACAAACTAGAGAACACAGTATGAATTGAATGCACTGCAGGAGAAGTCTGACTTTAAAGATGGAAAAATACACATTTGAAAGTATTAAAACTTCACGGTTTTGAACATCAGCAACTGTGCATCACAAGAGTTGGGAAAAATGTATGTGTCTGGCCAGGCCAACTTAACAGCACTGTGCTTATCCCACATAATTACATAACTCCCTGATAACATCTGCATACTGTCATTCATGTACCTTGCATTACTTTGAGTGACATATACATGTTTCACAGCATGGGATGTTATAATTGTAAAACAGGGGCTTGTCAAGTAAAAATTCTTGATAGTTTATACCTGGATGACTGCATGCAAATAGTAACCATGTATTGTGTCATAGTCGGTTGTCTTGGCTCAAGCTTGCACAATGTGCATTGACAATGCAAACAAACACTTCCGAAATATCACAGTGTATTTCTGAATAACAGTGACAGATTATGTGTAAAAAGGTTACACACCATTGTAAAAGGTTGCAAGTATAATTGTAAGAGTGTAGACATCCATTAGCAGACTGAATTAATTGAGTCAATATAGGTTCATAGGTTCACAGGATGTTACTAGGCTATTGACCCAAGGATTTTTACAAGCCTATCCTTTAAACCACAATATAATACTAGACAAGAGATATTGTCTATGCCCAAGGTTTTTCTAGTAAGGACTACCCATGTCCAGGAGAGAAGCCGGGGTATTCCCTGGCAGAAATTTATGGCTTCCCATCCAGTCATCCAGGCTGCGCTTAAACTGGGTCATGGAGGTGCTCTGCTTGATATGGATTAGAAGCCTATTCCAGTGTAGTGGCAACCTCTGAGAGATGTATCTGTCTCTCCAGCAGTTCCTGTTTATGTCACAGGCGAGCTTGTCCTTAGAACAGGTGACTCTAGGTCTATTTGACTTACAGATGTGCAGCATTTCTATTAGATTTGGGTCAGAGATAGCCCTGTAAACCAGACATAAATCACCTCTAAGTAGTCTATAAGCTATTGCGTACAGTGACAGCAACTTCAGTCCGCCCATATAAGACATGTGCTGGAGACCCTGAATTTTCTTTGTTGGAAATCTCTGAGGTCTCTCAAGTTGCTGCAAGTGACTGGTACGGTATATAACATAGGGAGCATTATATTAAATAATAGGCCTGATGAGGGATGAGTATAGGGGGGTTATAACCTCTTTTGCTCTTGAGGCAATGCCTTTGCTAATCAGGTGAATGAAGTAGAATGCCTTCCTCACCACAGTAGACACATGATGGTTAAAGATGAGGTCACAGTCAACTTGTGTTGCCAGGTCTCACTACTGAATTGCTACTTAAGAGTGTTATTGTTTATTTTACAATCAGTATGGATATTGTTTTCACCAAAGGGAATGGCAACACATTTTTTAGCATTTAGTTTAAGACTAGGACCTTGGCACCAATCATTGGTCTGTAAGCCCCTATTGAGTTACATTGACATCGCTAAGGTATTCAATGATAGCACCTAATATGCAGTCATCCACAAACATGGTGAGCCACAGCCCTCTGTTTTGGCCTGGACTTCTGAGAAGTATACGCCAAACAAGAGGGGGCCTGGCACTGACCCTTGTGGGACCCCATGGGTGACAGGTCTGCTGGTAGAGGTAAAGTCTCCCACTTTGACTGAATGTTGTTGATCTGTGAGCCAGTTTGCAACCCACCTGACAACATAGGGGTTGCTGCTCAACTGGGTTAGTTTGTTAATGATGCCTGAATGTGGGACAGTGTCAAAGGCCTCAGCCAAGTCAAGATAGGCTGAGTGCATGGCTTTGAATTTGTCTATGCCTCTGGTCACATTCTCAAAGAAGTCCACCAGGTTTAGCAGGCATGACCTACCCTTGACAAAACCAAACTGGGACAGATCCAGGGTTTGGAGGTCACCTATATCCTTATTTATGAGGTCCATGATGATTCGTTCCATTGCCTTACAGAGGAGGCTGGTTAAACTTATGGCTCTATAGTTACCTGGGTTTGTTGCTGAGCCCCCCTTGTGGAGGGAGATAACAATTGCTGTTTTCCATTCAGTGGGAGCAAAGTCAGTACTTAGGCTGTGGTTGAGTAGAGTGCCAAATGGAGTAGCTAGCTTGCTCTTTAGAGATGCAGGGAGGAGGAGAAGATAAAGACATGGTTTGTGGTATGCCTGGTGGGATAGGGAGGTGAAAATTTCACCACACCTGTCTGCCTGCAGGTTTGCAATTTCCACAGGATCAGTGTGTGTGACGCCATCCACAATTAGTTCAACACACATCTGAGTCCTACATTTTAAGTTGCGGATGTAGCTGAAGAAAGCTTTATGGTTATCCTTGACTATGGTTATTAAATTTTTCTCATAGTTGCTATTTTGAAGATTTTACAACTTGGCTTATTTGCTTGTTTAGGGTGAAGAAGGCACTCTTCCAGTTCTAGGGTATCACTTTTGTATTTTTAGACAGCAGCTTCTTTTGCTTATTATATAATTTATTAATGATAGATGTCCACCTGGATGGTTTGTTTTTTTTTTTTTTTTCATGAGGATCTTGCTTTAATCCTATCTGGCACAGCTCTGTCTATACATTTGTATAGATATTTATGCAGGGTATCAGTGTATACCTTAGAATAGTTGTCAATGCCATCTGTGGAAACTGGATCTTGGAAGTCAATTATACCTTCCCTTAGGAAGCTTTGGTGAAGTTTTTTAGCCTGACTTCTCCTTTGGAGAGTTCTAGTGCTGTTGCTACTTTAAAAGTGATTGATTTATGGTTGGGTTTAACCAGTGCAGGCCCTACACTTGAAGCATTGCTATGATCACTCATATTGGTGAGAACCAGGTCTAGAATACTAGAGGCCTTTGTGGGGTGGTGCATTATTTGTTCCAGGGCATTTGAGTTAACAAGGTCCAGGAACTTTTGCGCGAGTGAATTTGGGTTTGTATACGTTTCCCAATTAATGGAAGGATAGTTAAAGTCACCCATGACTAGGATGTTAGGGTGTACCTTAATTGTACCAAGTAGGTCTAAATAAGCTGTGTGGGCATCTTGGTTCATGGAAGGGGACCAGTAACTGATGATGACCTGAAGGGGAGTGTTACCCACTTTAATCTGGACTTGGAGTAGCTCTGTAGAGTTTTCTTGTCTAACAAGTCTACAGGTGTAATTATCTTTAATGAAGATAGATGCTCCACCTCCTTTGGTTCTCACACCTTCAATTTGTGGTCTGAAAGTGTGGAAGGCATTGTAGCTTTGCAAGGCCAGGGTACTTTCTGTGGTCTTGAGCCAGGTTTCTGTGACTGCGCAGGCATCAACATCTTCCAAGGAGAGGAGTGCTTCCAGAGAGTGTAATTTCTGATTTAAACTCCTAGCATTTAGCAGCATGACCCTTAGTTTATTTGTGCTTGATATTTTCACAGCGAGAATTTTGTTGTTGTGACCTTGCCTAAAATAAAAATTATGGGAGAGGTAAGTGTCTTAGCCAGCAACTGGAAGTCTAGAAGTGCAAGGTGAAGACCATCTCTGGCAAAACAGTGTGGTCTTTCTACCATGTCATTCCAGGCTGACAGGAACTGGATTCCCTTACAATGACACCAGAAACTAAGCATTTTCTGACCTATATAACTTATATAGTGATACAGATATAATATCACTGTAAAATGCACATGCCTTCGTTTTGAAATTCCATTAATACACACAGAAGTTGTATGGGGTAGCACAGTGGTGCAGCGGTTAGTACTGTCAACTCACAGCAAGAGATTCTCCAGTTTTATTCTTGGCCAGGGTGCCTTTTGGGTGGAGTCTGCATGTTCTCCCTGTGTTCGTGTGGGTTTCTTCCGGGTGCTCCAACTTTCTCCCACATTCCCAAGACATGCTTCAAGTGGATTGGACACTCTAAACTGGCCCTAGGTGTGAGTGTGTGTGTGCCTTCTGAGGAAGATTGGATACCAGGCTGGCAACTTGTCTCTGTAAAACTCTACTGCCACTCATTCTGCGGAGCAATGATCCGCTGTGGTGACCCATAACAGGAGCAGTTGAAAGAAGACATGTAGAAGTATACAACCTACTTATATAATTTTTGTTGTAATTTTTTAATCCTCTCACTTACAAGCTTATCACTGGCAAACTCAATTGTGTGGTTGATATCAAAGTATTAGTGTGTGTGTAATCATATCTTTTGGTGTTGAACTTATAATGGGAATTAGCAGTAGGCTATGGTGCTCTATGCAAACTTTTACACAAATAAGCAGTATACACATATAGCCATGTCTGAATCTGATGGAATACAGAACAGATATGTGCTATAGTCATGTTTCAGGTGTCATGTATTTACACATTTGTCACAACAGCTGCAGTCCTTCACTACTTATATGTATGATATGGATGCATTATGAAACACATGTGGAACCAAGCATGTTATTGCTGGTGGAAACATGGCTTATAGAAACAGTATTGAAACAAAGAGGCTTATTTTATGACATAGAAGTGGTGGGAAGATGATGACATTAAGAGACAGGGATACATATACAGACATACTAAGAGAAGAGATTATAGTTCATTTCTGCACATATTTGTGTTGTGTTATCATGTATTTACTGACCTATATACATTTGCAAAATTAAATCTATGACTTTACCAACTGCCTAAAATTGTCAATGATTCTTAATATATTCCCAGGGGTAGGGATGACAATGACAAACATTAAGATGTATAAATGCGTACATCCTTTGAAACTCTTTACACGCCAGATGTATTGCTATGTACAATAAAGTGATGAAGATGGTGCAGAAGCGTGGAAATGTGAAAAGGATATAAGGAGGATACTGTTGTTTTACAGCATATGCCACACACTTTAACACATAATATTAAGATGTAAAAACATGAAATAAATATATGACGTGCATTTAGATTCGAAATCTTGACAGTGTAAAATAAAAGGTACAGACAGAAGGATTACCTAAGCTCAATACATCAGGAATCAAGAATAGTTTAACGGAACTGACATATTTGAAAGGACCCTGACAACAAATTCAAGCAAGGGGAAAATGTAGGCATCAGTCTTTATCATTGTAATGACAGGTGTAATATACCATAAGGTATATATGACATCTATTAGCCTAATACATATATTACATGTACTGTCTCACAATAGTACTACAAGTATGTATTTCTATAGCACAGTGCAACTAAGCACATTTGTGCCATGTAGTAGTGCAGCTGAAATTAAAATATTCGGCTTTTGCCATAAGACATGACACAACATTTACTGCCGGTCAACTCTGGTGGATGATGCCAACCTTCGCACAAAAATTGAAGACACTAAAGGGGAAAGAGAGAGATAGGGATAGAGACATAGTAAGAGATTTACTTATGGTCCATTTCTGCATATCTCTGTGCTGTGTTGTGTTACTCTGTGGTTTATCATCATAACTATTCAGACAATAGCTGTACAAGACAGTTTTCCCAATAGGGAGCAAGAAACTTAATACATCAGCAAAATAATGGTGTGTTAGTAGAATATGTAGCCAACCCCTAAGGATTTGCAGAAATCATCCAAACCACTTTGTCATACATCTAGATTTGAATCTTGATAGTATTCCAAAACAAATATACAGACCTGAGTATTATCTAACCAGACCACATAGGAATTCCTATTTTACAAAGTTCAAATCTGACAACAGACTGAAACAATTGAGAATGTATGAATTAGTCTTCACTGCACTCATGACAAGTGTAAAATCACATAACATGTACATTACATGCAATAGCATATTAAATAAGAAACAGTAAAAAGTGATGATACAGAAGTGGGAGCAGTTAGAGACGTGAAGACAGGGATCCAATTCTTATTTTTTCCTATTTTTCTTATCCTTGATTGTTTGCTTCATATTGTATCTGTAAACACTATGATTTTAGTTGTACTTCTGCATTTACTGTTATATAATTACTCGTTTATAATTGTTGTTATTATGTAGCTTTCTACAATTACTTGTTTATAACTTTTGTTGTTATGGAGCTTTTCTCCCCAGGACTCCATTGAAAACGGGTTCTTCTTGGACCAATGGACCATCCTGGCAAACAAACTGCAAATAAATAAATACAATATAAAAATAAATCAAGACAGACAAAGGATGCTATATTTTTCTGGGCCATTTTTAAACATATTTGTGGTGTATTACTGTTATGTTTTTCCTGATAGGTAATCTCTGTTGTTATGTACAAGTATTTCCATTTGGGAGCAAGTAGGTGTCGGAAAGTAAAACCATGATTAAGACATAAACAGGGTAATGGTGGGTTACTAAGATATGTAGACGACATTTCCACTCATACTAGTAATATAAAACAATGTTAACTGTGCCTTTCACATATTTCTGGATTTGTACCTTAGACAGTGTGCCGAAAGCATTTCACAGACCTGTGAATTACATTAACCATCACAAAGGAAATGTTTTTTTTCATAACCTTAATTTTACTGTTTTGAAAAGTTAATCACAAAACAATGAGACAAGGGAGAATGCAGGCATCAGGCTTCATCACAGTAATGACAACTTTAACATTATATAAGGTGACCTGACACCCAGCAGCAGAATAAATGATCCCATGGAGAATGTGTCCTAACAATACTTGCAATTGGAACATTCTACATGGTGTACATTCAACTCCTCATCCTGTTCGAGAAAAAATTAGCCCGACTGTACATTGCCCAATGTAGCTAAGTACTGTAGTATGAATGGCACCAGAGTACAGAAGCCAAAGGCACAAACTTACAACATTTTGCTATAAGCTGTGCACCTCCATTTCACCTAAGTTACAGGTGATGCTCAGTGCCGGGCCTTGTGCAAATGCTGAGGAGATAGACTGATGACACAGAAGGGGGAAAGACATAGGCAGGGGGAGGTAGAGGCAGGGAGAAAGTAGATATGACAGAAGCAGGATAATTGTGGCTCAAAACAATATGTAGGCAACAGATACACTTAAAATAGCCTAATATAAACAGTAACAGTTTGACATATATCTGGATTAGAATATTTGAAGCTATGAAGAGGTCAGGGTATAGAATAGTACATTATCTCAGCATACCACAAAGGAGCTCCTAATTCACACAGTTTAAATAACATAATGAAGGGACAGTGACATCTTTCTGAAGCATAAGGGGTAAACAGAGAGAGAGATGGTGAGAGTAATCCCAAGGCTTTTGGTTATGAGAGATTTAGAACCATGTTTGAGGTGTGTTAGTTAGTATCATGCCATGTTCTGTATAATAAAGTGTTTGTCATAGGGAGCAAGAAGAGATAGTAGGACATACACAAGATTAAGATGCATACATACATAAATTATTTGGGACGCCATCTTTATTATCTTGGTATTTGCCCTGGCTGCTGTCCGTTTCGCGGTCCCAGCATCTCTGACCTCGGTAAGCAGTAACCTGTAGCATTTTCTTAATTTAACCTGATGTATAGCTGCAAAACAATATACTGTGCTTAAACTGTTATTTAGGTGGTCTGTGTCGCTAGCTTTGTATGGTTCTTTAAGCTATGTATGCGCTATTTGTAATAAGCGCTTCCCACGTGGAACTGAGGCCTCCAAATTTCTAGCAAGTTCACAATGGCCAAACGCTGATATCTAACAGTTCCTTAAACAGAGACACGGTAAGCAAGCCTAGCAGCTCCGTTAATCCACCGTTGCCTAGGTACTCAACGGCTAAATCCTAGAGCACAACAGCGTATGTTCATTTAAATTGCAAACAAGCCTAGTGGTTCTGTACATGTTTTTACTTTATAGGTCATGCAGAACCCAGCTAATTTTATCTGACTATGGAAGGCTGTTAATTTAAGACCCTTTGTAGTCGATAGCATTTTTAAGAAACTCTATATCAGCAGCATATTCACCAATGCGTGTGGCCAGCTAAAAGTGAACTGCTATAGATTTTTTAATTCTGCTAATATCAACTGTGTTATTCACTACAGTCCCCTAGAAGGCAAGCGTACTCCTTTTATTAAGTAAACTAGAAATGGGCACAAAAGCAAGTAGCGACCCAGTTGAATGTATTAAGCTGTGAAGTTTGAATGCTCTTTTAGTGTGTCAGCATTGGATTTTTTTTCCTCCATTATATAGTACCTATTTGTACTAATGAGTTAATGACTATTCAGTACTATTGATAAATACTGTATGAATCTGTGAAGTTAAATGCTTATTCAGTGTGTTAGTATTGCTGTTTAGTGTAGGGTTTAGTTCCTATTTATGCTAATAAGGTAGAGATTATCCCTTTGCAAATGTAAATTATTATGAGGTAGATATTTACTGTTGTATCTTGGTGTGACTGCCACCTGCCCTACATCATACATCATATATCTGTTCTTGTTACTAGTGGGGTTGCTATTGATACCTGCTCTGATAACTGACATTTTCCAGTAGTACTAATGCATTACATACCATGTACTCTGCCTACTGTTGGCTAGTGCTTGCAGTCCTCCTGAGTCTTCAGGCAGGGCCTTAATTAATAATAGGCACCTACACATTTTCTTTTAATGCAATAGCAGTTGTTAGCTGTTTCTATATTTTCTAGCTACCATATTGCTGAGAGAATTAATAAATGTTTGCACTGTTTTTTTTTTTAATTTTAAACTCTTAAATATTGCTAGATGTATATAATGTATATCTAACTGCATTTTATTTCTGTCTCTCCCCACTCTGTTCATCTCTCCCTAAAGTACCCTGCTCTCCAATTTGCTGAACCTGCTCTACTCTCCAGAATCTACCCACCTGTTGAGGAAGGACCCCTTCCAAACACCAGCAGTCTCATCATACTGCCTTCTTTTCTCTGTCTCCTCACACCAAAGGAAGCAAGAAAGTACGTGGTGTCCTGAAACCTATTAGTTAAGATCATAATTGTAATTACTGCTTCTGAGGTTATAGAGCATGCCCCAAACCTAAACAGCCAGCAGCCTTTACCCACTATCTATCCTTGAAGACCACCTCCTATTCCCTCCATCATTGTTTTAAATGTCAGCACCTACCTATCCTCCCACACTTCACTACCATTGAAGTACTTATCTCTGTACTTACCTCTCCCAACTTTTCTTGGACTACTCCTTCACTTGTCTCTACCCCTCCCGTGCCCCCTCTGGCTCCTCACCCCCTACCCCTATTCCCACCCACCCCAGCACATCTAGATTTATAATAACCCCATATCACCTGACCACTCCACACAGCCAATCATCTTCACTCCTCTCACCTCCCATATCACCTGACCACTAATCCAATTATCTTCTTTCCTCCCAAACACAACACCTATCCTTCTCTCATCCAATTAAAATTATCAACCAAACACAATGACACATACCATGCTCTCCTTTCTTATATGCCTGCTATGTACCCTCCTGCCTAACCTCCACAACCTCCCCACACACATACATTTCATTACCCCAAACTTCCTACCATACAACACAACCCTTCACACCAACAAAAGACCACAAGAGCTTCCCCATATCCCCCTTTCTACTTGAAATTAACAAAATAGTACTCATACTCAACAAGTGCTGTTTAACATCTTTCACTAAAGATACCAAACAAACTTTACATAGATATGCTACAAGCAATCAGGCGTCATATACTACTAAAGAAACCTCTCTTACCTCTGGTGACATTCACCCAAATCCAGGACCAATCAACATCATACCCCAAATAAACACATAACAGACCTACTCATCATAAACCTTAACACTTTCTGTATATCTAACAAAATTACTCATGTACCCTGATATACTAACCATAACAGAGACCTGGCTAAATCCCAGCACTAAGAATGAAGAACTTCTCCCTCCAGGATATAACATCATGAGACTAGATAGAATAGGTAAGAAGGGAGGGGGAGTTGCAATTATATACAAAAATACACTTACTATACAACCTCTGCCAACCCACCACCAAAATTTGACAATGCTGAAATCTTAGGAATTATGCTACAACTTAACAATAAAAAAGTATATCTCTGTACTTACATCCCTCCAGGCAATAACATTATTAAAATTGAAGAAATTCTACAATGGACAAAAGACAACCTACCACAAGAGACTATTTTGTTAGGAGACCTAAACACTGATTGGCTAGCCTGCAACTCTAAAATCCCCACTTGCCACATCAACCTGTATGGATTCTCTCAACTTATTCTAGAACCTACAAGAATAGATAAGAAGTCCCAAAAGAAATCCATATTAGACTGGACATTAGTGAACTACCCAGAACAAAACTACCACACAGGTTGTCTACCAGACAGCCTCAGTGACCATCTCCCAACATTCCTCCTAATGAGAGCGTGCTAACATACACAAACCTACTGTCTTTAGACAAGTTAGAAATGATAGGTTAATCCTTTACATCTTAACACTGCATTAAATAACTGTAACTGGAACCTCTCATATCCTGAACTTAGACCTAGCAGTTGACTACTTTAATAATACTTTCATTAATGTCCTTGACCATATAGCACCCATAAGAACTATTAGAACTAAAGTCCACTCTGCTCCTTGGCTTTCGACACCACTAGAGCCTTATTTAAAATCTAGAGATAAGGCATGGAAAACCTGGAAGAAAAACAACACTAGTCTTTCTAGACAAAACTATCAACATCTTAGAAACCAGGCTAAACAGCAAACTAAGTTAGAGAAACAAAACTACTACCTAAGCATCCAAAACAAATACTCCAACAGCCCACAAAAATTCTGGCATGCAATTAACTCCTACTAAAACCAGGAAAAAACCACACCCTCTCCCACCACAACCTCCACAGATACAACTAAATTCAACCAACATTTTACAAAATCCATTAACTCATTATCCACTCAACTAGCTCAACTAGCCAAAAATAACTACACACCCATACCTACAGCACCTAACAACTCTGCTCCTCTTATCCCAACCTCTACAATAAAAAACATCTCTTAAAACTTAAACCCACCACCCTGATGGCCTACCAGCACATTTCCTAAAATGGCAGCCAACTCCATAGCCTACCCAGTCTCAATCCTTATCAAGTCATATATCCCTCATCTGTGGAAAGTCTCCTATATCATTCCCTTCATAAGGGAGGCACCTCCTATGATTTCTCAAATTATCGACCCATTGCTATTCTGTCACCTTTATCAAAGATACTAGAAAATGCATACACTCACAAGTCATGCACTACCTAAGCGTAAACAATATCCTCTCTCCCACACAACATGGCTTTCGCCTCACCACAGTACAACCACTGCCCTACTCTCCTTCACAGACCTAGTTAACCAACACAGGAATAACAAAAGATTCATATCAGCCATATTCCTTGACCTTTCCAAAGCTTTTGATATGGTCTCTCACTCCATACTAATAAATACCCTCACCTCCCTAGCCTTCACCCCAAACACTATTGCTTGGTTTAAAAGCTACCTATCAGAACGACAACAAGCTGTCCAGTGGCAAGGAGCTTTATCATCTCTGCTCCCAACCACCATTGACCTCTTCTCTTCTCAATATTTACCAATAACCTATACAAAAGTAGCCTGCATGCCTCACTAATCCAGTATGCAGATGATTCCACCCTTATATGCTCAGCTCCATCCCTGACCTCCCTACAGCACCTCACCCAAGAGTCCTTCACCTCAGTAGAAAGATGGATAACTAACATACAACTTATCCTAAATCCTAATAAAACCAAACTACTAATTTTTACCCCAAACAAATCAAAACAACTCCTGTCTTCTCCATCTCCTCCCCTCACACCAAGCTCCTTGGCATTGAAATAGACAACAAACTCCACTTCAACATCCACTTCTCTCAAACTGTAATCAAGGTGCACAAAAATGGGTTAAAGAACTTTCTAACTAATCAAGCTAAAGTCACCCTAGCTCAAACCCATCTCCTATCTGACCTAGACAAACTTGAGTCCTGTTATAACAGAATTGCCAAGTTTGCCAAAATTAGAACCCATCACTGCATACCTCTCAGACAACTTCAATGGCTAGAACTGCCACAGTTGCTACTATATCACCAACTTGTTCTATCATATAACATCCTAAAACAACCCGATAAAATTCCTGCATTAAGGCATCTACTGACCCACCACACTCCAAATCGTCCACTCCGGCTCAAAGCCAACCTCCTCACTACTACCTCTCAAAATAATACAGCAGGAAAATCTCAATCTCCCCATCTGTGACTTCTGCAGCTAGCACCACTCTATTCAAAACTCACTTAAGGCCCATCTCACAAGTTCTTGGCTCTGTCCATGTATCACATAGACCACAATCTATTACCTTTACATCCAACTTCTATTCTTTTCATGCCCAATAAATATATTTCCTCAAAATATTTTACATGAAAAACATGTACCTAATAAAATCTGACAGTGCTCTTTGCTAACTATATATATATATTTCTTTATTATTGCAAATGTCTACTCTTTTTCACTTCCATCTAGAAATTTCTTGTTCAATAGATAATATTGCCTACATATTGTATTAGATGCTTATTTTCTGTAATGTGTTATCCTAATGTAACTGGAGCTTTTCTAACAAAATTAAAATAAATAAATAAATAAAATAAATAAATAAATAAAAATACATACATACAGAATAAGGGGGTTTACTGAGTCTCCCTGCTGGGGATAGAATGTTTTTGCAAATGTTTTCTTACTGCACTATTCAAATGATATGTCAGTTAAATGTTTTAATTAGAGATAAATGCAGATATTTGGAGTTAATCACATGATAGAAATATAAAAATGACATGAATTAATATACTGACATACAAATGTAATTGAACTCTTAACACTAAGCAAGAACATCAGCCTACAGACAGGGAAATTATTTCAACACACCACATCAGAACTTCTAGTTCATGAAGTTTAGCAGCCTAAGAACTGTAACAGTAGCTGTTTCAGACTAGTGCCTTTGCTCAGTATTCTTGCAGTGCAGTGCATTACAGTACATTTGCATTAAGGTAACTGGAACAGTGAGTGTGACAGAATGTGATATGCCATTCACCATCACTCACCACTGGTGCATGGTGTGAATCTCCATGCAAATGTTGAGGACAGAAAGTTAAGGCTTTTTCATGAAACATTTCTGGGTATGTGTGTTGTCTGTGATTCTGTTTTTACCAGATTAAATATGTGAAAAAGGGGTTGCTAGAACAGTGGTGAAAATGTGGGGGGCAAGAAGAGGGTGGGATACAGAGAAAATAAATCAAGAATTTTCAAGATGGAGGTGGGAAAGCACCATAACTATCCACTTCTTCACAACATAAATAAAGAATTGTACATAAATTTGATGATTTTGGAGAGTCACCACACCAGGGGTGGGTGATAACAGAATAATGTTGAATAGCCAATTTGACCAAATCAAGTGTGTTAAGATGACATATGGGCAAAGTAGAGAGCTATGTATGAAGCGTAATTGTTTTGTGGAACAGGTGCTTTTTTTATGATAGAGAAAGAGACATGTTGGGGAAGGTGCTTGGGAATGACAGGGGCAGATGGGTAGGGTAGGCTAAGTAACAAGCCCATAAACAGAGGACATACAAGATGGACAGTGATAGTGATAGATACAAAAGGTTGGGGACAACATGATTGGGGATAGTTAGTGGACATCGGAATCACATCCACATCCGACTTGAGTACAGTGAGAATCTACTCTTCACCTTCAAAATTGCTTTCACTGGCTCCTGTGTCAATTGCTTGGGTCAGTGCTGGTTGTGGCTGGCATCACTCGGGCAATATAATACAGGACCATTTCAACCCTGTCAAGTCAGACACTGAAGCCCGTCTACATTATGTCTTCTACCAGCTCTGTCAGCATACATCTCAATCATACTGAATTCTTCAGAATTTACCGGTTTTGGGGATAAAATAATGGGGTGCCATGAATACCTGAGTGGAAACTTCAACTCCCGATTTCTTTTATTGTATTTATTTACAATTTTAAAGAATGGCTGACATCATTATGTGCAGAGGGCATGTGGTACTCACAGTCTCTGAAATGTGGTAGACTTCAAAGAAAAAAAAATCAGTTGTTTACAGCTGCAGTGCAGGCTGCCCATCCATGCGGTAATCCATTACTGAGATCAATGTAGATAACACCTTGAAGTATGGATGTCCACTCAAGAATGACAACTGTGTGCATGCCTTTAGGGAAGCAGCATAAGGAAGAACTCAACAGAAGAATAAGGGCAATAATCTGGAAGTTTATGGATAGCACAACTGAGTGAAAAAAGGAGTCTACAGTAACTGTAAAGGGAATGTAGTGCATGCATTCTAGACATCTTCTTCCTGTCTAGGCACAGCTGCTTTGTTCGGGTGTTGTTTTTTCAGATTTAATTCTGCTGCTGGTAAGGAAAGTTTGCTAATTGCTGCTGCTCTGCTGCAGGTGTCCAACTTAATTCTGCTGCTGATTCCGAGTAAGGAGAGTTTTCTAATTGCTGCTGCTTATGTGTGTCCGATTTAATTCTGCTGCTATAAGTAGAGTTTTCTAATTGCTGCTGCTTATGTGTGTCCGATTTGAATTCAAGGAGAGTTTTTGGCTTTCGAAGTGCTGCTGCTTAAGTTATGTGTGTCTGATCTAATTCTGCTGCTGGAAAGGAAAGCTTCTTATTGCTGCTGTGTGTGTAAGGAGAGTTTTCTAACTGCTGCTGCTTATGTGTGTCCAATTTAAATTCACACAACAAAGTGAAGAAAGGACTCTACAGTAACTGCTGAGGGAAAGTAGTGCATGCATTGTAGACATCTTCTTGTCCACGCACAGCTGCTTTGTTTGAGTGTTGTTTTTGCCCAATTTAATTCTGCTGCTGGTAAGGAGAGTTTCTTGTGTGCGGACATTACACTACAAGTGGATACATTTTATGGATGCGATAACATTTTATTGAAGTCTTTTCTTATTGATAAACCTTTACCTCATCAATGCTACTATTTACATTCATAGAGACAGATGTATTCAGGAGTCCTTATGGACACATCAGTTTTAATATTTCAGCATTTATGTTATTGTATATTTTGCTTGTAGAGTGATTTCATACCAATGGTTGAGTTTTAATTGTTTTATTTATTAGTTTGTCATGTACTCAAAGTTTTAGTTATTTTTCTTTGCTCATTTCGTTGATCCACAACTAATCTGTTTTTCTTTAGTTTTTTATAAGTGTCACTGAATCTGATTGTTTTAGTAGGTTTATCTGAATGTGTAGTGACTTTTAGATATAGTACTGTGCTTTTTATGTAATTAATTTCATATGTTTTGATTTTTTAATGTGTTATTAATTCTGTATGTTTTGCCATCACTTTATGTACTCTAATGCATTTATAGCATGGAAGAGTCTATGGTTGTTATGAAGTGTTTAGCTTTGTATGAATTGATGTATTTCATCATGTACTCTGCTGCCACCTTCTGGACATTTTCTGTCATCACATATAGCTTTCGCATTTGTAAGTTTAATTCAAGCACTAGCTACTCAGTAATGTGAGTTATTTTAGCTCGATTGCTCTTAGAAGAGCTATGTTTTAAGGAGCTTTATGATTTTCCAAAATGCACAGTAAGTTGAGTTTTGTTACATATGTGAGTACCATATATTTTTGCTTTATATGTTTTAAAAGTGTTTTATTTTATCTCCTGTTTCTGCTAATATGATGTCAAGATTTTATTAAAGTCAATAGAAGATAACGGATTTGTTGAGTATATTTTGATTTTAGTATAGATCCAAACACGCAGCACTTATATACATGTTAGCTATGGTGTGAGATTTAGATCATGCATCATGCCTCTCAACTGTACAGATTTTCGCAGAATGTCCAGATTTTTGCCTTATTTTTGGTCTGTTTGTCATAAAATTGTGGTTTTCAGGCGAATTAGTTGCAAATCATTAAAGATTGAAGTTAGAAAATAACGACAGACATTTGAGTTTCAGACTTCATACCCTTTAGAAAATTGACACTAATACAAAACCTGTTATTGTAAGTTTTTAAGAGGGATATTTTTTGGCCTTTGTCCCACTTTTACTTATGGTTTTGTCCAGATCAGATTTCTTGCTATAAAAGGTTGATAGGTGTGTATGTAATGCTTGACTGGTGGTTAGTGTTACTTGGGCTCAAACCCTTCACCTTAGGTACAAGAAAGAAGAGCCTGAATTGTCTACTCACATCAGCACTTGTGATTCAAGCTCTCAACTGTCCAGATTTTCACAGAATGTCTGGAATGTTTGGTTCATACTTTTGGTCTGTTCCTCTTAAAATCTGTGGTTTTCTGGCAAATCAGTGAGAAATGAATTCACTAAATGATAGCCATTAAGGGTTCAGTCTTTCTATCTTTCAGGAAATGCATGTTTACACAAAACAGTTTATTCTAATAACTTTCTAAGATTATACAAACAATGCTTAAAATTCGTCCCTGCTTTTGCCCCCCCCCCCCAAAATAAATTTTGCCTTTTTCCAGATTTCTTCTGCTGCAAAAGTAAGAGACTTAGTTCAAGTGGATTTTACAAGAAGCTGAGAGTTTCAGAGGAAGAGAAGTTCAGTGCTGCCTATGTGGAGTCTGTATGCATTATTAGTAGCACAACAGGCAGTATACTTGCTTTTGCTGCAGAAGGCTGTGAGTTCTACTCCCACAGTATGTAGATGGATTGCTGATACTGTACTGTGTTGTACTTTTAAAGGTGGCGGATGCTGCAGTCCTGTGAATGTCCTCTTTGGCAGAGATACCTAGTAACTATGAACCTGTTATCAGTTTGTCATCCATTCAATATTGCAATATTGCAACTTATCATTTTTTTAATGTAACATAGGCAATTTACTCCTCAAGGGCAACAGGCACTTTACTTGTAGAAGAAACAATGAAATATAAAGTGGTTTGCTAGCAGCAACCTCTTCATTAGGTACAGATCTCTTTAATGCAGAATTATTTAGATGACTTTTACTTCTGCAGAGATTGCGCATATTTACTGATACTGGTGGACTGTACAAGTTTAAATAGACTTTTATGATGGAAATGTTCTGAATTGGGCAGTTTTGTCATTATTGGTTCATGCATTTTGTTTCATTGCTACTGGAAAAATGTTCAAAACAATAAATTTAAAATGCAATCTAACAAATGTGCTGTATTACACAAGGAATATAATTTAATACGATCAGTAAAGTGTATTAAAAAACACATGTATGTTTCATGTGCAAGGTAACTATGATTTAAAAACAGTCCAAAGGTAATCTTTATCCGCCACTCGTCTGATACATTTTCTTGAATGTTGGTTTCAATGCTATTTCAATGAATGTAAGTTTCAAGGGCTGAGAAGTGTTAATGCTAAATCTATTTTCATTGTGAGACTGTATTGCCTTGTTTAGCAGATGTCTATTAGTGTTTGAGGTCTATATTAGAACACCGAACATTTGAAATGTCGGGTGTTCTAATATCGACCCATTTTCAGCGAACGCTGAAAATATCGAAGTAATAGGAAACTGAATTCTTTCCTAGGGAAAGAATTTGGCTGTCTGTTTCTGTTGCTTCAGTATTTTCAGCGCTCTGGTGTAAAGTTACAGGTCGGGTTCAGGTAAGTGTGCGATTGTGTGGATGTGTGGGTTAGGGCAGGTTAGGTGAGTTAGGGTTAGGGCACGGGTCAGGTAAGTGTGCAATTGTGTGGACGTGTGGGTTAGGGCAGGTTAGGTGAGTTAGGGTTAGGGCGCGGGTGAGGTGACTGTGTGATAGTGACGGACCTTAGGGTTAGGGTTTGGGTTAAGGTAAGTGGATAGTTAGTGGTGTTTGTATAGTTTAGTGTAGGGTCAGGAGTTAAAGTTTAGGTGTATGTGTGTGGATTGCTGTTTGTTTGGTGTGCTTGTGTTGTGTGTTGTGTTTTGGAACAGCAAATTTTTTTCCCTAGGAAAAAATTTGCTGTTCCGAATGTTCAATGTTTTTTTTTCTCAATTGCTAGGGTTCGATATTAGAACCCTTGACATTTTGAATGTTCGGTGTTCTAATATAGACCCAGTGTTTGTGCTATAAAATGTAAAATAAAAGTTATAAATGAAATCCAAATAATCATTGTAGAAGTAAAGCAGTATACAGGTTACAGTGTTTATAGTAAATGGGGTGAAATAGCTAAGTAATGGGACAATGGAATGGCTACAGGGGGGAGGGCTGTGTATGGGGTGCACCATTTGACCATGATTTTGTGGGAGGGGGGCAAACTCAAAGACAGCCCATGGCAGCATAAACTCTAGTAGGCCATGGAGAATAACTTTTGGAGGTCCTAGCAAACTATAATATTCTTTTGCTAAGATTAGAATAGTGCCTTCCATTAAATGCCCTACTTTTACCACAAAACACACATACTGCAAGTCACCAAAAACAAAACCCTAAGATTTGTCATCTTCTCCCTTCCCAGTCAACATCATTGCTACACATTTCAAACAAAAATGGTTACAATTTACTACAGAGTCTGGTGCCATATTTTGGTTGTCTGTTCTTCAGTTTGCATTTGAAAGTTGGTATCCCACAATTCCTTTGGAGTGGGCGGGGTTACATAATTTTGTATGCAGATTTTATGTTTTTTGTGCTTATTTTTCATGGGCCTTTGTCCAGATTTTTGATGTTTCCAGATTGAGAGGTATGCCTGTTAGCTCCTCCACTTGTACTGCTATACGTCAAGAGATATGGGTGAGAAGACAAAAAAACAGAATTAGATCAAATGTGTGTCACATTATTTTATCATTACAATACATAAATATGAGAAATAAACATGTATACCTTTTCCACATCCAGATGTTATGGGAAGACATTAATGTATCATAAAATCAATCAATCACAATGGCATGCTATGACAAATAGAAATATGTATTTCACTATGCCATATCAAATATATGCTTTCAGAGTTAATAACTGCATTTACAGAACTTGAATTATTCATGTCATGCAATACTGACGTTATCATTTTATGAATATTATCCTGTAAAAAAATCTAATGTCTGTCTTTGGGTATTAAACTCACATGCAATTAAGCTGAAGTAGTCATTTCCTAATGCAGTCACCAAGAGCTATTGGCGCAGGTATGTGTGCGTGACATGAAAGTAAATGTATGCCTGCTCAGGATGATATAGTGTGATAGACTGAAAATACTTCTCTGCTTTGCATTCAGACCTGATGCATACTTACTTTGTGCCTCTCTGAGGTGAGTTAGTCTCTCCTGAAGCACCTCGCAGTTTTCTGTTATCTCTTCCACAGTTGTACAATAGAGAAAAGAAAAAATATGAAAGCATCATGACTAACTGTATTGGTTGGGTAATCGATGTTACATCATAGACTGTTCCTAGGTCACTCTACTTATACAGCTGAAGTGTGGTTGCAGTCCTAAATTCATCTCATCAGCTCAGTGCTTGTGACTCTTTATGTTACTGTAATGGTGATGACATTGCTTTCCAGTGTGTGGGATACCAGTTGCACTGGAGACAGCCTTGGCCAAGCCATTCCAAGCCTTAGCCTTACAGTGACACCTAGTATAACCCTTCTGCAGCAGCCTCCAGCTATAGTGGTTGACTAGGAGTCCCACAGAAAGTTCCAGATGCCTCAACATCCCACCTTTGTGCTTTAAATGGAGCAACATCACTATCTTTCTCAACCATGTCTGCAGAAGTCAGGCTAGAAGTATGTGTCTGAATTGGTGCCCAATTCAGCCTCATGTGTAACAGCTTGTGCACCAAGATGCACAGCCTTGACAGTTGTATTTGGTAACTGAAAGCATGGCAATGGCCTGGCAGACACATTGGCTCTTATTACATCAATCAGAAAGAAACTGTGAAATATGACAGTGAGATTTGACCATAAGTGATGCTTAACCTATTGACACATATTCCAGTTTTAGATACTGAAATGTTTTATGGTGTTTGCTATAATAATTGTTGGTTGGAGGAAAACTGGTATAACTTGTGACATATGGGGCTGTTAGGATGTAAACCTTTGTAAGACTGAGTAGTACAATCTGGGATGCAAACTCATGCAAAAAAGAAGGATATATGTTAAACTTTAATTGTCAGTGCAACAGGATAACTTATTTTTTAACATGATAATTAGGGATTCAGTCATTTAAAAATGAGGGTGGCACAGTGGTGCAGTGGTTAGCATTGTCACTTCACAGCAAGAGGTTCTCTGGTTTGATTCTCCACTGGGGTGCCTTCAGTGTGGAGTCTGCATGTCCTCCCTGTGTTTTTGTGGGTTTCTTCCCACATTCCCATGACATGCTGCAGGTGAATTGGACACTCTAAATTCGTCCTAGGTGTGCATGTATGTGCCTTCTGAAGGTTGGGCACCGGGCTGGCAACTCAACACCATAAAGCTCTGCTGCCACTCATTCTGCAGACCAATGACCTACTGTAGTGACCCCTAATATGAGCAGCCAAAAGAAAAAGTAATTTAAGAATGAATATAGATATGCTTACGAGATGTCATAAAATCCTTGACTTTAGTCATGGCACTGCATGTCTGTGTAAAAGGCAGCATTTGTTGTAAATACATTTCAGATGCATGGAGTTTCATGACCTGAGTAATACATGGTGGAGTGTGTTACATACATACTTAACAACGCCTACTGTGCCAAGCACATAGTTATGATATGTAAAATTCATAACAATTACAGCAAAACTACTGTACAAATCATACATGTACAAGTGTGTTCTAAATTAAATAGCCTCATTGTAATTTTAACATAATTTGCACATATTATATTAAGTTTCTATAGCAAGCATTAATGACACTCATTTGTATTTAGTGTTACATTCCTAATCAAAATGATGTGACAAATGGCATTCTGCCCACTCTGTAAAAGTATATCTAAACTGAATTTGAATCATGCACCACCTGTCTTCTTTCTCTAAGCTCACTGCACTTACACCTTGTGCCACAGGAAGACATACCTGACAGTTGCATTTTCTTTACCGAGTACTATTCAGAGTGCTCAAGCCCATACAATGGCACAAAGCTAGTTTGCACTACATAAAAATTACATTTTAATATTTTTCCTTCAGCCATGAACCGTGTATGTATGCTACTGAGTGAAGTGTAAATGTGAAAGGCATTATAAAAAGTGAAAAAAAGAAAACACTTGAAAAGAAAATTAAAACAAGCATAAGGTATATCTAGTAATGTCCAGAGCAAGAGGCCAATTGCAGTTATACATTCATCCTTTTCACATTCTTCATGCCAAATCTGAACTTTAATTTCTGGCATACATTATGAGCACTTTAGGTAATGCCAAATAATGGAAAAGAGGACTGGCAATAAATCATGTGTTGTTAATAATATTGAGAAAAGCTGAGTTTCCAGCAACAACATCTTCATATACAAAATATGTGTCAATATTTATTCAGACACACCTCTGTAAATTTATCAATAAACTGGATGTGAACATTGCATCATTTGTCTTCTACCGCTAAACTCACTGCACTTACACCTTGTGCCACAGGGAAACATTTTGTGACAGCTACATTTTCTTCACTGAGTATTAGCCAGAGTGCTAATGGCCATGCAATGGTGCCAGGCTAGTATGTACTACAGAAGGTGTCCCGAATTAAAATTTTCATTTTTTTCTTTTAACCAAGAACCATGTTTACATGCTGCTGAGTAGAGCAAAAATACAGAATGAATTATAAAAAATGACCTTGTAATGCAGAGAAAAACATGTAATATGTAACAAGGAACATAGCAGGTATAGTTTTAGCATGATGCATACATTTTTTCCACATTTGCTTGTCCCATCACAAGTAGTATTTATAACACATCATCAGGATTTCAGGTAATGGAAATTGTTCTGAAAAGGAAACACAGAGAATGACAGGAGATCATTCTTGCCACAGTCCATACAATTACTCATGATGCAAAGTTTACAATATAATGTATTAATACCATGATGAACACTTGTGAGCTATGAATAAGTTCTCCAGCAAATATGACACAAATGTTCATATTACTCCTGTTAGTGCTTTTCTGTTATTGCACTTTACAAAATATCACCTGTTACAACTTCTACAGCAAATATTGTTACTAATAATGTGAAGTGGTGAGTTTACAACAACAATACCTTTTAACATCATTTCAAATGGACTACAGGTAATATTTTTAGAATGTATAACAGACTTTATGTTTGTTTCATATGCAGCATGACTTGTCAATATTTATTCTGAATGTGGTCTTAAAAATATGTGTAACCTGGATTTGAATCCTGCATTATATGTATTTTTCCTAAGTTTGCTTCAATCATACCTTATACCACAGAGATAGCTAGCTAATAAGTGAAATGTCTTCACTCAGTACTGTCCAGAGTGCCGATAAAAATGCACCATCACCAGTTTCAATTGCGCTATTGATAAAATTCCAAATTCATTTTTTCATTTTTACATTAGGAAGTGAATTCTTGGATAGTGCTATACTATGCTATAAGAGTGTGCAATGTCAAACAGCATGCAAAGGGTGCAGATAAAAAATAAAAATAAAAAGGAAACATTAAAAAAATATTTACAATGTGCATGTCTGATGTTATTTTCACTTGTGTTGCAGCATGAACATATGCTACTTAGACATCAGTATGTTAACACAAACAGTACCATCCCTGGATATGTGCCATCAAACAAGTGAATTAACAGAACACAACTGAGATTACTATCAGTATTTGCCATAAACACAAATGTATAATAGGAAAATAATATAGTACATTATATATAATGAAGTTGTGAGATTTTATTAATTCACATTAATGATGCATCAGAAACCAGTTTTGCAAGCTGTACTTTGTAATTTTCCAGCAGACATTTGGCTGAATGTGATCACAGTTAAGTTGCTTTTTAGCTGCAGTGTTATGTGACTTGCTGTTCTCTGCCCGACTGTTCCTGATCTTTGTCTGCATTTGACTATTACCAGTCTCTATATTTGATTTTAGATTGGGGTCATTTATTTAAAGTTTGGTCATTTCCATTCTTTATCTTTACTCTTATATTGCGTTTTTGTGTTTTATTTTATTTTATTTGTTCTTTTTGGAGTTTTAACAGGTCTTGGCTAGGGTCAGCTAGAAAATAATTCTCTTGCAGACAGTGAATGCAATCCAGCTAGTTAGTGGGATGAGCTGAACAATCGAATTCCTCATTTAACCAAGTGTTTAGTGGCATTTTTATTTAGCTGCAGTGCTGTGTTACTTATTGTTCTCTGCCTGATTATTGCTGATTTCTCTCTCTGCATTTAACTTTAGTTCAGTCCCAATTCCATTAGCTCTATTCATCCTTAAAGAGCTTGCTAGCAGCATTTGGTTTCTATAAGCTGAAAAGCTCTAACATAGTGTATTGTCTTACTTACATTTCCTGGCTCCGGATTGTTTTTTTTTTCTTTTCTTTTTGGACTCCCTCCTGCTGCGATTGCTCTGCAACCAGTCCTAACCACCCAATCTCACATTTATAATTGCTACCCCCCTCCGCAAAGCCATTCTCATAGGAGGCTATATCAATAATCACTCCTCTGAGAGCCATCTTTAAAATGTAATATACTCCCAACCTGCAGAAGCTCCCTTAGTCTGCTGTCTGTGCTCACTGTAAGTTTTTTTCTTTTCTTTTTATATGCATATGCCTTTTTAGCATTGTCTGTTTGCTGTCATAATTTATAGGAATTTTTTTATCCTGGTCTGTATTAGTGCTACATTTATTATTGCTATTTAGAGTGAATAGTCTGACAAAACTGTGAAGGTTTTTTTTTTACTTCTCATTGTATATATAGAGCTTGGTGATTACTCCAGTGTGTATATGCATACTTAGATATCTAAACTTACCTAGGAAGCTATTGTGGCTTCATAGACAATTCCTTTATTGATATCTGTTTCACTGTATTCTGCATGTAGTATTATTAAGCAGAAACATACAGTTGCTGTTTATTTGTACACAAACAGCAGAAACACAGCATTTGTTACAAACTCTAGCCGATATCTTACCTAACTGCAGTTCTAATTGGTATTGGTTAGCATAAACGTACCTGCTATCAGTAAGGAGAAACATATTGCTTATTTAGTATCTGGTATTTGTAAAGCAGAAACGGCTTTTGTTACCTAACTACAGTTTTCATTGTATTAGTTAGCAGAAACATACCTGCTATTAGTAAAGAGAAACATACAGTTTGTTTAGTTGGTATCTGAAAAGCAGGAACTGTGTTTGTTGCAAACTTTAACCTGCATCTCATCTAACTACAGTCTTATCTGGGTTTGTAAGCAGAAACATACTTGGTACATGTAAGCAGAAATATACAGTTGTTCATTTATTTGGTATTTGAAAAACAGAAACACAGTATTTATTACACATTCTAACCAGCGTCTTACCTAACTATGGTGCTACTTTAACCTATCAGTCTTAGTACATTGCTGCTGCTGTGTCTTTCGGCTTTTCCTGGTTATGGGTCGCCACAGTGCAACTCCAGTCCGCTAATGATTGGCAGTTGATTTTTACGTGCTGAGTTGCCAGCCCTAACGCACAACCTTCAACGAAGGTATGCCCATTCACGCATGTCTCCACAGAAGATGCTCTAGCTGAGAATTGAATGGGACAAAGTCTTGCTGTGAGGCAACAACGCTACCGCAGCACCACATTGCTAAATTTGTCTATTATGATCTGCCTAGACACTGTTTCCTATTTTTTGTGATTGTTTACTCTTCCCCAGGCATTTATCTGTGTACCTACTTACTGTACCATTTCTTGTACCCACTCTCTGTTTTCTGATAATCCTTCCCCCACTCTGACTAATATCCTCTACTCTCCCAGTTGTCTCCATTTTTCCTAGAAATGTACTATACACTTTCTGCTCACACTCTATTTTTTCTCTTTGCAGTTAGCCTGGGCCATCCACAAGCCTTGGGATTGTGCACCCCCCTCCACCTTCAGTTCTGAAGCAAATTTTCAGAAAAAGCTCAAATCAGCCCTGGGAAATCTCATTTTTTATACACAAGCCTTCCTGTAGAATTAATTATTAGGTGAACGTCATTGAATGGATTTAAATAATTTTCTCTTGCTTTGTGACTATCATTGTGAAGTGAGCACAGCTGCACTGAGCCCCATTCAGCTACCAACTTGGAGAGCTTTAATGAAGTCGGACACTAGGTAGGAACAGATTCTGTTAATTGTACAAGTTCCTTTTTTCCCTCTGTATGCAAACAGGAGAGCTCCAGAGTCTAAAGTTAAAACTATTCCAAATCAAGCCTTTACTTCAGTCCCAATTCCCTTAGCTCTACTAATCCTTAAAGAGCTTGTTAGCAACATTTAGTTTCTGTAAGCTGAAAAGCTCTAACATAGTGCATTGTCTTACTTACGTTTCCTGGCTCCTGATTGTGTTTTTTTTCCTTTTCTTTTTGGACTCCCTCCTGCTGGGGTTGCTCTGCAACCAGTTCTAACCACCCAATCTCACACCAATAATTGCTACCCCCCCTCCCCCAAGCCATTTTCATAGGAGGCTATCAATATCCACTCCTCTGGGAGCCATGTTTAAAATGTTGTAAGGCAACTAACTTACATACCCATTATAAACTTACATTGTACTTAATTGTTGTATAAATGTTGTGGTCCAGTTTAGCATTTAGCTCCGCTCTGCTCATCCTTGCTCCATGCCTCACCCTGCCCCCTATTCCCACCCACCCCCAGTACTGTTTAATTTATACTGTCCTAGCCACTCCCCCTGCATCTTCCTCCCAACCAGCATCTCACACATCATCAAGTGGTTGTCCCTCTCTACAACCCAACTTTTCTCCTTCCTTTCCTGCCAAATTCTGGTTGAAAACTGTGCCCTATAATGGCCAGGCCCTTTGCTATGCTAGCATCAACAAAAATACTAGTATTTTCTTTACTCCCCCTGATGCTCATCCTTTATCTCCTCACTGCCTATGAAAACCAGTACCACCACATATTTTACTACCCAAAATGTAAAACTACCACCCAGACTTTTCTTACAAGATAGCTCACCTAACTATCCACCACACATCCAAACCCTCATCACCCAATTAAAACCTTAAAATCTAATCCAATGGACAAGCACTATCTAAGACTTATTCATAAGTTTCTAAAGCTCATAATCAGATTTCAATATAACTTCGTTACAGATGGGGACATCCATCCCAACCCTGGCCCATCTCCACCTGGTGACAATAGCGCCTACACCATCAACCGCTTCAATAAAATACCCCTTAACAGTCTTGCAAATGCTCTCCTGACATTTCACTTGAACATTCAAACCTGCATGCCATCTTAGCTGTTCATTCGCCAGACATAATGTGTCTTATAGAAATCTGGCTTAAACCTACTTCTGCCGATAATGAGGTATTACCCCTGGGCTACAACATACACCAAATAGACCGAACAGCTAAGAATGGAGATGGGATAGCAGTTCTTTACAAAAATACATTGTGTTGATAGAGATCCAGTTCAACCTCCCCCATTTAATAACACAGAAATCCTCATTACCAAAGCGCAAATTAACAATAATAAGAGTGTAAATATTGTCTGTGTCTACATTCCCCCGGCAATAAAATAAGCACTCTGGAAGATATCCTCCAATGGTTATCCACTACCTAACCCCAAGAAACCATTGTTCTTGGTGACTTTAACACCAGCTGGTGCACCTGCTCAGCTGAATCCCCTGTCACCCATATAAATCTGTTTGGGTTCACACAAATAATACTAGGATTAGTAAACCCACCAACGGGGAAAGTTTCTTAGGTTGGGTACCTATCAATAGCCACCCAAGCTTATATACAGCTGGGACTCTGCCCAATGACCTAAGTGATCATTCACTAACTTATATTATTAAGCATAAGGCAGAAACCCACCACAAGACTATGTACAAAACAACCAGAAATAAAAAAACTTCAATCCAACTAACTTCCTAAATGAACTTAAATCAGTCAACTGGTCAGTCCTAAAAAATCTACCACTAGATGAAGACGTAACTTTCTTTAACAATAAATTCCTGAGCATCCTTGACTCCCATGCTCCTGCACTTACTATAAAGACTAAATCTGATACTGCTCAATGGCTCACAAAGGAGACTAAGATAAAAATCAAACTTAGAAATATAGCCTGGACCAAATGGCAAACAAATAAAGCTCCCCCTCGACCAAGTGATATATTGTCAACTTAGAAATTATACAAGAAAACTCATTTTGCTAGACAAAAAAAACCTACTACCAGAACCTCCAATTTAAACACCAAAACAATCCCCAAAAGTTTTGAACAGGTATTAACTGACTTCTTCATCCAGGACAATCTGCTACCCCAACCCCATCAATCTACACCCATAAATCCCCAGAAACTGTTGTCACTGCCTTTAATAACTTTTTCACTGAAACTATTCAGTCCTTAGCTAACCAACTTACTCCCAGCCACTCTAACTCTACCACTAATACACCCATTTCTCATCCCCCCTTTAACTTCCAACCTGTCTCTACCATTGTTATCTGACCCCTTATCAAAAAACTAAAACCAACCACCCTTTCTGCTAACCACCTTCCTGCAGAGTACCTACAAAAAGCTGCCGATGCCATAGCATTCCCCATCTCTATCCTAATCAATAGAACACTAACTGATAGAACTATTCCCTCAATCTGGAAAATATCCTACATTATCCCACTTCACAAAGGTGGAAGTTCAACAAAACTGTCCAACTACAGACCCATTGCCATTCTCTCACCACTAGCCAAATTAATAGAGAAGTGTGTTCATAAGCAACTTATGGACTATCTCATTCAGAGCAGTCTGCTTGCCAACTCTCAGCATGACTTTAGGCCATATCACAGCACCACCTCTGCCCTCCTTTCTTTTACAAATACCATATTCCAAAATAAGATCAATGACAGGATATCTTTAGCCCTACTACTAGACCTGTTGAAGTCCTTTGATATGGTCAACCACAAGCTACTCATCCATTCCGTAAAATCCATCTCCTTAGATAACCATTCTATTCAGTGGTTCCTATCCTATTTGAATGGCAGACAACAGGCTGTATTATGGCAGGGCAAACTGTCCACCCTGCTATTTCTCACCCTTGGTGTTCCTCAGGGCTCTATTCTAGGTCCTCTATTCTTTTCTGTCTTCATCAACAATCTTCATACTGCCATCCCTGATACAACCTGCATTTAATATGCAGATGATTCTACCCTGATCTGTACAGCCTCCTCCCCTTTAGACCTGCAAACTGCAAGACAAAACACATTTAACACAGATGAAAATTGGCTCTCTAATCACTGTCTGTTGTTAAATCCCAACAAAACTAAACTGCTCCTCTTTACCCCCACCAGTAGATCCACCCCATTTTCCTTCTCCATAACATCCAACAACGGTACCTCTATCTCTCCAGATGACCATACCAAACTTTTAGGAGTAATAGTGGACAATAATCTCAAATCTGTCTGCATATCAATAAAACTATAAAAACATTAATAAGAAGTTTGACTCATTATATAGAAGCAAACCTTTTCTAACTCCATTAGCTAGGACTGCAATTGCCCGCTCACACCGACTTTCTACCTTCCTATATGCCTCCCCCATACCCTCCAATTGGAGCAAAACTGAACTTAGTGAGCTCTCTCACTGTTACAACCATATTGCCGGATTTGCCTTAGGGTCAACATATAGGACACATCACTGCCAATATAGGACACATCACTGTCAAAACCTCAGTCTTCTCAGGTGGCTAGAACTGCCTAGCCTGCGTCTGTTCAATCAGCTTATAGTAGCACACAAAATTCTGTACAACCCTGAAAATACTCCAGCACTCAAACATATAATAAAACCATACAGTAATTCAAATCAACTATGATCATCCAGTAAACTGTTGGTCAAAACCCACAAAGCCATTAACTCAACCGGCGAATCCCTGTTTGCTAACATCATCGGTAAAACTTGGAATTCGCTTCCATCTAACCTTACCCTCAAACCTTCTTTAAGTCTCTTCAAAAAAAAGCCTCAAACAGTATTTTAAAGAACACTGGCTTTGTCCCTGTACTAAACCTGATTAATCACTACTTATTCAAAGCCTTATTTAAATGAATATTGTACGCATCTCCTATCATAATAGCTTGATGCAACCTGTTGTTTTTGTATACTGTTACACACTGTCTATATTGTGGGTACCTACTAGAGGGCTTTGTAAATATGTTTGACTTATCTATTATGTTCTATCTGTGTTATATGGAGCTATTCTCCCCAGGCCTCCACTGAAAATGGACATATATCCAGTCGGATTATCCCGGTCAACAAATGTAAAATAAATAAAATAAAATAAATAATGTTTCCCACCCTTTCACCCTACTCCTATTGTGCTTTTAAACTTAGTAGTTTTTGAGTTGTCCTTCCTTACTATAAATCTGACTTTGGACACTCTTTCCAGTCTCATCTCATCAGCTCATGCTAGTGAGCATTGAGAGATCATCTAGGAAGGCTCCACACCCCCTCTCCACACCCCCTTAGTCTCTTAAACTTGAATTATCTTCCATTTCTTACCTACCCACTTAACCCAAAATGCACTTTATTTAGCTGGTTTACTGTATTTGTGCATATTCCTACTTTGCTTAGCTTTTAGTCGTATGTTCTTAAAGTTTTGAGATGCATTTAATTTGTAGCATTTATCACTGATTGTTAGTAGTCTTCTTGCATTGTAATTGTTATTCTAAGCCTCTTAGCTCTGATTGAAGCACTTAAGCTCCAAGCAAGTTATCTTACATTAGAATGGTTTGTGATTTACACTTTTATGTCAGGACATGACATCTTATGCTTTTTTGAGCTGGAAATTACTGCTGTAAGTCTTATTGTGCCTTTATTTGATTGACTAGAATACTAACTTGTTTAACATTTGAATCTCTGTGCCTGAGAAGTTTGGTGATGTTTGGTAACCATGGTTCTTGAAAAGAGTATTTCTAGCTTCTACCAAACTCTATAAAAGTTAAGACTTGTTTTACTATATCCACTATTTTAGCCCCTGTTTTCATTTTGTTTTGGTCAAAGCTGCATTAATTGAGTGTTTCTTTGTTGAACCAAGGCAGTCTTTAGCTAGAACTTCCTTGGTTCCACTTTAGTAAGAGTAGAGGGGACCACCATCATTTTCTGGCCCAGGATTGTATAAATGAAAAAACAGTGTATTGTTTTTGATTGGCCACAGGGCCTTGTTTGTATTTTTTTTTAATTGAATCACTTATGCTTTTTAAGCTTCACAGTTGCACAGCACTTGGATCATAACCTATGAGCAAGCTAAAACTTACATTACCATATCCACTATTTTGGCACTTGTTTTTCCCATTGTTTTTGTCATAGCCACATTAATTAAGTATTTTGGTGTTCAATATCTGCACTTTTTGACTTTTTTACAGTCTTTATTTAGAACTGCTGCTCTCAGCATAGCAGCTCCTAGCAGTGATCTGTATAGATGCCAATATTTCGGAGCATAATCCCCGCTAGTAATCTGTGTAGATGCCGATCTCTCCTAGAGAAAGTTTCCCTTAAAAATACTCTGACTGTCGAGACTTTTTTAACTACTAGAGCATCCAGTTTGCACATAGCTGAGCATTGCTCAAGCTCCTTGTGTTATTGACCTATTCAGTATTTACATTTCCCTCACTCCCCCATAGTAGATCAGTAGCCATGAATATGCACTCCCCAGTTCTCTCTTCTGGTTGAGATGGGTATTCTGAAGCATTGTAGCAATAGTCTAATGTAGACTGACAACTCACTTATTCATAACAAAACACAAAGTATGTGAGAGGTGTAAATACACTTTAACACTGGAGGCAAAACTCTCTCATACATCTAAAACTAATCTTATAGAGGTTGTTAGTGACACTTGCACCAAACCTACTGCACAAGGTAAAGACACTATACATAAGACTACTTATGCTGAGGGACTTAGAGGTAACCTTCCTAAAACACTAAGTCCTTCTGCACAGCACAATGAAAAAAGGTTCTCAGCCATTAAGTAAACACTCCTTTAAAACATCACCTACAGCTACATGTAGTAGCACTTTATCCAATGTCTTTACTACTAAGCCCTTAAGACAATCCAGCACACAGCCAAATTTCTTGGTCATTGGTGATTTTGAAGTGAGGTACACAAATGTCCTCCTCCCCAGACTGAGTAAGGAGAGAGCCATGGTTAGCTGCCTTTCCTGGACTAAGATTTATCAAGTCATGCAGGCACTCAGGTCATTGAACTACAGGTACCAGTATGACTCTGTCATAATCTATAAGGGTGTTAATGACCTGAGATGCACTTTCATTGGCTGTATGAAGTGAGACATGATTAAGCTCACTAATTATGTATGTCAGGCAGTTATGAGACTAGCACTGATCAGTATACTGCCTTCTCCAAGGATGATCCCATGTTACCACCAGAAAATTATTGATTTTAATAATTGGCTTAGCTTTTGGGTGTCAATCAAAGGGTGTACAGTATTTGATATCCTGGAAGGACATGGGTGAAAGGCCACACTGCTTTATCATGGATGGTCTGCACTTATCCCCTCTAGGCTTTTGGACATTGCCAAAGTTTTTTCCAACCCCTGATTGCCTTTTTTAGACAATGCCAAGCTGATAAAGCTCCTGACTTGCCATAACCTACAAATGAATATCTGAAGGTGCTACAGTACTGGAAGTCTAAACAAGAAACTCCACTCCCTGCAAGCCATTCTTTCCCTGGAGAGTGCAGACATCTGTGTAATAATGGAGACATGTTTTAAAGTCACAGAGATTACCTTGGCAGTGGAAAGCTATAATGCCTTTTGCACCATTAGACCAGCTGCTGCATAGGAGGTAACTAAAGATGGAGAAATCTCAGTCTATAGTAAAACAAACTCACATCCAGACTAGTTAAAGTGTATGACGCACTGGAACTCATACATGTGCAACTCACCATAAACAGGGTCACATACAATATCCTTGTAACCTATAAAACACCCTCCATATCCAAGGAAACCAGTACTACCTTCCTTAATGTACTAGAGTTCCTCACCAATCAACCTAATACAATCTTCATGGGGGATCTCAGCTACCCGTCTATAGACTGGAAATCCTACACTACTTCTAATACACAAGACAAGCAATTCCTAAACATTGTTAATAGCAACATCATGGAACAGTTAGTCAGTTCTTCTACCAGGGGTAGAAGCATCCTTGACATTGTACTCACAAAACATTCCTCACCCAATGTAATGTCCTTGCATGTCAGGTCTGATTATACGGCAGTATTACTTGAAATAAAAATTTAATCTGGGACCCAGTGAAACCAAACACATTTTAAGAAGTATTTCAAGGCTAACCTCTCTCTACTAAGTGACACCTTCACTAAATTCTGAGCACCTTCAAACCCAGTAAAAACCATAGCATATGCTGAACTATTTACAAAATCCTGGTACAGACATATCAACAGCTGTATAAAGTGAGCTGTGCCAACTCGTACAAAAAATAATGCAAACTCTAAAGAAAGGCCACCCTGGCGGAATCACAATATTAGTGGGTTATACAACAAAATAAAAAAAATCTTGATAAAGACCAACATACTAAAAGCCCCTTGACCAATCTAAACAGGCAGCTAAGAAGGCTAATTAATACATCAAAGGCTACATTTGAAGAAAAAACAGCTTCTTTTGAAAAAGACAACCACAACACTTTCTACAGCTATGTCTGTTAGCACAAGGGAAATATGCAACAATGGGCAGAACTTATTGTAAATTGTATCACCCACACTGAACTGGAGGCCATTACTAACCTTTTGGTTGACAGGTTCAGCTCAGACTTCTCCACCACTCTCCCCCAAGTAGTCTACCAAAGGAAGTACTGTATACCAGAATCCCCCCAACCATTATTAGGGAACAGGTCATCAATGCACTCTGTAAGGCAAAATCACTGCAGTGATGGGCCTCAATAATAACTCAGGATCCTTACTAAATAGAATGAGATATGACCTCTCTGGTCCAATTGAATCACTTTTCAACTGGAGCCTACAGTCAGGTTTTGCAACCAAGGATTGGAAAATGGCTACAGTCATTAATCTGCATGAAAGAGGTCCCACCACTGATCTGGGTAACTACAAGTCCATAAGTCTCACCACCCTCATATGTAAGGCCATGAAAAGTACCATCATGGTCATGATGAATGAGGACATAGGTAACCTGCAAGTGCTGGACCCATTGTAATTCAGCTTTGTTAAAGAAAGGTCCTGGCCTATTAAATCTAGTGGAATTCTTTGAGAGGGTCACCGAAGCACTGAATGAGGGAAAGGCTGTGCACACAGCTTACCTCTACATGCCCAAGATTTTTGATACGATTCCTCACTCAGGCATTGTAGACAAGCTCACTAAATTAGGTAGAAACTTTTTTTCACTCACTGGATAGCCAGCTGGCTCACTGATAGGACCAAGGAAGTCAAAATAGGTGAGGTCACCTCCACCAAGAGACCAGTCACTAGTGAAGTCCCCCAGGGCTCAGTACTGGCTCCATTCCTTTTTTTGCATCTATTTCTCTGAAGTGGAAGCAAAAAATGAAGGCTTATGGCTGACTAAGTTTGTAGATGATTGTAAGCTGGGAGTTATCACTGACTCCCATGTAGACTCTAGCATTCTTCAAGAAGGCCCATCTCTGACTAACAAATGGTGCCAAAGCTGTGGTCTTAAACTCAGTGCTAAGAAATGCATAATTGTACCCTTTGGGAAATCAACCATTCCAGCTAACTAACTTGTTGATAATATGCACTTGAGTCAATCCAGTATTCAGGGATCTGTGTGTGCACATACAAGTAGCCTTACCTTTGACTACCACATGGCTATAGTGATGAGAAAATCATTTTAAGTTGTGCAGCTTATAAATAAGGGTATAGATTCTAGGACCACAGAGGTCATTATCCCACTGAACTCTTATCTTATTAGACCAATAATAGAATACAATGCATCATTCGGTATATACTGACCAGGTATATGCAGCAACTAGACTGACCTAAGAGGTTCCTTACAAAAAGAATACAAGGTATAACAAACCTGCTTTATGTAATCTCCTATCGATTGCTGACAGGTGACCTATGCCTGGCTTATAAGGCATCCACAAACCCCGCACTTAAGAATCTCATGCGTATTTGTACGTCAAACAGTACCTAAAATACAAGGTCTTCGGACCATACTTTTCTCTGTAACTTAAACAGAACATGCTGGAGAGACAGATATGTGTCCCAGAGACTATCCCTTCTATGGAACAGGCTTCCCATCCATGTAAAGCTGAGTTTGTCTATTACCTAGTTTAAGCACAACCTAGACCAGTGGATAGGGAATAGGAAATTTACACTGGGCCTGGTACCCATGTCCCTTATGGACACAGGTAGTTTATAAATGTCTGGTCCTCAGTGTCCTAATTTGATACAGGACATCATTATTATTTTGGGAAAACTTGGCTAGTCTTTAAAAGGGCCCCCCTCCCAGGGTCATTAGCCTAGTAACAATCTATGAATCTATCATGCTTCCTCACATACTATAACACAAATATTTGAAGCAATGTTTTCTTTTCTTCTATTTTGTGAGCAGCATTCCCTTATATATGCTTTTCTAACAACAATATCATCTAATTTGCTTTGCTATTGATATTTGTTTCAATTATTAGTGTACATTCTTAGGATTGCAGAATTCTTACTCAGAGGCACAAAGTGTGATCATAAACAAGTCATAAAAATGTTAGGAATATTGCTCTCCTAATTCAGTCAATGTAATAACAGAATTTAGTGTGTATGTCTTCTCCCTGACATACCTTCTGTAAGTGTATATCAAAAAGGACAGATGTGAAACACTAACTGTTCCTGCAGTAGACAAATCATTCATTCTTGCAAGACCATAGCAGCTACTATTTCTCAGTGCTTATACTTGCACTGTTATGGAGTATGCATGCAATTATGTAGATACTTACATCATGTTTAAATTCCCTGCAGTTAGTGCAGATTGTCAATTTATGAATGCCACATCTCATGTGCATATTCACAGTGGTTGAATGGCATAATCTGCACTATATCAAGATAATTATGTAGGTAAGGAACTTGTATCATGGTAGGGGAGACTGTTTGGATCCAAAGAGCTCCATACTGCTATTTGCTTGCAAAACTTGTTTCAAGTTTCACAACTGACTTGCTGCTGTTTTTACTAAATGCTGTATTTAAACCTTACTGATGGATTGCATTTTACAATACACCAACTGATTTATTGTCTGCACTGTTTGTACCTTGTTGTCGGCATAGCCATGTATACCAATTGTTGTTTGATTACAAAATATTTGTAAAGAATGTAATATAACATTATGGAAAATGTTTCTGGGCATCTGAATATTTATTGCAGAAAAGTACTGTATCACTTAGTAGCAAGGTCAGAGGGTTTACATTTGTTTCCCCACAAATGTGTTAAGCTTGTGATGTTTAACTGCCTGTCCTCTACACAAGTGGACATGCAACAACAGTTTTAGTTATTTGTATTTTAAAAGTGTACATTGTTTTTGTTATTGCTGCAATATACTACAGGCTTGCACAACTGTTGCTTTCCTCAGATAACTTTTACATTTGCTTTTCCTTTCCTTTGCTAATTTATGTATGTACATACATAGTTATTTGGGGTGGTCTGTACTAATTTGTGTGTACTCCTTTGGAGCTTTACTTTTTCAATTATTTTGTGCATGACGGATGCATCCATTTATGCACATTTCTTTTGTTAACAATCACTTGTGCCTTAATGTTCTATTTTTCTGTTCTTTTATGTTTCACCTCATACAGGGCTGTGGGGCACAAGACATATGCACCCTATAAACCACTATACAGTGATGCAGAGGAGGAATGTTATCATCCAGGCAGTACATCTACACGACTCATTCTTCTTAGACAAAAGCAGCAGTGACAAGTCCTGTTGTGTACATATCTAGGAGCTGGTTTTCAACAATGTAAATGATGTAGAAGGCCATAGCCATACATATCAGAAATTCTAACATAGGCCCAGTGACATGATGACATATGCAATATATAGGGCAGCTGCAACTGTCCAGGATTGTATGGTTATGGGAGGTGACCCTGCTACTGAACCACCAGTGGCTGACACAGAGAAGTTCCTGCATACTGTTGGAGATCTCAGACACCTTAGCAAAGGATTCAGTCAGAATCACTGATGTTGTTTTAGACACAGAAGATAACCCATGTGTGTCTGATGCTGAACTTCCAGGATGCAGTACAATAAAATAACTCACACTCACATCTCTGTTGTCAGGCATGCCCTCAATGTATCCCCTCATTGTGCCATGATGATGACAGTACCCTACCTTTTTGCACATTTTTTGATATATGGTTGCATGTATGAGTGGGCAGCTGGAATGCATGATGCATATTACTGGACAAAGTCCATTGCTGTATATTGCAAACATCAAGCATAAGCTGTTATTGGCATTACTGTACAACTGAGACAAGTTTCAGCTTAGGGATATATAAGTATTTGCATATTGGAATAAGCAGTTATAAAGCTATTTTTTATACAGGTTCCACACTTACCTTGATTATATTGCAGCTACAAGATGTGACTTTGGGGATTTCCTTTGTCAGATGTTAACAGAGCACAGCCATTACATTGTTAAGTAAAGTATACTACTAAAACTTCCACTAAGAAACCAAATGAAAAAACTGCACTCGGAGACTGAACAGATTCTAAAGTTGCTTTTTATTGATATGTCGAACATTCATTCTCTGAAGAAGTTCTCTTCTGTTCCTGTTCGCACGGTATTTGTACATTGTTAAGTAAAGGTTGTGGACTTTTGCATGCATCAGTTTTAATATTTGTATGTGCGTAGGATGTTAGGTTTTGTAGAACAATATGTGTGTATATACCTTCAAGAAGCTATCTAAGGGCTTGCACAAATGTATAAATACTGAGCATGTGCAAACCTGACTGCTATTTTGTAGTCAGCTGTTGAGATGTAAGGATGTATGTTTGTAAGCTCTGACTGTCAACTAGTTTGTTCATATTTAATGATGCTGCTATCCATCCTGAGGTGTTTGTATGTATTAAAGCATTTGAATGAAACCCCAAGCCTTCTTGTTTTATGTATTAGAGATGAACAAATGACAGGTAGTAAGTGCGTGTGTGCTTTTCTTTGCCCCTTAGCCAGAGCTGAGGTCTGTGACACCCCTAATATATAATATTTGTGCACATCTACATCTGCTGTCATCATCTGGGACTGGTGGTCCTGCCACAGACTCATGATTTGTATCTGCTGGAGCTGTTACCCTTGGTGAAGCTGTTTTTTGAGAAATATATTGTGCAACATGGCTTATGAATATGTGGGCAGAGGTAGCTGGGTCTTACTGCAGGGCACATTTTGATGTGTCTAGACACCAGAACCTCAATTTGAGCAAGCCAAATACATGTTCTATGATAGTCCTAGTTTGAGCTTGGGCATTGTTGTATCCTTGATCAGTGGGGTTGTGTGGATTTTTCATGGATGTCATAAGCCATGTTTCCAGTGCATAACTTGCATTCCCAATAGATGCCATTGTGGAAAGTCACCCCTAACAAACTTTTAGTTCATCTGACAGGTGTAGCATATGCGCATGTCATGAAGACTGCCTTGGTTACCTGCATAGACATTGTACAGGATCCCTTGGGCATTACAGATAATGTGACAGTTTATAGCATGGTATCCTTTCCTATTAGTGTATATCTTTTCCTGTTCACCAGGCTGTGTTTTTATTTTATATGTGTGCAACCTATGGCCCTGAAAACTAGACGGAAGTGTGCTATTGCATAAAATTCCTGCATGGTTCTTGCTCTCTGTTCTGGGGTGTGTGAGAAACAGATATGCTCCTTTGGATGTTGCAGCATTACATTTAAAAACTGATATAATATTGTAGAAGCTGGGGTCTGTGACACCCCTAATATATCGTAAGTGTACACAATTACTTTATAACTTCCTGAATGGTTCTGCCATGTTGGATTGGTTAGTTAGCGTATAATTTGGCTACTTATGCTTTCATTACCATATGTTGCCATTTGCCCTTGTTTTGAGACTCTAAACTAAGTGTTGAGCCATTTAATGAATATTAAATGGCGCTCTATTGTGGGCATGGCACCACGCAACACGTACATGATAGGAGCTCTTAGTGTGGCTGTTCATGAATCTGGACCATAGAAAATTTACGTTCTTTAATTCAGATGAAAACTAAACACATTAGAACTACAAATTATTTCCATGGATAATTTCATCTTATAATAAATCCATAGACAAAGCTTTCAGTTTAGAAAGTAATGGTTTTATCCAAGTTGGTGTACATACATTTCTTAAAACTGTTTTTTTTTTTACTTTTTTAATGTAAGCCGTAGAAGAAATGATTTATTACAAAATAGTGCCATGTGTGTCAACAATTGTGTTGTATTTTTTTCACTTTTGTGATTTAATTGACAATAAAATATACTTTGCTATGTTACTGAGAGAGTATACAAAATTAAATTGCAATACCCACCCTTGTTTTAAAACCAACTCTTACAGCACCCACTTATTGAATGCTGTTCTGTAGGTAGCATCTCTTAATTAATTCCTCTATTTGCTTTACAGCAAGCATTTTGAAGTCCAGCACAACAAATGTATCTCATACCATATCACTCCATCTTCCTTGCCAATCTTTTGTGGGGCACTATGTCATCAGGGTTGTTTAATATCTTATAGTGTTACTTGTATTAGTTGTAATCTAGCCATATGATAATACAAAACTTGGCTGGAAAAGTATTTATTTGAAAGAAGCCAAGTAGAACCCATCTGCAAAACTGAGGGCAATCAGAAATTGTACAAAAACTTTTCAAAATCTCATCTTTTTTCAAGGATGGAGCAAAGTCCAAACCGTTTATAATTTCTCAGCTCCTACCAGCTCTCAGTCATTCAGTGATGCCACTGAACCTTGTTTCCTGTGCCTGGGCACCAACATGGAGTTCAAAGGAAGCCAGCTGAACTCAAGGCAACTGATACTCATGCAAACATCTGTAAAATCTCCCTGACAGAACAATAGCTATCTTTCTTGCCACTGTACTTCATTATTCTTTAGTGCTTTAATGTAATTTCTATAATTTTTCCTTGATCTGTGCTCCATTTCTTGTGATCTCACCATTCCTAGCTTTTGTTCCCTTCCATGGCATCTTGTTGCCTTGTGAACACAGGTGCAAATAAGCCATTTATTAACATCCTTGTTCCTCATAGCATATTTCAGTAGTCTCTTTGAAACAGCATTTGCTTCTCTGTGTATTTTAAAAATACTTTTATATACTTTAATAAATGTGTACCTGAGTATTTATTTTCTTTCATACAGCTACATTTGCCTTTTCCTTAATCTCTTCATAGGGTAGCCCTTTAACTCACCAGCCTCATGTCCTGTTATAAGTTTCTTACTTCAGTGTCATTTCTTCCATCACATTCCTACAGTCAGGTCAAGTCACCTCCTACTATCACGTCTTGCTGGTGACTGGGTTTATAATTCATACTCAAGCTGAGTACTACACATTGGGTACTTATGCAGTTTACAGCCATGAGCTGGCAGCTGCTGATTTAAAGAAACATATTGAACAGGAGCTCAGTTAGCAGTGATGTACATTATAAAACATGTGTGCAAATGTGTGCATAATGATATGCAAATGAAGGCATATACCAAAAACTTACAAAGTGAATAAACAAATAAACAAAACAATCCAAAAGTGCAAGCAGAAATAACCAAGTGGCATTGCTTGTTGTAACACTGAGGAAGCACTTTCTAAAATAAAGAGCTTCTTCAGAGTAAATACACAAATAAACATATCCCCCTTGTTTTATATATGAATCATTCAACTGAAGGACATCTTAATCAGTTCATTAATTCAATATACATAACCTCAACCATTAAAAAATCTAAAGTGTAAAATCTACATAAAACATATTACTTAAAAACACGTTTACATCACAAGTTTAGTACAAAAGAGACTCACAATTAATTCTATGTCAAAAACAAACTAAATATGCCATAAATTCAAGGCTCTCAGTCCAAGCACACTATTTATTAAAATTACATCATTAAGACCTGGGTAAACACTAGAGTTAGGTCTAAGCTGCTAACTCATTTTCCTAAGCTTTAATGTAATATTAGCGCCACCCTCTCTAGGTTGTGTTGTACATAGTCCATAGTAAAAAATACACATTTCTTAAAATCAATGCATTTAAGACATTGTTTAAATAAAATACTAGTAGTTTTTTTTTTTTCTATTTAACTTTGTAGTAGTGTTTCCGTATCCTGTCCGTTAATATTTGAATGGTTTCCCCAATGTAAAAATCAGGACAGGAAGTACAAGTGGCTATATATACTACCATATTGGAATAACAAGTCCCTCTACAGGGACAGGGAAACGATATATCGGACCCCTCAATAGAAATGTAAGGATCTTCATGGACATAACAACATTGTTTACAATGACCACATTTGGCCATATGTCTATACTTGCCAAAAGTGGGGGCCAATTCTAGTATTAACAAATTTTTAAGATTTCAGCCCCTACTGAATACTACTTGAGGAAGCCCACCTGGTTTAACTTTCATTTCTTCAGTAAAAATTATGTTCCAGTTGTCTCGAAGAGTATTCATATACTTGTAAGAATTATTAGCGTATGATAAAGACTGCGGTGGTGGTGCTGTGGTAGCGTTGTCCCCTCACAGTTACACATTGCCCGTTCGATTCTCAGTTTGAGCGTCTTCTGTGTAGCGACATGCATGAATGGGTGTTCCTTCATTGAAGGTTGTGCGTTAGGCCCGGCAAGCCAGCACGTAAAACTCTACTGCCAATCATTAGCGGACCGGAGTTCCGCTGTGGCGACCCCTAACCGGGAAAAGCCGAAAGACACAAACAAACAATTATTAACTTTCTTATTACTGGGAACTGGATTGTATGATGTTGCTGTCTCCCCAAAATTACTGACATTATCCAGCAGTTGACAAAACTTAGAAGATCTACCTCTAACCACTTCTTATTTGACTTCAATTAATAAACTACTAGGCTATCCTCATGCAGTACACAGGGTAATTAAATAATCAGTCTCACAACTGAAGTTGTTGTCAGGACCCATAACTCTAGACAAATGGGCCATTTGGCCCTTTACTATCCCTTTCTTTTGGAATTTAGGATGACAACTGTCAAAATGTAAATATGAAATGGAAAAAGTTGTCTTCCTGAAAATATTGCAAGTATATATCATTAGTGTAGTATCCCTCCCTACAATGACATCTAAGTAGTTTATACTATCATGTCTCGTCTGGTGTGTAAAGACAAAAATACAGTAGATGTATCAAAAACTTTCTTGTATTCCAACCACTGGTCAGGAGTCCATTTCCAAATAATAAGGATATCATCAAGAAACATAAAATATGCTACCACCAGTCAAAACTACTCAACATTGAAAATAAAATTCTCTTCCCAAAAATTCAACAGCATGTTGGCATAAATGGGGGCACAAGCTGTCCTCATGGCTACCCCCGAGACTTGATGAAAAAACTTACCTTCAAAAAGAAGAAAACTGTTATGAAGGACTAACTCCAGAAGACTTTCCATTAGTTTAATCTGGAGGTCAGAAAAAAGATTGTTCTGTTTAGCCAGGGTAGTCAAGAAAACATCAATGCCAAACAAATGTGGGATGACAGTAAACACATTGATAATATCGACAGTGATAAACATATAATCCTTACCAAAAGAAATTTTGTTAAGCTTTACTAAACATTGTCATAAATCTCTAAGTATGTGTTTTTTTTTTAATGTAATAGTCTTTTGCAACTTGTATCTATACAAATGGCCAGTGGTTCCATCTTAGACCTGCTGGCAGCAGCAACAGGTCTAAATGATGGATTTGAAGGTGATTGTTGGATATTCAAGATCCCAAAAATAGAGGAAATAACCTGATTGTTCACATTCACAAAGTTGTATGTTGGTACATGTAGTGTGCCCTGAAACAGTAAATCACACAAAACGAAATCACTCTTGTTGTAAAAAATATTCACTTCATTTTCAGAAACCCTGGAATATGTATTTTCATCTGCCAATACATCAAGCATTTTGATAGAATAATCTAGTGAGTCCATAATTACAAACCCATCCCACTTCCCACCCCCTGTCTGGTTTCATAATTCAAAGGGTTCTGTCATCTGTAGTAGAAGATAAAGCTTCCCTCTCTATGGGCATCAAGTTGGAAAACCCTGTGTTGCTAAACACAGATCTTTCTAAAACCTTGTTCACACACCCTTTGAAAGCTGCAACCATAGGATTAATTGGAGATAGAAAACACTCTTTTTTTGTTTTAAATACATCTCATCAGTGGAAAGTGAAGTGTTACCAATAAGAAACATAAATCCAGTGATCTAGTAAATATTTTTAACTGGGTAAGTGCCTTCACAATATCCAAATTAAAAGATGGAAAAATTTGAAACCTCTCTTAAATATGGAGGTCACAGAATGATGTAAATGTCTTCCTGTAAAGTTAAAAACTAAATAGTCATCCATCACTGATGTAGTATTAGTCAGTAGACAGATCCTAGTGGCTGCATTGTTCATTTCCTTGATCTCCCCCATCCCCTTCGGGGATGGTTTCTGTTGTTGCTCCTGTTGTTCTTGGTGTCATAGTGGGTAGGGAGATCCATAAGAGATGATTAAGAGGCTATCGTCTGAATATCTTACTAAAGAGAAACCAGGTGTTGGATGGTCATGTCGTTCACAAAACTCTTGTTGCATATTAACATGCTCTTGAAAGATAACATGTGCTTTATCCAAGGATCCCAAATGGACACTCCTATCATGTTTATGGTATGCAGTGTCTTAAACATTCTGATTCTGGTCTCTCTCAAGTTTATTACATTTGCATTATTCATTCATTTGTATAAGTTTGTCAATACTAGAAAAGATGTTGTTGAAATCTTCATTGTACATAGAAAATAAAAAGTAATTAGTAATAGAATGGTACAGTACCTTGACTTCTTTATTCAAGTTGTTGATTTTTGTTTCATTGTCAGCCATCATTAATTCCAGCATCTTGATTCCAGTGACGTTGAACAAATTTAAAAGTTCCTCGTGCAACACAGAATTGTAAGTAAGCCCTTTGGGGTATTTCCAGAACTTGAAATGAAATTAAAGGGCTGAATACAAGAACACTAAAAAAAAAAATACTAATACTTTATTTAAGCACAGTAGTGACTGCATCAATTTTAAGGAATTTGTATTTTTTTATAGGTTCATACTAGGCTATATGCCCGAGGGCATTTAGGGGCATTAGCCCTAGTTTTGTTAGTTTTGTGGCTTACCCCTTTAGAGATTCCTCTTGAACAAGGCCAGCGAGGTGCTCTGCCTCACATAAACCGGGATTTTGTTCCACAGCATAGGGAGTAGGGAGTCTTTGGGTGATGAATCTATCCCTCCAGCATGTCCTATTAATAACCGTGTCGAGGTTTAAGTCTCCCGTCCTATACTTATTGTGGACTACATACAACACAGCCCTAGAGAGGGTGATGCTAATATTACATTAAAGCTTAGGGAAATGAATTTGCAAATTAGACTTAACTATTGCGTTTCCCCAGGTCTTAATGATGCAGTTTCAGTAACTAGTATACTTAAACTGAGAATGCTGAATTTATGACATATTTAGTTTGTTTTTAACTTATAATTAATTGTGATATAAACATGTGTTTTTAAGTAATATGCTTTATGCAGTATTTTCACACTTTAAATTTTTTAATGGTTGAGGTTACATATATTGAATTAATTAACTAATTAAGACAAGTCCTTCACTTGATTAATACATAAAAAAGGGGATAAGACAAGTGATAGAAACATCACTTTAAATATTTGTGTTGTAATACAGAATTACCCTTGTACTGGAATTCTATACATTTCCTCTATACATACATCACAAGTCTTATACTTGTTTCCCATGTTTTACCTTCTTGTGTATTAGTAGCACTTTGTAGATATTGTATATAGTTATTAGTGTTAGACTTGGCAGTGTTTATTGGTACAACGACTGTAATTTTCACTGATCTTTCAACTGTCAGATTCTATGTTGTTTGTACTTATGTAAAAATTAATAACATTTTTATTGGAAAAAAATATAAAAAACAAGGGGGATAAATTTATTTGTGTATTTGCTCTGACAAAGTTCTTTATTTTAGAACAAAAGCACTCAGTGTTACAGCAAAACATTGCCACATGTTTATTTTTGCTCACACGTTTGGATTGTTTTCTTTATTTGTGCATACCTAAAACAGGCATTTAAGATATGTTAGAACGTCAAAAAAAATGCCCAGGTAGATCCATCCAACCAAACACTAATAACATAAACAAAATGAATCACCATTCCACTTGCAAGTCAGAACACACATAAATCCAATCAGCAGAAAGAACACCAGACCTATACTCAAGAAAAATAAGCAATTTGTTAGTTGTTAAACACTTTCATCTAACACAGAAAGTACGGAGGCCATCAGTGCAATGCATTAAGGGCATTCCCAAGAATGTATAATGCACACACAATCACATGAAATCAACCACTAAGAAAACTAAAGAAATATAACTACAAATATGTATTATTGTCCAATAAAATATAAGGAAAGTAATAATTAGTGCAAAATCTTAACTACCATTTAATATCTATGCATAATACGATTCTACATATAAATATAGACACACCACAATGTATGCATAAAACCAAGTCAGAATTTAGCAGCACACATTTATAACACAGAATTAATGTAAATATGAACATTTAAACCTGGAAATGTTGTTTCGTTTAGTCAGAGTTGACATATTAACTCACAACATTCTGTAGTTCATAGGTTCATAGGTTCATAGGTAGGTACTAGGCTATCGGCCCTGGGGCCTATACAAGCCCAGCCAAAAAGGTACCCTGGTTTTTGCCACCCAAGAAAATTATTTTCCTGTGCCACTGTCGAGCAGAGCCACAGATGTGATCCCCGGGGTGAATTTCCTATTTCCCATCCAATCATCAAGATTTTTCTTGAAGAGTGCTAATGAGGAGCTTTGTTTGATATTGATAGGTAATTTATTCCAGAGTATGGGAAGTCTCTGGGACAGGAATCTACCCCTCAGGCATGTTCTGTTTATTGTGGTGACAAGGTTTAGGTCCCTAGAGCGTGTAGCTCGGAGAGATTGGGATTTCTTTAAGTGAAGCATGTCCAACAGCTCTGGGCCTCCAAATGCCCACCCCTTGGATTTTTTGAAATCCTTTCTAAAATAATACATTTAAATGAAGTAAAAAATTACATACCAAGGTATACTTGAACATGGCATTATTAATATTAGTCCTATTAATGTCATACAGGTGTTTATATATACTTTCTTATAGAGTACATTCAGGTTTTTCCTAAGTAAAAATCAAAACAGCACTGAGACAAAGCTAAATAAACTAAACCATTCAAACTACAGCTACCATTGTTGGTGAATTTCAAGCTAATTCCATTAATAATAATCGGGGGTGCAATACCTTCAAAGTTTTAAGGGCATTGATTACAGAATCCACATTTGGTATTCTCAGTATATCTTATTAACCTTTTGAAGGCCATGTTCAAATTCATTCTATGCCTTTTATCAACCTTTACTGGTTAAGAACTGACTATAGAAAAGATATTCCTCCGGATTCACTAATCTTCTATGCAGGACTAACTTAATCCTGCATGGAAGTGCCCGTTTAGGAGCAGGACGGCAGCGAGCCATGCATATTAACAAGGCACGCTGCCCGAGCTCCTAGGCTTAAATGGAGTGCACACGAGTGCAGGGGGCATGTCTGAGAGCAGCGCTCTCATAATAAACACGTCCCTGCAATGCAGAACAGCAGAAGGTTTTAAGAAATGAGCGAGATCGCTCATAGGTGTCCCCATATCCCCACCAACAGTCACGTATGTGTACAACAGCAACAGTACATACAAATCAAATGAAGAAACCCCTTTATTTTTATTTTAAAAATCCAAGTACAACTAACGGTAGGTGCGCGAGTGAGCCCATTGCTTAGCTATGGTTAAACCAGCTTAAAAGGCTGAAGAGGATAACAAGGAAGATATATGCAAATGAAGCAGCACTGCAATAGTGTAGTGGGCAGAGCATTCACTTAATGAGCAGGTATTCCCAGTTTGAGTCCCACTGCAGCACAGTCTATTTTACATGGCAAAGCACATTTTAACCAATATTTATGTTGCAAAACCCATGAAAAAACATGTATTTATGAACTGGAGTACTGCAGGAAATGCACATGTGAAGTGTCAGTGTCATAATGAATAAGGCACTAGTAAGCAGGTTTAAGCACAAATAAGCAGTGGTACGCATATGTAAGCACTAGTAACCGTGTTTAATTGCATTTGCATGGGGGTAAGCATTGCCTACACAGATTAAGCAAAGTAGAAGCTAACTGAGTGTAAGAAACTGTAACCGGAAGTAAGTACTGCTTAGCTCCATGCAAACCCTCTTACAACTGCTTTATAGTGCCTTAACCACTCTGTATCCAATGCCCCATGTTCTGCCCAGCAACAAAAGAAACAGCCTCTACAAGGCTCAAACCCAGGACCCTGCACACCGTAGACAAAGTGATTTACCACTAAGCCATACCAAATACAAACAAAGTTGATGTTTTCAGAAACATAACCTCCAGTCTAGGCATGCAACACAGTACAGAGAATGTATACCAACATCTAGATGTATGTGTGTGCAAATATTTTAATATCTAAGCAGATACAACATATCTGTATATGTAGATATATATATATATATATATATATATATATATATATATATATATATATATAAATATATAGATATATATTGATATATATGTACATATATACATGCAAATGCCTACATCGACACATATATGTGTCTACACCTATATGTCTACATACACACAGCAAGTTACATATGTGTACGCAGATATATATCTATGCATGTATATACGGACATAGTTATATATATATGTAAGCAGAGATATATATATATCTGTATAGGTATATATGGCCATACATCTGTAGATAGCAATGGCAGATTAACAAAAACACATATGTCCACATGCACCGTTAATGGGGATGAGAGGCCTCACATACTATGCGTCTTGTACGAATAGGCATCCCACCCCCACAGCAAAACATGTCCACCCTGCAATACACTACCAGGTGTTGCAGATCCCATAATCAGGACCTGACATGACATGGGCACAAGCTGCTAACAGTACTACATCCCACCTGTATGATGTCAGGCTGGTATTGGTAACATATCATGCAGCACAGTCTGCTTCCCATAGGAAATGTAAAACGTGGAAGCCATCAACATCCTCATGATACAGATACACAGACACAGATATGCAGATACAGATATACATATACACACACACACACACACACACACACATATATATATATATATATATATATATATATATATATATACATATATATATATATATATATATATATATATATATATATATATAGATATAGATATACATGTGACCACACATACACAAGCAGATATATGTACAGTAAGATACATATGTAGAAGGTGCACACAATATGAAACCACCACTATGCCTACAGTTATCACCTGAAAAACTGGACACTGTATGGGCCACCCATACAAATGACAATCGCTGCCTGCAACATATACCCACTGAGAGGTCATAGTAAAAAACACCACACACAGGTTTGCAGAAATGGAAAACCTTTAATTGTGTACTATTACAGTTCTATATGCCATGTCATATAGCTGTTCAGACACTGACATCCATATAAACAGAGTAATGCAACTGTGAAACAGTTATACTAATACAGTAGTCTGGAAAGGATCACAACTGTTGCTGTCCAGGCCAAGCCCTTCAAATTGTACAATAGTGAGGACAGACTGGGCCACAGGATGCCAAACAAGCAACAGTATGTAATGCAGGTGTATACTTCAGCAGCCTCTGTCTACACTCTGTACACAATCACTAGGTGGTAAAGACATCATGTGGCCAAATGGGTTGTAACTGATACATAACAAGGCATAACTGACACCATCACAAGCACACTGACAAACAGAACAGTCTGTATGGCAGGAGGCAGTAGGCTTGCATTAACCCAATTTATGTAAGTAATGTAAATAAAGGTGAAGTATATGGTACTGTACATCCAGATACCTTAAGGCTGCTCACCCCTGATACCCCCACATTTTGTAACAGCCTAGGTCATTTATGGTGCTTCTCCCTCCCCCAGACTCAATAATTCAGGGCCATATACCACTGCTACATACAATGGCCTCTGGAGTGCATAAGAGCACACATGTATTGTGTAGGTGATGCCCACACATATATGGCCCCAGCCCCACCATATGTGTGGAGGATACAACAGCAGTGGACTGATGGCAGCAATGGCAGTGTGATAAACTCACAGCCCACTACAGAACAACCCCCGATGACATGTCATATGTGCAAAGCTTGGCATGTAGGTGGAGGACAGAGGCTGGAACACAGGCACAAATGTGGAAAACTGTTGCCATACACAAAGCAAGTTGCTGGTGTTCCAGGATAGTCTGCAACATACCCTTAGTCAGGGAATTGAGGTTAGAAACAGAAATGGATGTAGCCATGTACTTTTAGCACTCAACACACACACACACTGCCAGTGAAATATCTGACACCGGACATGTGTGGTGGACAGACAACATATGATAGGCACACCCCTGGCCACCAATAGGATAGGCTCACAGTTGAGAGCTATGCAGACAGACTGCATTCCAAGGTAAACTAGTATGTATACAAACACCCTGTAACACCAGTAATATACAAAGCATAACACAGCTCTACTCACACTCTGTCTGTAGTTCCTGAACCTCCTACAAATATGTAGCTGCCCTGAGTGTGCCTGTTCCCCTGTAAGAGGTATTGCTACCTGCTGTCTGTAACACTGATGCCCACACACACAGGATGGATGTCCATCACACAAGAAATTTAAAGGGACCATGGAGTAGGTGTTTGCCATGAAAGTGGTAATTGGAAGTACTACACATGTGTAATCATATATATATATATATATATATATATATATATATATATATATATATATATATATATATATATATATATATATATATATATATATATATTTATATATATATGGCTATCTGGATAATAATGTGTACATATATTTCCACCATATGTCCTGGATATGGAGTGTAGCCCTACCCCAGCCTCTATAGTCCCACAGTCGTAGTGCAAGGGGATGTCAGGTATGTATAGCAGCTATATTAGTAGACTATTGCTACTGTCATTGGGATTGTCTTCACAGACATTGTGTGTGTTTGTTGGAGGTCACATCTGCTTATAACATGTGTGCCATTGGCTACAGACAGACATCCTAAGGACATCATAGTAAAGTACTGCTGCTAGCATGTAATGCCCCTGTGGACTGCAGCAGAGATATTGGCCAATATATGTGGACATTCTGACGCACTCTGTACAGTCCAAAGGTATACACATAACCTCTTAGTGCTAAACATGTGTACCATGCCTGACAATGTGGATGCAGACAGCCATGTAGATGGGTATAACACATAACGACTGGAATACATTTGCCACCATAGGTTATGCATTCACACATCTCTGTCTGGTCTGACACATAATAACCACTTGTACAGGGGTGCCATGGCCACATACTACCCATTAGATATTGACATACATCTGTACAGCATACCATTGCTCTGTCTGACATACATGACTGTTAAGGGAGGCCCGGCAGCAGTACATCTGGCAAGTATCTGCACATGACATCTCACTGGGTAAGTACATTAAGCTGCTAGGCATGTAACAATGCACTGTGCAGGCTACAGACAGACTGGCTCAACACTGGCCTACATCTCCTATGGGGGAATGCACATGTACCTGCATATATAGCAGGCTCTACAGGCATGTCACAGCATGGGGTAAGATACACCTTTGTGAAAGTGCATAACCACAACCAATGTGAACACAGCCACATATGTTAAGCTAGAATAATATTACAGTATATTGACTATCTGTTCGACACCATCCTCATATGTGCCATTCATAGACTGACCCTACATATACTGGGCTGCTACACAGTTTGGTCTGATGGCTGTCTGTGGTATGGGACATGTGTGTGTATGGCCCTACAAACATATGCACCAATATGGTACCATACAGTGGAGCAGCATGTGACATCAGATAGGACGGGACCTAGAACAATGGCATCTACCACAGTCTGTACACAGGCTAAAGAACATATTAACAATACACACACTGTCGACATTCTACATAAGTATACAGACCTGAGCACTGTACAAACATCCACAGAATGTCCTGGTTATATCATCAAATATAACCCCTACTGTACATAACATGTGTAGCAGTCTGATATCTCACTGGCTTGCTATCAGATATGATGACACTAATTATGGTGTACAGCACATATGCACCACTTCATGCATGACATATGTACGCAGGTTGACAGAGTTGTGGCTGGAAGCACATACACAGGACCAATAATGACATGTTGCTGTGATAACCTCATACATTTACTGTTGTAACAGGGTTTGTTCCAACATATGTCCTGTTAGGGATATGAAGCCAGTAACTGTCATGGCTTTCACCATCTACAGACTGCAATCCTCACACTACCTTCTGCAGTCCACAGATAGATGCTCCATGGGTAACACATGAAACCAAAGGCACAACACACTGCCCAGTCTGCAGATGACCCTGCAGATGGGGATTCCTCATAAACATGGAACTGACATGGCAGATATGGAGACATGTAGGAAAGACATATCCACACACACACTTAAACCAACAGTACTCCAAATGCAGTATATCAGCACTTACAATCTGTAGTCAGGTCAGGCACACCCCCTCCTGTGTGTTGCCCTGTTTCCACAGTGTATGTTGTTAGAGGTAAATCCCCAATCCATCTGAGATGCTGTTTGCCAAACAACAGATCTAGTTCCTGCTCACAGTGAATGAAAAGGGCCAACACCAACATGATGTTCCTAGATATTCATAGGTTCATAGGTTCATAGGTAGGTACTAGGCTATCTGCCCAAAGGCATTTATAAGCCTAACCAGAATATGTTAGCTTTCGCCACTCACTTAGATTAGTTCCCTGTGCCTCTGTCCAGCAGAGCCATTGAGGTGATCCCTGGGATAAACTTTCTGTTTCCCATCCACTCGTCAAGGTTTCTCTTGAAGAGGGTTAGTGAGTAGCTCTGCCTAATGTAGATTGGAATCTTGTCCCAGAGCATGGGAAGTCTCTGAGACAGAAATCTATCCCTCCAGCACATCCTATTTATTGTTGTGGTGAAGTTTAGATCCCTGGAGTGTTTGGCTCAAGGGGATATGGTTTTCTTTAGGTGGAGCATGTCCATCATATCTGGGTTGGACATGACCTTGTATGTCAGGCAGAGATCACCTCTGAGTAGGCAGTATGCAACCAAATACAGCTGGAGTTTCTTCAGTCGAGCCGCATAGAGAATCTGCTTGAGGCCAGTGATCCTTTTGGTGAGGAACTTCTGTGGTCTTTCCAGTTGTTGCAGGTGTCTTGTAAGGTACATCCCAAATGGGGCATTGTACTCTATGATGGGTCTGATGAGTGATGCATAAAGGGGCCCAATGACCTCTTTCGATCTGGATGCAAACCCTTTTCTGATTAGGTGGGCCACATAGAAGGATTTTCTAACCACTTTGGCAATGTGATTATCAAAGGAGAGTTTACTATCTACTTGGGTCCCCAGATCCCTTATTACGTCTTCCTTATTTAGGGGGCTACCACTTATGTGGTAGTTTGTGGGTACTTTATTTTTTTCCGAAGGGAATAACTATGCACTTTTTGGCATTTAGCTTGAGACCATGGTTTTGACACCAGGTATCTGTCTCAGTAAGACCCTTTTGGAGGATGTCTGTGTCAGCTGGAGAGTCAGTTATAGCCCCTAGTTTGCAGTCATCTGCGAACTTGGTGAGCCATAGTCCTCCTGTGCTTGCCTGTACCTCTGAGAAGTATATGCCAAACAGGAGGGGTCCTAGGACTGAGCCATGGGAAATGCCACTTGTAACAGGTTTAGAGTCAGACCTAGCTCCTGCAACTCTTACCATGTGGGTTCTGTCAGTGAGCCAGTTGGCAACCCATCTCATGATGTAGGGGTTTATGTTCAGGCTGGTGAGCTTGTCTATAATACCTGAGTGGGGAATAGTGTCGAAGGCCTTTGGGAAGTCTAGGTAGGCTGTGTGGACCACCTTTCCCTTGTCTATAGCCTTGGTAACTGTCTCAAAGAAGTCCACCAGGATTAGGAGGCATGATCTGCCCTTAACAAAGCCGAACTGGGTTGGGTCCAGTGTTTGGAGGTTTCCAATGTCTCTGTTAATGAGATCCATGATGATGCACTCCATAGTTTTGCAGACCAAGAAGGTCAGGCTTATAGGGTGATAGTTCCCAGGGTCTGTTGTGGCTCCACCTTTGTGGAGCGGAATAACCATTGCTGTGCGCCACTCTGTGGGCATGTAGCCTGTGGAGAGGCTGAGTTTGAATAGTGTGTTTAGGTGAGGGGATAGTTCATCTTTGAGCTCATGTAGGACACAGCCTGGGACAGCATCCAGTCCCATTGATGCTGTGTTTTTGGCTTTAGAAAGGGCTGTTTTAACCTGAGTGTCTGTGATTTCAGGGGCGCTACATTCTTCTGGTATAGTTATGGGCCCTTTTGGGGGTGAGAGGGGGGAGAAGTTTGCACTGAACCTGTCTGCCAGGATATTGGCTATATCGGTCGATTCAATGTATTTTGTGCCATTCTGCACTAACTCCGAGCAGATCTGAGAATTGCCACTTAAATTCTTGACATTGCTAAAGAATGCCTTGTGGTTATCTTTGGAGTGCATGGTAATTTTTCTTTTAAAGCTAGCCTTGGATGATTTTATGAGGGAACGTAGTTTCTTGCTGATACTGATCAGGGATGTCTTCCCTTCTTGAGATTTTACTCTTTTCTGTACTAGTTTCCTCCTTCTATTGTATAGCTTGTTTATGGCAGGGGTCCACCAGACCGGTTTCCTTTTCTTGGAGGAGTGAGTCTTGGTTTTATTTGAGATAGCACGATCCATGCATTCTTGTAGGTACCGGTAGAGTGCATTAGTAAAGGATTTTGCAGCTTGGACAGCATTATCGTTTAGCATGGGGGCTTTGAAACTTCCCACCTTAGTCTTAAGTAACGTGAAGTTTGCTTTTGAAAAGTTTTTCATGGTGGTTTTTTTGACCAGGGGTGGTGGCGGAATGTGGATATCCAGAGTGATTAGTTTATGGTCAGATCTTACCAGCGAGGGGTTGACCTCAGGTGTGGAACACCGGTCGCCCATGTTGGTGATGACCAGGTCCAATATGTTGTCACCTCTGGTGAGGGTGTTAACCAGTTGATCCAGGGTGTTTGAGTTTATAAATTCTGGGAAATGTTGGGCCAGGGAGTTCGTACTTGAGTAGTTCTCCCAGTTAATGTTTGGATAATTGAAATCACCCAATATCAGGGTGTTTGCTAGGACCTTTATATTTCCCATTTTTTCCAGGAATGCAGAGTGGTGGTCCTAGGACATGGTGGGTGATCTGTAGCAAGCTATAATTTGAATAGCAGTTTTGCTCGTTGTTAGTTGCACATGGATGATCTCTGAAGCATCCTACTGTGCCACTAACCTGGAGGTGTGGGTATCCTTGATGAATATGGATACTCCCCCGCCTTTTGTATTTCGGTCCGGGTTTTGTGCCCAAAATGTATGGTATGAGTTGTAGCCTGGTAGTGCTGGGGTGCTCTCTGGAGCCTTAAACCAGGTTTCTGTTACTGCACATATATCAATTTTCTACATACTGAGGAGTGCCTAGAGTGCGTGCATTTTGAGGTTTAGACTTCTGGCACTGAACAGCATTACCCTCAGTTTTTTGTTACTTGTGCTATTTACAGCAGTGGGTTTGTCTTTTGAGCCTTGCCTAAAAAAGGCACTATGGGGGTGGCAAGAGCCTTGGTCAGTATTTGAAAGCCTAAGGGTGACAGGTGCAAGCTGTCTCTAGCAAAGCAGCGTGGCTTGTCGAGCATGTCATCCCAGGCTGACAGACACTGGATCCCCTTTGAATGACACCAGAAGTTTAGCCAATTGTTGAAATTGATCATTTTTTCTCTATACCATGGTATCATTATTGGTGAGGGCAGGATGCTACTCAGGGGCAGGGTCATACCAGACTGGGCTACATGATCAGTGAGCTCCTCCATGTCTCTTTTCATGTAGTCCAGGGAGGTACAGCTATTGGAGTGTGTTTCCATGCAAATGGCTATGGGAATGTTACCACAACTGCTCCACATGCAATCAGCTAGGGGCAGGCTGCAATTCATGCAGAGGCCATCAGTTGATCATGAGCATCACTTAAAATACACATGCGGCTGCCAAGCAAAGCAGGTGTAGGTCTCCACATCCACAAGAAAGGGAGTGGGAAAGGCAGACAGAGGAAAACAACAAAGATGAGCGGACTTATAGAACTAACTCATTTATTGGTTAGTAAATCACAAACTGGGTCTGACAATTGCCCTTTTTGAACCTTACTGTTGTTTTGTTGATATTATTTAGCCATCTGTACAAAATGTCCATGTTTCTATGTAGGAAAAACTGAGAGGAGGTTAAGAAACTGAATATACGACCATCTTTATTGTATAAGAAAGCAAGATACTAATAATGCCCTATATAGGTATATTAGGGACAGTGAGACTTGTAATACCTTCAAGTCTGCAATTGCAGAGTGTGTAAAGATTAATCTTAGAGGAGGTGATATGAAAGGTATACTGGGGGAAAGAGAAGTGAAATGGCAAATATTATTAAATGCAGCCACTTACCCCAGATTAAATGATTGTATTCCCACCAAGCCCCTATTAAGGCACTAGAATGGGTAAGAAAAAAAGCAATATTAATAGTAGGGTAGGTGTTGTTCCAAGTTTATTATACTCAAGTTACAAGTTTCCCACAGTTTTGTGTGTTTATTGTGAGACACAACATAAAGTTGTATTTTTAACATTTTTAAGCTTATTTTATTCTACCATGTAATTGTATTATTGAATCTATTATAAATGTTTTATCATGCTTAAACAGTAACACACTGTTTAGTTATTTTTATCATGTATTTTTTGATTTTATATGGTTGTGTTATGAGAATCTATGGTTAGGATGAATCATTCAGTATCCATGAAATTAATATTCATGAGATTAAATTGGTGTATCACAGGATTGGATAATTTGAATTAATTAGTACTATTTAAAGGCTGTTAGTTTGAGAAATGGTGTTCCGAAGAAGTCTATGGAGGACAGATGAAAGCGCTTAACCTGATGTAGCAATAAACGACAGTCTCTTCCTTCGAACCGGACACTCATTTTTCACCAGTTATATCGTATTTATTGACTGGTAAATTGTTGGTCTACAACTTTCACAGAGGTGTATTTCTAGGTGGGTGACATTAGCAGTCTTGCCAAAGTTGAGTATATGAATTGTAAGGAGTGTGAGTACCCTAAAAAGCATTGCTCTCTACACAGACAGACACACACACATGCCATGTGTGGAATTAAAACCCCTACTTAACTACTTTATCACACTACAGCAGTACACAGTTACAGAACACGCTACAGAGATTACTGGGCTACAACCTTCCCAGAGGTGTATTTCTAGGTGGGTAATATCAGCAGCCTTGCCAAAGTTGAGTATATGAATTGTAAGGAGTGCGAGTACCCTAAAAAGCATTGCTCGCTACACAGACAGGATCAGACAGACACACACACACACACACACACACACACACACACACACACACACACACACACACACACACACACACACACACACACACTTGCCATGTCTGGGATTAAAACACCTACCTAACTACTTTATCACACTACAGCAGTATGCAGTTACAGGATGCGCTACAGAGTTTACTAGGCTGTATTCTTCCCAGAGGTGTATTTCTAGGTGGGTGACATCAGCAGCCTTGCCAAAGTTGAGTATATGAATTGTAAGGAGTGTGAGTACCCTAAAAAGCATTGCTGTCTACACAAACAGGGTCAGACAGACACACACACACATTTGCCATGTCTGGGATTAGAACACCTACCTAACTACTTTATCACACTACAGCTGCACACAGTTATAGGACGCACTACGGAGACTACTAGTCGACAGTCTTCCCAGAGGTGCATTTCTAGGTGGGTGACATCAGCAGCCTTGCCAAAGTTAAGTATATGAATTGTATGGAGTGTGAATACCCTAAAAAGCATTGCTCTCTACACAGTCAGAGATGCACACAAACAGACACACACTCACAGTTGCTAAGTCTGGGGTTAGAACTCCTACCTAACTAGTGTATCACACTACAGCAGTATGCAGTTATGGGACACACCATGGAGATTACTAGGCTACAACTCTCTCAAAGATGTATTTCACATTGGATGACCTCAGAAGGCTTGTCATAGTAGGGCTATGTGGAGGGCAGTGTGTGCATGGGCCATAACCCATTCATCTAGGGGTTGACACGCCACATGCGGGTACACACAGGGTCATATTTCACAGGTACATGTATACAGCTGCAAGATAACTACTTCCTTGTGCAGTCATGTTACACAGCTGGCACATGCACCACATAGTCTGTAATGCTGACAGATACTGGTGGCTAGTATCTGCAGTGAGTGACATTTGCGCCTCATGTGTTTGGGGCTCTTTGGCCGTGTGCTGGGTGGGACAGGCCTGCATGGCTCCTTGTCACAGTCACTCTCTTCCACACATCTATGTATGTCTACCTTTGGCTTATCCTCACATATATGTCTGTATCCCTATCCACTGTGTGTGCAAGGCATGAGTGGTGCATACTGATGAGTGTCTGCACTAACAACTGCAACTGCCAGATATGTCTGGTCCACTGGTGTTTACAGACATGACCTTCATGTGTTTACATGTGTGAGCATGCCCACTATGATGTTTCAGTATGTTGTTGACTCACATTGCCTGCATTTCTCTAAGTGTGTGAGCATGCCCAGTATGGCCGTCTGTATTGAATGTGTGGATCATGTCCAGGTACTTTGTGCTGCAGTGCTGACCTTTGTGTTGTACACCAATAGGTAGCATGCTGTTTCTGCAGGGGGGGGAGGGCACACCTGACTGTTTCTAAAATTCTACACAGGAGTGGGGGGGGCACACCTGACTGTTTTTACATTACTATGTAGGATGAGGGGAGCGCACCTGACTATTTCTACATTTCTACACAGGGTTGGGGGGGGCACACCTGACTGTTATTACATTACTATGTATGATGTGGGGTGCACGTGACACTTGTACACATTTGCTATGACTGTACTGGTATGTAGGTGCTCCATTTCATTTTGTATTGCTAACTATCATGCTGACTAGAAGCATACCAGTGTACTACAGATCGTGGCTTTGGTTGCCCTACATATTATTGTCTGATTTCCTCCCCTTCAGAACTAACATCCCTCTGCCTGCCCTGCTGTGGTCTGGCTGTGTAGGCCAGGGGGAGGATAACCATAGCCATCATTCTGGGGCCATGGCACAGGCTCTCTTTGGGTTTGTCTACACCTGCCCTGCTAGCTGAGACTGTTGTTGGGTATATGAACCGTCCTGACTGGCATGTGTGAGTCATATGGACACACATGTCACTCAGCACATTTTCTGCAGTGGGTTTTGTCACCCTGTGTAGTACTGGCTACTATGGTGACTCCAGTATGTGTTACAGATGTCATGGTACCACTATTGGAGTCTACTGTCTGCTGTCATAACATTCAGCCACTCAATTCCCTTGCATGCTCACATCCATACCATAGCTACAGGTAATGACACATTCTACTCCATTTGGCAATTGGTAGATTGATTGACCTACCTTGAGGGTGTGCCAGACTTGTGGATGGTGCTGGAGGATAGCCTATATCAGATGCACAAAGTACACTCCCTATACATGGTTGAGCACAGGTAGTGTTCTGTTTGGCATCCCTTTTACTGTATGTGCGAGTCAGAGAGAGGTGTCATTCCCTGGGTCCCTGCTGTGTCAGTGCATTTGCTATGCATTGCCTCTTTGCCAAGGCCAGGGCATACTGGGCATGCCTCCTTTTGCCTACTGGGGCAGGCTCAGGTTGTTCCTCCTCAGGGTCACTTTGTGCCTGTGCAGATCTTGGCATTGATGGGGGGCTGTGTGGCCCTGCCCCATGCTGTTCCTGCTGCAGCTGTTTCCACAGGATCATATTGTGTAGCATAGCACATATCATAACAATTTGGGTACATGTAGCTGGTGAATACTGCAAGGCTCTATCGGATGTGTCCAGACACTGGAACCGTGACCTGAGCATCCCAAACACATGCTCTATTATGTCTGGCCTGTGAATGCGCCTCATTATGGCATTGTTGTTCAGGTGTGTTTGCATTTCTAATGGGTGTCATCAGTCACGGCTCCAGTGTGTACCCAGCGTCCCCCACTAGGTGACCATAGGGGATGTCCCCATTGACAAATCTCTGGTACAGATGCGTCAGATGCCATATGTGGGAATCGTCATAGCTTCCAGGGCAGCAAGCACACACATTCATTATAATGCCCTGGGTATCACATACGACCTGGCAGTTGATGGAAGGGATGCCCCTGTGGTTGATGTAGACCCTACCCTGCTCACCGGGTGGTGCTTTGATGCATATGTGCATGCAGTCTATAGCACCCACTACCCCAGGGTATTCTGCTATTTGGTGTAAGAGACTCATATTGCTGGTCAGCACCTCACGGGTGTTGAGGAAATATATGTGCTCACTGGCATGTGCTGAGATGGCATCCAGGAACTGGTGGAATACTCTGGATGCTGATGCCTGTGAGATCATCATGATATCCCCAGTTGTGCTTTGGGAGGTACCCGTGGTTAGTATACTTAGACCTACATATGCCTTGCTATCCACTGGGATGGGTTTCCCTTGGTCAGTCTGGTGTGTCAGGTGTGGCCAGCACAGCTCAACAATTTGCTGTAGGAGGTCTTTGTCCACCCTATTGCGCTCCACTATCTCCAGCTCATGTAGCCCCTGGTAGGTTACCCTGGGTCTGTACACTCTTCTGCGTCTCCTAACTGTGGGTTGTTCAGCAGCATTCACATCTTCACCACCTTCAGCCTCTTGCACATGTTGTTCTATGTTGCCTGCTGCAGCCCCTCTCATTTTGTAGGTTTATTTGTTAAAATTTCCCCGCTTGTATACACCGGTGGTGTAGAGTGTGGGAAAAACCAGAGGGGAAGCTGTTTGCTTAGTTTATAGTAGTGTTCTGGACTGGGCTGGTCTGCTGCCTGTGTAATTGGCTGATTCTGATACATTCATCTGCCAGCTACACTGGTTCTCCTTGATTACCTTCCTACTGCTGTTTTCCCTTCCCATTGCCACCCTGTTTAAGCCAGTGTGCGCACCGCACAAACAGAGTGCACAAATGTGCACACTGCTGCTATTTCCTGGTTTAACTTCTTTTTTCTTCCTGTAAAACCCGGCGCGTGGCGCAAACACCCGCTTAGGCTTTGTAAAGTGTGCTAGGCAGGTTTAGACACACCCCCTAGCTTAGCTGTGCTAAGCTAGGAGCAAACCCGAGCCACAGGGCTCCAATCCTCTTACAGTATGCCTGACACCCCTCCCCCCATGATGTCACCTACCTCCTTGGCTTGCACCAAGCAATTCCTACTCTTACACTGTTGGGACCTGACTCACATCCTGGGGAAAACTGGGATTCACTATCCTTCCCCTCATTTGCATAGGATTGCTTACTAATGCATAGTTACATGTCTCATACTGAGCCTCCCCCCTTAGCAACCACTACTCACTGGCCAGGTTGTCTTCTTCCTGCCATTGACTTGCATGACAGAATACTGATTTTTAGTTAGAATGCTTATTTTAGGTTTATTTTATTATCCCCCTGATCCCGTTTGCGCACCGCTGCCCTACGCTTAAACAGCCAAAACTGGGTAAAATGTTTTTTTTTTTGTTTTTGTTTTGTTTGCAATGCTAATGGCCTTATACTTGGCCATTGGCATGCTTACTACTTGATATGTAGCCTTTATTCAGAGCTGTCATAGCTCCATTTTGGATTTTGCAGAAATATCCTCGGTTACTAACCGAGTACATTTCTACAGATAGCACTAGCCTTGCACAGACTTTTGCGAGCTTCCTGGATTGCAAATCACCTCATTTGCATGGATTTTACCTGCAAATGGGGTGATTTGCATACCAGGGCTTAGTCCATGCAAGATTAGTGCAGGAGCCTTTGTGCACGCCCCTGTGTTCCTGGATTGCATGGCAGACATATTGCCTGATTGAGTACCTGCACCAATCTTGCACTCCATGCAAACTTTTGAGAATCCAGGGTATTCACTTTTGCAAATATTCTAATTATTCCTTATAATGGTCTTAATATTATCTATGTCAACTTTCTAGTCTAACACCAAAGAATTTCCCAAATTGTCCTTAGACTGATGTTGTTTATTATATATGTACCCATTCCTAACAGTGGTTTAAATTTAGTATGCCTACCTCACCAAACTGCATTGAACAAGCAGTCAACAAGTTCTTTGGGATAGCCTCATTCAAATAACATCAATGTTAAAAAAAATCAGACTCTCTAATAAAAGTAAGGTCATTAGATATCATATGACCTTTAACAACACTTTTCTTCTGTGATAATGGGTGACTACTAGACAATGTAAAAATAAGTTTGAATATGTGGGTCTTCTATAAATAGTGGATGTAAACTCTCTCTGAGTTATATAAATAGAAACATTTAAATAGTTAAACACATTAAAATCATAATGAAATTTGAATGTTAAAAATAACATAGAATTTTGATGTCATCCATAAAACCTTTTATGCTGTCTTCTATATCAGACAAAAATTACAAATATCATCCAAAAGCCACATATACAAACTCAGACTAGAACTTTAATAAGAAAACTCCAGGAGTATTTTACCGAATGTGGACACATGTTACGAACAGGTTTTAATACATGGTCATTGTAAACAGCCAAGGGATAAGTCTTAGACCCCTGGACTACAACTCTAGGAATAAATGGGGGATTAATTAAATTTTTGTAGATTTCTATTACAGCAGATATCTTCAGAATAATGGGGTCTTTTATATATAAAAACTTAAATAAGTCTCTACCAATACTTCCTTGTAATAAACAGTCATTCAAAAATAAATCTATTTTCTTTTAAGCAATGTGAATTCTATTCTTAGAGACTGCTAGGTGCCTGTCTTCATTGTTGAATAACTTAATAATTCACCAATATGATGAGTATTGCCCATTAATACAGGTCTCCCACCCCTTACAAGTTTCATCATCCTTAATTCACAGTCATTACTTATAAACACAGGCAATGACCTTTCCTCTTTAGTCAAATTAGTGTTAAATGCATTGAACACAATATAAGATTGATAACTCTCCTGCTCACAAACTTTTTCAAATGTTAAAATCAAAGGATTTAATGGGATGTTTAACAAATTTGTCTTCCTAACTATATTATTGTTAAATTTATTACTACCCCATTTTTACCATTGCTTAGAACAGCACAATTTAATTTCCTTGTGAATAATCTCAGTTCCATTAAAGTGTTAATCAAGCTGCCCATATTGTGAGGATAAATATGAACCTCTTTTCAAATAAAGAAATGTAATCATGGGTGATGTTCAAATTACTGTAATTGAAAATGCTGTTACCCTTCTGTTTGGCCACAGTATCATTTTCACAGAAAGTTATAGGTGGGGTGGGGGGGTAATTATTGTTCCAGGTGGACCTGCCTCACCTATTCCCTTGTCTTACTCTTTCTCTTCATTTTACCCCAATATTCTGCTGAGAGTAAAATTTCTCTTCTCCCCTGGAACTGTAGTTGTTTGTTCTGGTTTGCTGCACTAACCTGCTTGATCTGCACAGGAATGGGAATTCTAAAATGTCATTAATGTCTAATCTAGCTTCAATTTGTGACGGACCATTTCCATAATCACCCTTATTGTAAACAAAATTATCAACTATTACATCAGTATTGGAATTTCTACTACAATCATTCTTAACCAAATTATTATTAGTGGGCAAAGGATATAAAGTATGTTTTTTATATTCTTCAGCATGCCTATCTCATTTTTTCTTATTTTTTAACTGCACACATTACTGAGCCACTTTGTCAAGCACACGCAAATATCTATCCTAATGAAATCAAATAGTAAGTCTTCCTTAAAACTATGATCAAGTCCTTCAATAACTTTAGTGAAGTTGTCCATCTCTCTGTTGTTGTCACAAATGATTACTTTCATTAATTCAACTCCATGTCTAAAAAGCATTTCTAAAAAACAGTTCAATATGTTAATCGGAGTTCACTAAAAGTCCACTTGTGAACGTCCACACATGAAGACCACAAGGTACTTTTTTGTCATTAACACATGAATTTAAAAACAAATTATTAAGTAATAATTTGTGCAAATGCAATAAATTTCAAACAGTTCAAGTTGATTGGTAATAGACCCTCTGTCAGTCAACCATTTTGATTTGAAAAAGTCAATTTCTTGATGTTCAAAGATTCATCTTGATCACTTGCATTGTTAATCATGCTGTTATATTTTGAAGAAATATCCGTGGGTACCCCACCACTTGGCAACACCAAAGGAACATGCCATTATATATGAAAACATGTCTGGTTGGTCACCAAATCAGTTACCTTGGTATTAATTCCATTCAAGTTATTAAAACTGTTACCAAACTGACAAATATGCTGATGTTTGTTAACTAAAAGATGGTAATAACTGTCTTGGTTGACCACCATCTGTTGAGTAAGCAATCAAACTAACTTAGTGAGCTCTCCAGTCAACCAAATAGCATCAAATTCAGATGTTCCTGCTATATCAAGTGCAGCAGAAATATTGCCCCGTGAAGGCACTCTTTTATGAGTTCCTGAGACTCCATGGAAAGAAAACACATCAGGCAAAAAATACACAAGAAACTCAAAAATGCCCAACTAGATCCATCCAGCCAAAAACTAATACATGCAAATAAATGGATCACTATTCCATCAGCAAGCTGGCACACAAATAAATCCAATCAGTAGACAGAACACTGGGCCAATACACAAGAAAAACAGATGATTATTAATTATTAAGTGATTTTATCCAACACAGTAAGTACAGACATCATCAAAATTAAGGCCATTCACCAGAATTTATAATGAACACACAATCACATGATCAGCCATCAATAAAAACTAATGAGATATAATCACAAATATGTATTACTATGCAAATACATATAAGTAAAAAAATAAATAATGCAAACCATAACTACCACATAGAGTACATTCAGATTTTTCATACTTTTATTTGTATTTAAGATGAGTGGTTGTATACAAGTAAACCAGTGCCTCAATTTATAGTTGTATCAGGAAGATCTTGCACACTAGCCTATGCAACTCTACAAAAGGCCAAACCACAAAGAAAATACTTGCATTGCAGAGACTAACAAGGCCTGTAAGGCAATCACTAATATCACAGCAGACTCTTTTTATGATTAATGCTATTTTTTTCACATATAGTAATGCAGCATGGTGGATGGGACTCTTGATGTGCTATCATGTCTAGTAGTACAACATGGTGAATGAGGCTTTTAGATAACATTCCACAATTTGGCCACCTGAGAGATAGAGTATCAGTTCCACATCACTAGAAAAATTGTTAGGATCCTGGTGGATATGTGCTACCAACATATGGAATTTAATCACAATGTGTAGCTTTCTATCCCTGTATTAACAAAGATGTTTGTGACGGATGGCTTCTATGACATGGCATACCTAGCTGATGAACTGCTGTCATAGACTATAAACATATAACAATAAATTCCTAACCTGATCTACATTCTAAGAGGTATGTCAACAGGAAAGGTTTCCATTCTCTGAACTGCCAGGTAGTGTGCAATGCACACAGAATCCTAACCAAGGTACTTATATTGATGCAAGGCAGATGCCATGATTCAGATATATAGCACACATGCCACCTATATCACTGCTTCCAGTATGGCAACTTTCTACAAAGCTATTTAGTTGATAAGTTCAGGCACTATAGGCAGAATAAATTTGCACATCTAGGCAGACTGTATACTTAAAACAGTAAATGCTCCAGACACATGCCCAGCATGTGCTACTTGTGATGATAAACATCCCCTTGAACCCTGGCTTACAACACTTGTACACAATCAAGAAGTTACATGCAGAGGCCTAGGACATCATAAAATGTATACTTAGCCTGCTGATGGTATGCTTTCACTGACTCTGTATGTCTTGAGTGGAATTACAGCACTGCCACCCACAGTCTGCAAGCTGGCTATAACCTGTGCAATGATACATAATAAGGTATCAGGAAACAACCAGACCAGCCCCATAGTACAGCAAACCAACATAACACAAAAGCATCAGTGACAACATCTGCAGAGGGCAGTAAGTCAGAGCTTGAAGATGTATGTGCTGGATAACACCCCCCCCCCTCCAGATGGTGATGGCCACAATACTTTGTGCCACAGGTGAATATCTAAACTCTACTACAGAACTATGGGGTATGATGAGCACACCATGACAGTGCTGTACCACAGAAAACAAACATGATACATACATTGTTGATCACAGATGGTTTATGCATCAGACATCACTACATGTACTTCACAGGGTTCAGGCATCACTACATATGCTACACAGGGTTCAGACATCACTATATGTACTACACATGGTTCAGGCATCACTACATGTGCTACACAGGGATCAGACATCATTGCATGTGCTACACAGGGTTCAGACATTGCCACATGTACTACAAAAGATTTAGACATCACAGGGTTCAGACATCACTACATGTGCTACACAGGGTTCAGACATCACTGCATGTACTACACAGGGTTCAGACATCACTACATGTGCTATACAGGGTTCAGACATCACTGCATATACTACACAGGGTGGAGGGGTATAGTATGTTATAGTCATCAGCATGTGCACACATGCAGAGGGCAAAATGCCACATGGCTACCAGCACAAACTGGGAAGGGGATCATGCCCAAGGAGGTGGAGAGAGGATCTAATGGTATGGAAAAGCACTCAGTGTCAGCTTGGAAAGGGGTGCTACCCCAGGATAGTTACCTGGTACCATTCTGCATGCTTTGAATAACAAGAATAATGCCCTCCTGTATAGGGATTGTGTGCTACTATGGGTTCTTGACCTGGAAGGAGTCTGCTAAAATTATCTGGCATCTTTCTACCATCACATCTTGTGCACATAATGAATCCTATGAAAGCAAGGCAATACAGCAATACACAGTATATTTATGGTAGAAGTTTAGAAGAAACCTACTGAAATAGAAGCAATATAGCTTGTGAGGACAGATATGTGCACAGACGTTGGTTTTGCATATGCTGCACTTAGACTTGAATACACTTTACACATAGACCAACCTCTCTGTTAGGCACTGTTGTAGAGGAGAAGCATAGGTCTCTCTTGTGCAGCAGGCATGTTTCCCATAAATTCACGTGGCTGTACATTAGGTAGACAGATGATGGAAACATTTGTCTCCTGATATAAACCCATTGCAAGATACATGTAGCAGAAAAGTTTGTAATCTAAGACATTGAAATACACACATTCCTTATTGTTACCTGTAAGTATAAAGCATACGTGAGCATTGTAGAACTCGTAATATTTTTATTTTACTTATTGTACATTTGTTGACTGGGATAGTCAACTGGATTCATGCCCATTTTCAGCGGAAGCCCAGGGAGAAAAGCTCCAAGATAAGCAGTTAAGATTACAGATATAATATATACAGTGGTTACATATTTAACAAGTTATACAAATTCCAAGGTTAGAGATAATCCCGGGTGTAAATCCGGATTAAGTAATGCAACTAAGCTAAATTATAGTTATTAACTCATAGTAGAGGAGAGTAATGTACATGTGTAATATACATGTGTAATATACATGTGTAATATACATGTGTAAAGTAAGATTAGCCTTAGGTGTAGAAGCACTCCTTAAGTAGCCATAATAATACAGGTTGCTACACAAGTGCAAACAAATCTGTATTCAATCTGTCATGTCGTAGAATAATCGTGAAACAGTGTAGTAGGCAGTGTTCAAAATTGCACTGTATTACTAAGCTCCAAATTTTATGCATAGACATGTATTGTGTATGTCTCTGAATCACCTAATTACACTGTCAGTCATGTCAGCCAAAGTACGTATCTTGTTCATGAAGATCCCAATCGTCCCGTCAATAACATGATGCTTGTAATGCAATACAGGAGACTAGTGGATGTGCTTGAGTCATACAGTTGTACAGCAATGGGTTGTGCTTCTCAGAATGCAAAAATCATGTTGTATTTATTATTCACTGTTTTGCCATTTCAAACCTTTTAAAATGCCTGCCATATACAAATATAATCTGACAGTAATGCTTATTTCTGCTAGTGCCATATGGTAGTCCAATCAGGAAAACTGAAGCCTTGTGTGACCTGGCTGAGGTTCTGACCAGGGCCATGGGCATAACCAGAATGGGAGAGCAATGCAGGTATAGATATGGTGACCTGTGAAGACACCATCCTAAAGAAATCGAACAGTAGAAAGCAAAGGTTTAGCAGCACTGTCAAATGGTATGTTAAGCGTCTGTCATTGTATTTTTTCTGTTTGTTTAATTTTAGGTGATGCTGGCAGTTCTAGTACAGGTGTGTTACTGCTACTTCCTATTTTTTGCCATATGCCATTGATATTCAGAATACAGTAATATGAGGAGAAAATATGTGTGCGGAGCTGGTGATAACAAATATAGTCAGTGTCCTGTATGGACGGCTTTCTGCTTCAAGCTTCCTGCAGGTATGGCTGCAATATATAACTGACTTTTCTGGTGAGATAATGTAAGGAGTTTATGTTTGTGGAGGTGGAGGAAATTCATTTCATGGCTCTGGTATGAAAACTGGTATGTCACTGTGTGTTCTAGGGTAATATCACTATGTGGGACTATATACTTATGTGAAGGGGACACAGACTTGACCGTCTACTTGACAGCAGGGTAAGGGACATAGATGTGGGAATTTGGGTTCTGTATGTTGAGCAGCCACTTCTCTCAGCCTCTCCCATTTCACTCAAATGAGCCTTTCTTATTCAGCATAGGAAAGCAGGCCCTCAACTGTGAGGACTGCTAAAGAAGACCTGCAATGGCTGGTGATAAGGCAGGGCTGATATTACTGATGTTTGCTATTCTCAAGTGTGTACCTTTGTAGCTTTTTTACTAATTGATTCTTTCCCCTGTGTGTCTCCAATGTGCAGGTCCATAAGGACAAGGCAGTGAGCAGGGGCCACAACTACATCTCACTTTGCTGAGTATGCCGGTGTGAAGGGTGATGTGATGGGACAGCTTCAATGGAGGAAGGATATTGACCTGTCAACACCTTGTAACTTGGCCCTATTAATTGTAGTGCTTCAGCCTCAACCATAGCAGCTGGTGAAGTCTATTTCCTGAGGGAGTTGTATACAAGCTTTTCCACATATATCAAGATATATCTAAAAGAGGTTAACAGTAATTTGTGTTTAGATTTTAATGATATGTACGTTTTACTTGCTAAGAAAAATGTTTGACAATTGTTTTGCTGCCAGGAAATTACAAAGTGAGCTTTCATTTCTTTGTCCAAAGTTTAATAGTAACCTGATGCAGTATTACACGTGTAATGTCAGTACATTCATATAATGGTGCTCTTTACTGGAACTAATCAGCAAGCTATGTAAGTCCACTGACTAACAACATGTGCATGAATCACATGCTTCATAGTGGAAGTCTTAACACAGCTGTGAGACTCCACCTATAGGAAGTCATTAAATCACATGGTTATGTTGCAAACAATTTGCATGAGATAACAAGAGATGGGTAGACTTCCCCAACTGTAATTGTGCACATTATAACAGTTGTGAATATTATTCAAGCATAACAGTATTAAGGCACACAATGATTGTAATCTGTCACTGTGGGTTTTGATCACCTGACTATGTGATGACAGAAGCTACATAATAATGTGATGAATACATGCACCAAGGTGCAATTCTTGCTAAAATTCTGTATTTTAAGCCATGCCTTTATGTTATTGCTGAAAGGAATCTGTGTGCATGTAATTTCTTTAAAAGACCATTGCTAGATGTCTATTTGTCACACAACAGGTATACATCAACACAATTGATGTATAATGCAGTCATCACTGTGAGGGGAGAATGGCACTCATGCACAATGGGTGCATAATCAAGGATTTGAACACATGCTTTACTAAGGCAGCACTATGCAGAACATTGTCTCATTTCCTCATGACACATGAAAGGCCATAGAGATTTTCTTAGGAAAGCAAAATTTTATCCAGTGGCATCATCATTATTAAATAAAACATTTCTGTGTCAGAAATTAGAAGAAATAATTGTAAGAGAATTCCCAGCTATACATCTTCACAGCAGCTAGCTGGTTGGCAACATTATTAACTGCATACACATTCATGGTCTTACTGCCATAAGTGATTTTAAGGTGCAATGGCTGGATTTGAACTGACTATCTAAGATCACAAGGTACAGAACATTGCGGGAATTGCACGGACAACATGAGATATTGGTTTACAACTGTGATGGTGCACATTTGAAAGAATGCAAAAAGAAAGTATGTACCACCAAGCTGTAAAACAAGTAATTTAATAAAATGAACACAGAGTAAGCACTTTCAGGTTACACACCCTTCTTCAGACAAATTGCAACATGATAAAACATCACACTTAAAATATCAAACAACCAATGAAATTCAATAATGAATCCACCTCATCTTTAAGGCGGACTTTATTGGGATTATACCATTCATGCCTGAGGGTCTATGTGCTGCCAGTTCAACTATTCATTTAGACTCATGATATTCAGTTAAATTACATAAACCCCCTCCCCCTCTCCTGGAATCATTCACTATCTGTACCATGAAATCAAAGATGTGTGTGCTGTTGCTACTAATGTATTTATACAAAGCATTATGTTCATTGCCTAAGCATATGGAAGACATATGCTGTAAAATCCCATTCTTTAATTTACAATTAGTCTTGCCTATGTAAAATGAGTGGTAGTCTTTACACTCAGCCAAATATATAACATCTGTTATGTGACAATCTGCATAATGTGTCAAGAAATACTCCTTTTTGTTCATAGGATGTACAAATAAATTATCCTGTCTTATGTATTGGCAAGCCTTGCAGTGCCTGCATGGAAAAGTACCCTGTCATGTAGTCTTAACCCTTTTAATTTGATGTCTATCATTACACAAGTCTTTCAAATTCTTATGCCTTTTGAAATAAAACAGTGCTTGATCAGTTACAATGTTCTTAATTGTATCATCAGTTAACAAAATGCCCCAGTTTTGTCTGATAATATTGCATATGCCTCCTGTGTTGTTGCTATACTTTATGTTAACATGTAACAGTTGTTGACCTGATGTCCTTAAGGGCCATATGTCATTGCTGCTCCTAGAAAACCAAGGTTTCATCTTAGTGGCCCTCTCCTTCTGATACTGTTCAAATGCTCACTGTATTATCTCTCCTGTGTAACCTCTTTTACTAAGGTCATGGGCCAACTCAGATGACCTCTCTTTAAAGTTGTTGTCATTTGTACACAATCTTGACATCCTATTAAATTGCCCTTTTGCTATGTTGCTAAACAAATACCTTGGGTGCAAACTATCTTTTGAATGGAAAATTTGTTTAAAATATTACGTCCGTTTTGTGGATGATGAATTTCTGTTGTGGGGGGGGCACCTATGATGAGTTATTTAAGTTCATTGCCCATTCGGAAACCACCATGGAGTTTTTAAGATTTAGTGTTGTGTGTTCTGACATTTCTGTAAATTTTTTGGATGTACGCATATTCAAAAGAAATTAGGCCATAGTAAGGACCAGTATGTATAGGAAGGAGTGTTGGAAGAATACCTTTCTGGTCCATGATAGCATAGCTAGATAGGATAGCCCTCTGCTAGTAAGAGTAAATCTCCTAAGTGGAAGTTTACATAAGGGGTGTTGTCATGGAGTCAATTGTAGATGGCAGAATACACAATCACACTGTTTAAGCAATGTTGGATTCAAACTCCTGACCTATTTAGAGAACACAGTATTTACTGCAAGCACCTCAAGAAAATATTGACTTTTATAGTGAGAGAGTGCATTTATGAAAGGATGACCTCATTAGTGTGTTGCAGAGAAGATGTTTGTGTTAAAAGTGGGATAAACTGCAGGAGTTGTGTCCAAAGTTGAAGTTATCGCCTGAGTGGAAGTGGACACAGCATATCTGTTGTTGAAGCTTTGCTTACCTGACACTAGCACCATACATACAAATTCATCACAGTTAGAATTGAACCTCCTACCTAGCTAGTTATACAATGCAGAGAACACAATATGAATCACAACAGCCACAGCGGAAGTGTGACTTTAAACATATGAAAATGCACATTTGTAAGTTGTCACCATCTTTTCAACTGTATGATTTAAAGAGTGTGAAGTAAAAGTTACTTTGCGGCATGCTCAGAGAAAGCTTGGGTCTATAGACTGATTTTAGTGTACTTTCAAAGGTTCCAGAAATTTGTCAAACTGTTATTGACTTTTTTTATTGTACTATTTTATGTGTAGCTTTTGCCTATATATTGTTTTGGGCCACCATTAACCTGCTTCTGTCATAATGTACTAGGTCTGTGTTTCCCTCCCCCTGTGTATGTATCTTTACCCTTTTGTGTCATTAATCTTTCTCCTCAGCATTTGCACAATGTCTGTCACTGAGCAGCATCTGTAACTTTGGGGAACTCTTGTGAGTTTTTCCCTTTGACTGCATTACTTTGTGGCCCTTCATTCTGCTGGACTTTATCTCACTGCATTATGTACAGTGAGGCTAGTCTTCTCTTGAACAGGCTGAAGAGTTGAACGCATACCACATTGGGTGTTCCAATTGCAAATATTGTAAGGAAGCATGCTGTCCAAAGGTTCCTGCCTTCATGACAAATTTGTAAATCATGACACATAACACTGTTCTGCATTGGATCATTTGTTATGCTGCTGGCTGTATTGTAAATCGTATGTGATGTTAAAATTGTCATAACTGTGATGAAGTATGATGCCTACATTCTCTCTTGCCTTATTGTTTTATGATTATCCCTTCAGCCCAGTAAAATTAAGGCTGTGAAGTAACATTTCATGTGTGGTTTGTTGACATTATTGCCATGTTTGTAAAATGCTTTTCTATGGGATTTTACAGTTGTCATAAGTCCACTAATGCTTATATTCTCCTTTGTTTCAGTCTGTTGTCAGCTTTGAACTTAGAGAAGTAGGAGTTTTTGTGTGGTATGGTTAGATAATACTCAGTTCTGTAGATTTTCTTTGGAATTCTGTCTCAGTTCAAATCCAGCTATATGCCATATTGTTCTTGACTAGTTTGTATGAATCATTTCTGAGTAAGTGTAAGTGTAAGTGTGGCTACACACCTTATTAATGCACCTTATCCTTCTGCTTGCTCCCTATTGGGAAAGTTGTGTTGTACAGATCTTGCCTGAATAATTATGATGACAAACCAAAGAGTATCACAGCACAACACAAATTTGTGCAAAAATTAAGCATAAAACTAATGTCTTAATATGTCTGTATGCCCACCCATTCTGTGTCATCAACTGAACCTCCTAGATTCAAAACTGTTTCTATAAGTTATGTTTCCTCCAACAACTACATTTGTTCCCTTATGTGTTTCATAATTAGCTTTTATCATGCATATAAGGATTGAAGAAGTGCAATGACAAATGTATAAATCATGATCATGAAACATGATGGTAGCATGTATCTGTTCTGTATCCAATCAGATTCAGACATGGTTGGATGTGTATACTGCTTATCTGCATGAAGGTTGGCATGGAGCACCAAAAAAATACTGCTATTTCCCTTTCTAAGTTGAGCACCTCAAGACAGGATTATGCATGCACTAATACTTTTCCATCTGTAGAGCAAATTAGCTTGCCAGTTTCATGCTTCATGCAGAGAGTTAAAAAAAACATTACTCCAAACAATTTTGTGAGTAGGTTGCACAAATTCTATATGTGTTAATGGAATTTTGAAACCAAGTTATCTGGATTTTATAGTGATGTTGACTCAAATAATTTAGTCTGTTAATGTATGTCTACACTTCAATGGTCACACTTGCAACTTTTTTACAACAATGTCTAACCTTTTCAAACATATTCCATTACTATTATTCAGAAGTGCAGTTTTATTTAGGAAGTGCTTGCATTGTCACTGCTCATTGTGTAACTATAAGACAAGGCAACTGACAGTGACACAATAAATAGTTATTATTTGCATGCAATCATCTTGGTATGAATGCTTCCTTGACAATCCAGTGATTCACAATTGTGATTGTCATTGACACCCTTACTGTGAAACAGGTACATATCAGTTACAGTAATGCAGTGTATATGAATGGAAGCATGCATGTAGATGTTTTAAGAGAAGTGAGTAATTACATGGGTCAAGCACAGTGCTGTTACATGCACTTGTCCCAAAATCTATGCTGCACAGTAGCTGATGTTCCAAAGAGTGGAATGATGCTCAGTGACAGACACTGTGTAAATGCTGAGGAGAAAGACTTATGACCCAAAAGGGTGAAGCTACATAGATTGGGAGGGAGGGAAGCACAAAACTAGTACATTATGACAGAAGCAGGTTAATGGTGGCCCAGAACAATATATTGGCAAAAGCTACACATAAAATAGTATAATAAAAGTCAATAACAGTTTGACAAATTTCTGGATTAGAACCTTTGAAAGCACACCGAAATATGTCTATAGATCTGAGCTTTCTCTGAACGTGCCACAAAGTAACTCTTACTTCACACACTTTAAATCACACAATTGAAGAGACAGTGACAACTTACTGAAGCAGAAGAGTTGACAAGAAAGAGAGGGATAGAGAGAGAGAGAGAGAAATAGAGAAATACCAGGAATATTTAACTAATCTCACTAAATTTTTCTGACTGATCTAAATAATTATTGTCCCCTAGTTCACTTACTAGAGCAAGGCAAGATGAAGTGGGTGAGTGGTCTTGCTTCTTTGTCACGTTTCAAAAATAGACTGCTCTGAGACTTCTGTGTCATCTAGTATGAAAATATAATTTCAGTGCTGGATTACAAAATGGCATCACATACATCTGGTCATCTGACTCTGGTTTCCACACTGCCCCCTTTGCTAGAAATGGAACCAGAATTTAGCACATATGTGTTACCATACACACAGATAGAGCTTTGCTGAGATGTGTTATAGCATCTGGAAGCTATAAAACCTTTTCAAAACTTCCACCCTTCCAGGGTGGCAATTAGTTTACCCCTAAGGACAATATAGTAGAATTCCTAGTCCTGGCTTTCAAAGACATTTCGTCTCTGGCTGCAATCATAACTGTAAGATACAATCTTTATGGCCTAAACCAGGTAATTTAATTTCAGACTATTTTTTTCAAAGTTAGCTGGACTGAGATTAACTTCTTCTCTTCCAGCATTCTCTGTTACTACATATTCATTTCAAGAGTTACAATACAGTCTGACATACAGGTGTATTTCTTTTCTGTCCAGCAGGACCCACTGTTGCTACATTTCGAATATAAGCAGCTTTACAAATACATTTTCAACACAAGCATCAGTTTGATATACAAATGACATATAATTCTTTACAAAACTCCAGTTAGCTATGTTGACATATATTACGCATTCACTGCTGTACTTCCTCTGGCATAGCTGGCAATACCTCACATCATCACATCTCTCCTCCTTTGAAGACTCAAGCTAGTTTTTTAAGTGACCCTTGAGAAACATGGCTTGAGAGACATAAGCCTGTCTGGGAACACATTAACCCATACCCTGTCTTGAGAAACCATCTGCATTGGCTTTGCTGACCCCAATATAGCACTGCACTGCCATGTTATATGCCTGCAGCTCTAGGTTCCACCTTAGTAACTTGGCATTTTGCTGGCTGGCTTGATGTAGCCATAGATCCCCCTCAGACTCCTCCTGCCATCTACTGCAAATACTTAGCACAAGGGCCTCCCTATCATGGTAAGGCTTCATCATGTTAACATGGTAGGATTTGTGCCCTGCCTCCTGCCTAGCACTTCTACCATGTAGTTAATATCACTGACCTTCCTTGCCACTTTGAAGGGACCCTGCCAAGCTCCCTGCACCTTTTTGTGTCTGACAGGAATGAAAACCATCACCTGCTGTCCCACAGCATACTCGCTGACTCAAGCATTCATGTCACATCAGACCTTTTTCTGCTGTTGGGCTCCTGCCAGGTTCTCCTGGGCCAAGCCCATGAGCTCTCTAAGCCTTTTCCTGAGGTTTAGGACATATGCCACAACAAGCTCCTTGCAGGATTCACATTCACCCTCCCACTCATCACAAATCAAATCTAAAGGGCCACTCACCCTATTCCCATACAGCAACTCAAAGGGTGAAAACCTGTGGATTCCTGGGATACCTCTCTGTATGCAAGCAGAAGATGGGAAAAAGTATTTGTCCCAATCTCTCTTAAACTCATCTGCAAATGCTTGTAGCATGCTCTTTAGTGTAGAGATTAACGTCTCCATAAGATCATTAGTCTGGAGGTGGAAGGGGGTGGTCTTTAGGTGCTTTACCCCACAGTACTTCTACAGACAAGCCAGGAGGTTTCATAAGAAATTGGCCCTCTGTCAGTCAGTATTTCTCTCAGGAAACATATCTTGCTGAAAATCTCTAATAAAGCATTTGCCACTTTCTCTGCCTCAATGGAGGACAGAACCATTGCTTCAGGATATCTAGTAGCATAATCTACTACCGCCAGGATATACTTTTTCCCTGTGGAACCTGGGGTACTCAGAGGTCCCATAATATCCACAGCTGCCCTCTGAAATGGCTCCTCAACACAGGCAAGGGCATCAACGGAGCTTTGACCTTGTCCCCTGCCTTGCCTACTTTTTGGCACTGCTCACAGGTCCTGAAGTACCTTTTTACATTTCTTGCAGTCCCAGGCCAATAAAAGTTCTGGATAATATGTCTCTTGGTATGCTTTATGCCCATATGACCTGAAAAAGGAATGCCATAGGCTATGGTTAGAAGTGCCAGGCAGTAGGCTGTAGACACTAGCAACTATTGTATTACCTCACCCTGTAGCCCTCCCTCACGTGTCCACTCTCTATACAGCAAACCTTCGTTTCAGTATACAGACTCTCCTTTTCCTTGAGAATCAGGTGCCTCCCTAGTTACCTCCCTCAAGCATCTTAGTGTAGGGTCCAAGAGCTGAGCCTGTCTCAGTTCTACCTTTGTGACCCTTCCCAATTCTCCTTTCACAAGAAGTCTGGTATCCTCTAACAGCAGTGCCTCACTGTCAGCCTGGGTACTACAACTCACCTCTGACCTTGCAGTCACTGTGACCAAGGGATCATCAGTACCTACCATCAGCTGTGGTTCACCTTTGGGCTCACTGCTACAGGGTATCTCCCTCCCTGAAATAGCTACTTTAACAGCCTTGGCTGTCTGGGTCTCCCCAGGCTACCAGCTTCACATGTCTGTCTCCAGGCTTGACTACATGTAACTGCATGCACACTGTAATTTCAAAATCACTCCTTATCAGGACATCTGCGGAGATATTCTCTAATGCACCTACTTGCTTGCTTCCTTTTCTACCCTTCCAGTCAAGGTGAACCCTGGCCAAATGAATTTGGAATGGGGTCCCTTCTAATGGTCTGACTGGAGTGGACTGCCCAAGCAAGTACTGCTGCTGTATACCCACTGCAGGTTTCACCATAGTTATGTCAGTGGTTGTGTCTCTCTTAGCAATGGCCTGTTTTCCATCCACTAAGATAGGAAATAAACTCTGGAGATAGTCTGGTACCCCTGTTGTCTCCAGATAATTTACTACTGGCATACTGTTATGTCCACTTGCTGACTACCCCACCTTTTGTTCCCCACCTTGCTCCCATAGACATCTGTATGCTACATGGCCCCACTGGTTACATTTAAAACATCTAACCCATGATACTGACCATGTACACAGACTAGTTGCTTCCCCTGTTACTGATGGACTATGTTGGGGTGGTTTAGACTGCCCACCATGGGTTCCCTTATATCCATTTGCAGCGTTGGGCATCCCCTTCTTGTACAATGATGCCCTGCTTGCTAAGTAGAGATCCCCTTTCTTCCTCAGCTCATCTGCAGAGTTACACTCCCGCACTGCCAACCAGATTCTCATGTCCTCAGGCAAAGCACTAAGGGCTTGTTCCCTCACCAGAAGGTCTGCCAGCCTTTCAAAAGTGGTGACCTGACACCCACTCACCCACCAATGAAAATCAATATAATCACATACACTTTCATCTGCCTAGCATCTATGCTCATGAAACTGTTTTCAGTAAGCTTCAGGTGTTGATTTAAAACATTCCAATAAACATTGTTTACTTTATCATAGTTTAAGCAATCAGTGTCAGACAATTTATAAACAGCAGTTACAGCTTTACCATGGAGTAAGGGGGGGTCAGTAACCATACCCGGAGCCCTTGGTCAACATTTTACTGAATTTCCTGTTTGCACTTATTTTTAAAATCGTTTTTTTTCTCAAAACTTGCATTTTATCTGTCTTTGGCCTAGCACTCTTGTGTGGGGTCATTTACTGCACTGTTATAACTTGTTGATAACCTCTGCTATCTCTGAAAAAAACAAAAAAAAATCTTGCTTTTTCCCACTTTTCTGAGATTTAAAAAAGTTCAGTTACAGGCTTGCTGTTTTTGAACTGTTTGTAAGTTTCTTGGAGGCCATTTTTTGCTTGGGCTAAAGGGAAGTCTCTCTGTTGATCAGTGGCAGAGAAAAACATTGAGCAGCCTGCCTGCCCCTGTGGGAGTGGTTACTGACTTGAAACTGTAGTTTTATTGGCCATTTTGGGTCAATTCCAAACTCCTTCATCTTCCTCTCTTAAAACCTGGTTGCCTCGTGGTTTTGGCGTCTTTTCAGGCTTGTTGGCTGTTGGTGAAGCACCCACCAAGAGGAGAAAATGCTGAGAGAAGAAAGGAGCCACTTTTGAGATTTTAAGTATTTTTCCTCTCTTTATTTGCTAAGTTTTTCTGCATAGCCGCCCATTTTGAGCATTTCCTGGCTTGTTAAACTTGATTTCTGCATTAGTAACTGTATTTAGAGCACAACCTAGAGCTGTTTACTGAATTTCCTGTTTGCACTTATTTTTAAAATCGTTTTTTTCTCAAAACTTGCATTTTATCTGTCTTTGGCCTAGCACACTTGTGTGAGGTCATTTACTGCACTGTTATAACTTGTTGATACTTGTGAACCTCTGAAAAAAACAAAAAAACAAAAAAAATCTTGCTTTTTTCCCCACTTTTCTGAGATTTAAAAAAGTTCAGTCACAGGCTTGCTGTTCTTGAACTGTTTGTAAGTTTCTTTGAGGCCATTTTTTGCTTGGGCTAAAGGGAAGTCTCTCTGTTGATCAGTGGCAATGAAAAACATTGAGCAGCCTGCCTGCCCCTGTGGGAGTGGTTACTGACTTGAAACTGTAGTTTTATTGGCCATTTTGGGTCAATTCCAAACTCCTTCATCTTCCTCTCTTAAAACCCTCTTTTGCACGGTTTTGCGCGTTTTTGTGCATAGCGCAACAGCAGGCAGCGCCGCCTAATTGGGTTTAAACTATTCCTGGCTCCACAAAGTCTGCTCTTCACTTTTTCCCTTAGAACTGCTCTATCTCTCAATTTAAACACCATATTCTCATTCTAAGGCCCTTCACTGGTCCAATTAAGTAATCCTACAAGTTAGCACTATTAAACCATAAGCACTACTTACTCTTATACTCTCTACGATTACCCTGTCCTCTATTGGTCCATCTTAAATTCAGTTTCCCTATATTACTCTAGCATGTCCAAAGGTCAGTCAGTGGTTTCCTCTCCAGTCCAGCTGGTGAATCTGGGAATTTTGAGGCAATGTTACAACTGTCTCATGTACACGGACAACCCTCTCCTCCTCCAAACAGGTTCAAATATATGTGAGAGATGCAACTATTTAGCCAAACTGGAGGCTGAGCTCTCTCATCTCAAAACTGGTGTAACTAGTCAGGAGGAGAAGGTAACCTCACACAACACAATTCCAGTATCACATAGTCCCACCACATCAGCGAACCAAACACATAAATACACAAAAACACAAAAACATACTCAGAGGCTCTAAATAAAAATCTACCTAAGCAATAGAGACCTCCAAAGCAGACATCCAAGCAAACACTACCTCAAAACAAAACATGCACAACACATAGCCCACAAAGTCAGTGTGCCAAGCAGCCATAGCCCTTAAGGCTGAAAAACACACTTGATACTCTTGTAATAGGTGACTCTATTGTCAGACACACTGACGTCCCACTCACCAGGCTGAATAAAGAGAAGGTCACAGTGAGCTGCCTGTCGGGTGCTAGGATCCGCCACATAACGCAAGCACTCAGGTCACTCCAAAGCAAATACAAATATGACTCAGTTATTGTACATGCTGGTGTGAATGACCTGAGAAGTACCTCCCTGGACTACATGAAAAGAGACATAGAGGAGCTCTCTGATCATATAGCCCAGGCTGGTATGACCCTGACCTTGAGCAGCATCTTACCCTCACCTAGAATGATGCCACAGTACAAAGACAAAATGATCGATTTTAACAATTGGCTAAAATGTTGGTGTCATTCAAAGGGGATCCAGTGTCTGTCAGCCTGGGATGACATGCTCGACAAGCCACGTTGCTTCGCTAGGGATGGCTTGCACCTGTCACCACTGGGCTTTCAGATATTGGCAAAGGCTCTTGCCACCCCCATAGTGCCTTTTTTAGGCAAGGCTCAAAAGTCAAATCCACCCCCATAGACAGCACAAGGAACAAGAAACTAAGGGTAATGCTGCTTAATGCCAGAAGTCTTAACCTCAAGATGCACACACTCGAAGCTCTCCTCAGTATGGAGAACATCGATATCTGTCCAGTGACAGAAACCTGGTTCAAGGCTCCAGAGAGCACCCCAGCACTACCAGGCTATACCTCATATCATGCTTTTCGGCCCCAAAACCCAGACCGAACCACAAAAGGAGGGGGAGTTTCCATATTTATCAAGGATATCCACACTTCCAGGTTAGTGGCATTGCACGAAGTATCGGAGACCATCCATGTGCAACTAACAGTGGGCAAGACTGCTTTTCAGTTTATAGCATCCTACAGACCACCCTCTCAAAGTCAGGAATCCCACTTGGCTTTCCTGAAAACATTGGAGAACATGAAGATCTCTCCGAACACCATTATATTGGGCGACTTCAACTACCCAAACATTGACTGGGAGCACTACTCAAGCCCCAGCACCTTAGCCCAAAGGTTCCTGGAAATTATAAACTCAAATGCTATGGAACAACTAGTCACCACTCCCACAAGAGGGGACAACATACTAGACCTGATCATTACCAACATGGGGACTCTATGCTCCACACCAGAAGTATATCCCTCATTGGTAAGATCAGACCATAAATTAATTTCACTGGATGTCCACATCCCGACCCCACCCCAGCCCAGAAAACCACAGTGAAAAACTTCTCAAAGCAAACTTCTCACTTCTCAAAACCGAAGTGGAATCCTTCAAGGCCCCAGGGCCAGTGGAAACTACGGCCCAAACTGCAGAATCATATATAAACGCATTCTATGGACATCTCCAAGAATGCATGGATCATGCTATCCCAAACAAAACCAAGACCCAATCATCCAAAGGCAGGCGTCCAGTCTGGTGGACCCCTGCCATAAATAAACTGTACAACAGAAGGAGGAAGCTACTACATGATAGAGCAAAATCACTAATAGGGAAGGCATCTCTGATCAGTACTAGCAAAAAATTACGATCCCTCATAAAATCCTCCAAGGCCAGCTTCGATTGAAAAATTGCACAGGACACCAAAGACAATCATAAGGCTTTTTTCAGTTATGTTAGGAACCTGGGATGCAACTCCCAGACTTGTTCTGAGTTGATTCTAAACGACAAAAAATACACTGAACCCACAGACATCGCCAATATCCTGGCAGACAGGTTCAGTGCAAACTTCTCCCCCCCCAAAAGAGCAAGTATTTATCCCGGCAGAGGGCTGCCTCCCAAACATCTCTGATGCTCAGGTGAAGGGTGCCCTCTCCAAAGCAAAAAACACTGCTTCCATGGGACCAGATGGCATCCCAGGTTGCGTCCTACATGAACTCCAAGAGGAACTAATCCCTCAAATAAAACAGCTGTACAATCTCGGCCTCACTACAGGATATGTGCCCACAGAATGGCATACAGCAACAGTGGTCCCACTCCACAAAGGTGGAGCCTCTACGGACCCTGGAAACTATCACCCCATAAGCCTGACTAGCTTAGTCTGCAAGGCTATGGAGAAGATCATCATGGAGCTCATAATCAAAGACATTGGGGACCTACAGACACTAGATCCTACCCAGTTTGGCTTTGTCAAGGGCAGATCCTGCCTTTTGAACCTGGTTGACTTCTTCAAAACAGTCACCAAAGCCATAGATGAAGGGAAGGTAGTCCACACAGCTTATCTGGACCTTGCAAAGGCATTTGACACAATACCCCACTCGGGCATCATAGATAAGCTATCCAGCTTAAATATAAACCCCTATGTCACAAGATGGGTCACAAACTGGCTCAAAGACAGAACCCACAGAGTGAGAGTTGCTGGAGCCATGTCAGACTCGAAACCAGTCACAACTGGCATCCCACAGGGTTCTGTCCTGGGACCACTCTTGTTCGGTATATACTTTTCGGAGGTACAGGCAAACATGGGAGGACTATGGCTCACCAAGTTCACAGACGACTGCAAACTGGGTGCCATAATCGACTCTCCAGCTGACACAAACATCCTTCAAAAAGGTCTCACAGAGACAGATAACTGGTGCCAGCACCATGGTTTAAAGCTAAATGCCAAAAAATGTATAGTCATACCCTTTGGCAAAAACAATGTGGCCACAAATTACCACATAGGCGGAAATCCATTAAGTACAGAGAAAGTTATTAGGGACCTGGGGACCCAAGTTGATAGCAATCTCTCCTTTGAAAACCACATTGCCAAAGTGGTTAGAAAGACCTTCTACATAGCCCACCTCATCAAGAAGGGTTTCACATCTAGATCAAGAGAGGTAATCGTGCCCCTTTATTCATCCCTCATCAGGCCCATCATAGAATACAATGCCCCTTTTGGGATGTACCTTACCCGACACCTGCAGCAATTAGAAAGACCCCAAAAGTATCTCACCAAGAGGATCAAGGGTCTCAAACAGATGCCATATGCTGCTCGGTAAAAAAACTCCAGCTCTACTCAGTTGCAACCGCCTACTTCGAGGCGATCTATGCCTGACATACAAAGCTATGTCAAATCCAGAATTAATGGACATGCTCCACCTCAGTAAATCTAAATCCCTTAGAGCCACACACTTGAGGGACTTGAACCTCAGCACAGAAATAAATAGAACTTGCTGGAGGGACAGGTTCATAACCCAGAGGCTCCCTTCGCTCTGGAATATAATTCCAGTTCATGTGAGGCAGAGCACCTCACTGAATCTCTTCAAGAAGAATCTCGATAGGTGGATGGGGGATCGTAGGTTTGTCCCAGGGATTACTCCTGTGTCACTATTAGACAGAGGCACAGTAAACTAAACCTTAAAAAGGGCACAGTATACTCAAATCAAGGGGTGGAGTAAGCCATACAGAATCGGGCTAGGCTTATAATTGCCCCAGGGCAGATAGCCTAGTATGAACCTATGAACCTGTGAACCTATTATACTGTTTACATACTCTTTCAAATATATGAATAAAACTATCAAAATTATCACCTTCTGTAAACTGTGGAATAAATTTACTGACCTTTATTGCTTTTGGGGTTTGGTTATTCACTTCCCCATTACCTCCATGACTGTTATGAAGAGTCAGCATCTCCCTCTCATGTTGGTGCTGCTTCTCATTTTCTTTGACCTCCAAATACCACAGTCTCTATGCCGATTCTAATTCCATCTGTTTCTCCTTTTCTTTGGCAGCCAAACACCACAGTCTCTCTGATGATTCTAATTCCAAACATTTTGCCCCCAGTTCAAGTCTGTTTAACTACAGATGGATTTTTAAGTCCTCTGAGAAAAAAGTGAGCTGTCCTGTTTCTGAGGGCTGTAAATCCCCATCATCAGAGACTGGTTGTTGGTCCATGCTGCAGCTGCGATTAAGGCTTGAGATTATTTCCTCTTTAGTCAGGTTGGCATGCACCAGTTCTTTGGCTTCACACACCTTGGCAAACTGGTTCTTTGTCAGCTTGCCATAATCCTCTGCTGACATCTTTGCCTGCTTTTCCTGACTAAACTAACCTAACAAAAAAGAAATAAAACTTGTGAAAATGAAACTCTCTTTGTTTACCTTGCAGCTGCTGACGGTACACACACCTTCAGTGAAAACTACCTACAGGCTACAGAAGTTCAATTAAAATCCATACCACTGCTCACCAATATGTGACATTCCTCCTCTGGGCCATTAGTAAAGGAGCCTGAATCTTCACCACTGATACTGATGACATATGTTCCCTAGGAACAAAAATAGATGCATGCAGTATTTCCAGATACAGCTCACTGCATCAAGCACAATTTCCCTTAAGAGCACACAGGGAGCACACTCAGGCTTGGGGCTGGGTTTCATTCAGGCCCCCAAATAAGACTTCCCACTGATGCAGCTATAGAGTTGAGTCCTCAGCCAAGTCTTCAAAGCCAAGTCCTCTATCACTTTCTCTGTGAAACCAGTGTGATGTGTCCCTGTTCCAAGACTCTTTGAAATTTAATTTTCACATGCACACACACACACACACACACACACACACACACACACACACACACACACACACACACACACACACCTGGGAAAGGCTGGCACATGTTTACCAGCTATGTTCCCTTTCTGGTCAGACTATAAAGTACATTCACTGCTACCAACCAGCTACTTTAAGGCTCTTACAAGGGTACCCAATAATGCTTAGTGAAATTAATTCTAATACCAATGGTAATATTAACCAAACAGCAAGGTTTTCCGGAGTGGCCACAGTGCCACCAAATAAATATAAGTACTCTCAAATGTTAAAATATTCTCTAAAATACCAGCCACAATGAAAAGTTGAAATATATCTAACAAAAAATAATAAAAGAACATGAAAATACTAAATATCTATTTACAATAAAAACGCCAGAGTTTCATTCACAGGAAATATTAAAAATATCACAGATGGAAAGTTTCACACAGATACAGAAGAACAATACTTAACTAATCTCACTATATTTTCCTGACTGATCTAAAGAATTACTGTCCCATAGTTCACTTACTAGACCAAGGCAAGATGATGTGGGTGAGTGGACTTCCTTTTTTTGACAGGTTTCAAAAGCAGACTGCTCTGAGACTTCTGTCTCATCTAGTATTAAAACATCATTTTAGTGCTGGATTAGAGAATGACATCATATACATTTGGTCATCTGACTCTGGTTCCCACACTACCCCCCTTTGCTAGAAACTGAACCAGAATTTAGCACGTATGTTTTACCATGCACAAAGACAGAGCTTTGCTAAGATGTCGTATGGCATCTGGAGGCTATAAAAGTATTTCAAAATGTTCACCCCTCCAGGTTCCTAAGGATAATACAGTAGGATTCCTAGTCCTTCTTTTCACAGATATTTGGTCTCTGGTTGCAATCAGAACTGTAAGATACAATCTTTATAGCCTAAATCAGATAATTTAATTTTAGACTATTTTTTTCAAAGTTAGCTGGGCTGAGATTATCCTTTTCTCTTCCAGTATCCTCCATTATCACATATTCATTTCACAGTTACAATTCTGTCTGACATACAGGTGTATTTCTTTTCTGTCCAGCAGGACCCACTGTTGGTACTTTTTTAACACATGCAGCTTTACAAATACATTTTCAACATAAGCATCTGAACAAATCATTTTGATATACAAATGACATATAATTCTTTACAATCCTTCATATGGCTCTGCTAGTATATGTTACACAACCACTTCCCTACTTCTCCTGGCATAGCTTACAATACCTCACATCAACACAGTCTCATCCAAATGTATCACCCTCAACAGTGTACTGAGACACAGAGCAAACATGATACATGTAGTGTTAACATCAGGCTATCCTGTCAGTGCATGGCTGAGACATTTTGTGCATCAAGCATTTCTGCATTTAAGAGACAGAAGGCAGAGTGGAGTGAGGTATCATCATCATCATCATTATCATGTTCACTGTTGGCTTTGGAAAGAATCATACATATCTATATCTCTATGTACTAGTTATGGCTGTATCACAAGAGGTGAAAACAGTATTTTGAGATTATACACCTTGGGTGGAGGACATATTGTAGAAGGAGTACAATGGGGCTATGACCACATGGATATTCTATGTCCCAGAAAATGTCCTCCTGCCATGGAGCATAGGTGCTTTTTTATGACCATGAACTGTGGTCAGTATACTGACTTGCAGCATTAGGACTTAGACCTCATAACAGGGATAGTATGCAAATGCAGAACATAACATGGAGGAATTCTTCTCATCAGTTGTCCTGCTAATGGAGGACCAATGTTTTGGGTAACTATGGTGAGGAGTGGCAATGTGTTATATGTCTATATGGAGATGAAAACTTTTTATGCTGTGATAACTCCACCCGATGTCCATTCCTGGATGTTGTGCTATCCTGACCTTTGTCAACACTTTCTTTTTGGGCAGTCAAGGTGGTGCTGGCATATGCATGGATGTGGGTATGGAAGTGGTGTGTGTCACCTTAAATCTCATAAGACCTGCCAGTACTCTGTCCACAGACTCTATATCCTTACAGGTGCCATGCAAAACAGTCATGATCTCCATACAGGAACTGGTTGCAGCTAATTACACCTGGATGCTGCTGCAGGCATGTTCTGATTATTCTTGAGTATTGACTGCATGCCATTTGCTAGCTGTGACACATGATTATGGCAGACACCACTATGCAGCTGTGAAATGGTGGACATATCCACTTCAGATGATGTGTACACATCTTATGCTCAGCTGTGAGGGGAGGGCATCACTGATGATTGGAGTCATGGGGGCTGTTCTCCTACTGGGGACAGTGGGCACTCCCACACTACAGCTTTAGGTTCATTGTTCATTGTTCAGTTTGCATTGTTGGTTGATGCACACCTACAATAGACACAGGCAGTGCCATTGTGTCAAAAATCAGGTATCTGCGTCTTGTCATTTTCATCATCATCATCATCAGCCCCTGACTGGATACCATCATTAGTCTGCTGTTCTCCACCAGCCATTACAGGGTCACTTTAGTAGGGTCTTATCTTGAATATACAACAAATGCAAAAGATACAGCACAGTGTGAATGTGTACCTTAACCAAAATCATGCACCTCTGGCATGCCTGCTAAGAGTGTCCATGCAAGATGCACCTTACAATCCCAATCTACCTCTGCTACCGTCTTGATAAGGCTGGATACCTGATGTTCCTGTAACACAACATATGTAACATATGCTTTGGTCATCCTGCAATCTCTATGTGAAGTGTTGCTGTACAGAAATATGCAGAATGTGGTATTAAACCTGATTCATCATTCTTAGAGATGAATAGTAGTGGTCCATCCTAAAGTCAGTGTCCATTCCTCTAGAGATGATCCCATAACTAAAAATTCACCTGACTCTGTCAGCTTGCTGCTTCTGGTTTGGCATCTATCCCCTGTTTATAACTACTATGGCACATGTATCCAAAACTGCTGTAGCAGGATATCAATTTGTGCAGGGAAAAAATTGTCCAGCTGCTACCATGCCAATGTGGGGACAATTGTAACAGTACATAAAGAAGATGCATTTGCCACACATGGGTACATCTGTAGTCTCTATGCCACTCATCTAATTTGCTAGTACCAAAAAGTACATAAAGGTTAGGGCAGGGTAGGATAGCTATTCTTGCAGTAAAAATCAAGAGACACATCGGGAAATGCCAGTAGCATAAACCTACCCTATTACAGTGGGGGTTACACATGAGTAGACATAGGACTGATGTGCTCACAGTGGCAGATTAAGTGCACATTGTGTCTTGGGTAGTATTCAATCCATGGGCCTCCACCTTCACACTTTTAATATGTGAGGAATGTGTAAATCATAAATGTTTATTTGGATTCCTCTTCCTGATGTATGACCATTCACACTATAGTCATTGTAATCCTCTAATGTCTACCTCAAATAGCCAACTATATTAAAAATTGGCTACAGTAAAGTATTCCAAACTGCTTTACACAAACGCTCACAAGTCCTCCAAAGTCAGATTAATGGCATGTAATTGACTGGTAAAGCTATCAGTGTAAACCATTGTCATACAGCTATTCCCTTACTCAGAAATCATAGCCCATTTGTTGAATGTGTATATCTCAGTTGCCTGGCTGTGGTAAAAAATAATAATAATAATAATTATGGATGAAATAATGAATTTCTGATTTATAAAAAGTGGGCTGAGGTTATCTATACTAGCTTTTTGTAAGCATAGATAGAAGGTAACCAGTCCACATTATAGGTAAAGTTGGCAATCTCTGGTGTATCACCAAGGATTTATTTCCAGCTTTACCATGTCATATGAAGCTTATTACCATTGTTTGCATATAATTAAACACATACTACCCAGGTATTCCAACTTAGTTCACATAAATGCACATTATTCCTACAATGTCAGATTGTTTAACTGATCAAGCGATAGGAAAGTATGTTACTTTCTTCAAATGACAACCCACTCACCCACTCTGCAGTTATTGCAAATTTACCATGCACAGTTCATATGATTGTGATAAAAAATAATACCTTTCACACTCTTATAGTAAAAATCAAGACAAAGCCAAAAACTAATGAGGACCAAAGGCCAAGAGTCAGGGACAGATTTTAAATATTGTTGTTATATACTTAGAAAGTTACTAGAACAAAAGGTTGTGCATACGCATGTATTTTATGAAGAACGTAAAGTATGAAATTAAAATATTTGTCATTTAGTGACTCCTATACTCAGTAATTTGTTAAAAAAATCACAAATTTTATGAGGAATAAGTCAAAAATAGGGACAAAATTGAGGAATCTTGGTGAACTTGAGGAAACTTTAGAGCTATGTAGTTTCATTTTTTTTTAATAGGAAGCTCATTTGCATTACAACTTACTTCACACAAGTGCACATTGGTCCTGCAAAGTCAGATGGCTGTGAGAGCAACAAGATGATAAGTTACTTTCATCTACAAACAGCCATCACCCTTCTAAACATACACACTGCAGTTCTAACCACTTTGTTATTTGCACCTCATCTGACAGAGTTAAAAATAATACAGAACAAAAATAAAGGACAAAGCCAAAACATAATGAGCGACAAAGGCCCACAGTCAAGGACAATTTTAAATATTGTTCTTAGAAAGTTGCTAAAATAATGTTTTTGCATTGACATGTGGCTTTAGAAGGATATAAAGTCTGAAATTCAAATGTTTGTCATTATTTAGTGACTGGAGTTTTCAGTGATTGGCCTGAAAATCACATACATTACACAGAGCAGATCAAATGAAGATAAATTCAGAGATATTATGTGAAATCACAGACAGTTTCAACTTGTTTCACGCAAACAGCACCCAAAGTTTGCATCATACAAATGCACAACATTCCTGTAAAGCCAGGCTGTAAGCAGAGCAAATGAGAAGAGGGTGGATACCTTCATGCACAGCTCCCTATCCCCATTTAGTGATTTCATTCCTCAGTGATTCACAGATTTGGCAGAGAACCACAAATTTAGTGAGGCACAGGCTAATAAATATGAATCAAAGTCAGGCATGTTCTGCAAAGTCAGAAAGAGTTTCAACGTGGTTTCAAACAGAACCCTGAGTGTAAATACTCAAACTTATTTCATACAAATGCTTCCTTGTCATGTATCTGATCAAATGACAGAAGGATAAGTTACCTTCATCCACAGCCAGGTCCACCCCCTATTTAATGACTACAACCCTGAATGATTTGACAGAAAACCACACATTTTATGAGGCACAATCCAATATATGAGGTAAAGTCAGGGAAATTCTGCAATGTCAGAAACGGTTTCAATTTGGTTTCACATGATCATCACCTAGAGAGCAAACATTCTACCCTATTTCATATAAATATATATTAGTCAACTGATGCTAGACTGTAAGTTGGGCAAACAACAAAAGGGTAAGCTGTAGACCAAAAAAATTATTCAAAGACAAGGACATTCTGTGAAATCAGGAACAGTTTCAAATTTGTTTCACACAAGGAATGGCCAAAGAGTAAATGTTCTAGTTTATTTCACGCACATTCACATCAGCTGTTAATGCCAAAATTACTCTACAAATGAAGAGGACAGATCTCTTTCATACTCAGCACAGCTATCCCCACCTGGTTGCCTGCTAGCATATTAAAAAAGTAAGTAGTCCAGTTGCTTCCAGAAATTCATACCACCTCTTCATGCCAGACTTTAAACTCAGCAAATGAATAGGGCAATTCAGTTTCTTTCACAGCACAGCTACCCCACTCCAAAATTCTGGTTGATTGCACATTATCCCTGAATGCTAGAATTTAAACTCTCCGAATGAAAAGTAAGGCTGTTTTCTTCCTAAGCAGAGTTAGTAGCTCCTCCCTCCACCACACACACACACACACACACACACACACACACACACACACACACACACACACACACACACACACACACAATGTAGTTGCCTGCCAGCATATTTAAAAAAAATTGTAAATGTTCCATTTTATTTTGCACAAATCCATATCAGCCCTTAATGCCACACTTTAAACTGAACAAATATTTGAGGGTAATTTGCTTTCAACCACAGCATAGCTGGCCTCCTCTTATCTAATTACTTGCAAATGTAGCAGAAATGAAGGGGTTAAATATTCCAGTTTATTTCACAGAAATCCAAACCAGCCCTTAATTCCAGAATTTAAAGTGAGCAAATGAAAATGACTAGTTGCTGTCATCCACAGCAGTTAGTCCACTTTTATCTGGATGGCTGTCAGTGTATAAAAAAAATACTTAGCTTGCTTTTCGTTTGTGGCGTAACCTGCTCATCATTCTGCTACTGCAACTACAACTAGTCAATATTTGCATATTTCTATTAATTGCTGTTCAAATGAATCATGAAAGACAATGAAGAAAAAGCTGGTGCATTTTAGTTAGGGTTGTGGGCATTCTTTTTTTTTTTACTATTATTTTAAATTAAGAAATATGTATGAAGAATAAATACATTACCTAAGCTGATTTTCATTGGTCCATTTATCCATGCACAAATGGCAGGTCCTGCAAGTCTGTAAAAGCAAATACTCAAGGTATCTGTCATTCAGCACTTTTTCTTTTAACTAGAAAGAGTTGATCTCTTAAAGTGCACTGCAGATATGCTATCTAAAATGAGTTTGCACTGCGTCTGCTGAACATTCATTTATTTCAGTTATTTATTTCAGTTTGATGACCGGGGAAGTCCACTGGGCTAAGAAGAGCCCGTTTTCAGTGGAGACCCTGGGAGAAAAGCTCCAATGACAAATAACATAACAAATAATAACATAAATAAATAAATAACATAAATAATAAATAATAAAATAAATATATAATAATGTATAATATAGTAATAATAAAATAAATAATAAATAACATAAATAACATGGCAAAACTTGAGTAAAAAAAAACTTTTTTCTTGTCTGGCTATAGGCTACCCTGGAGCTGTGGGTCTCAGAAGATTTCCCAACTGACCCTTATTGTAATCTTTTACTGCTCACACATTAGGCTAAGAAATAGATTACACAGATCATATTCTCACCATAAGCATGACAGGCATATGCAAGGATTTGCTCTTCTGATATTGTAGGCATCTTTGTTGCTAGCGGAATGTGCAAACAGGAAATAAACGCAGGCACATGTATACATATCTCTAGCCTTATCTAATGTGAATTCCATGACTGACTGTTAATCCCTTTATTTTGCCATTGTGAACCTGTAGCTTAAAGAACAGCATGCTGTCTATGCTTAACTTTGGTAGCTCATGCCCATGAGCTCATGAAGGTGACCTGTTGGGTACACGCAGTGTACTGCTCTGCAGGTGCATGTTCTGCTACTTGCAAGTCAGGAAGCACTTTGTAAGTATGATTTTCAAACTATCACTTTGTTTTTGTGAAAGTGACACCATTTTCTGAGGAGATTCATTAAGAATGGCGGTTTCTGCAAGTACCTGCTGAAGAGCGCATGCATGGTGCATGAAGGAGAGCAGTACTCTACTCTGTCAACTTCACAGACATTTAAGGAAGTGTCCTTTAGGAGTCTATGATGCTGCCTTCATTGATACCTGTTATAACCTGGCTGAGAAGTTGGCCTCATTCATGGCCATCTACAAGTTGTGAGAGCAGTGCAGGTATAAATATGATGGCCTGTGGTGTCATAGCTCTGGAGATCTCTGAGAATGGGAAGCAGAGGTTAAGAAGAAAACTCTTAATTGTATAGTAAGTGGGTAGGATTGTATTTTTCTTCTTGTTTTATGTTTGGGACTGTTGTTACTTCTGGAAATTGTTTGGAAGTTTAGCTTAGGAAACATACATATTCTTCTGTGTGGATATCCCACATCGGGGGAAGGAATGGAGGTAGAAGTGGTAACACTGAATGTAATATAGCTACAACATTTGGGGTGAGTGTCTCTACAGCACTGTCAGAGAATGGCTTATGGGACACTATAACATGGCGCCTGCATGCTGCCTAATATGTCCCCATGTGTAAATCTACCATATTCTGTTTAAGTATTTTAATGGATGAGTACCGAGAACACACACTTGTCTGCTTCCTAGCAAGCTGTAAGAGGACTTATGTATGGTAAAGTCTCATGTATCTGTTGTTCTGCCATCTTACATTACAGTTGTCACATATATCTGTTGTGCCCTTCTCTTTCAGCAGAGCATTACAGTAATCCTAGTTACTTACTCTAGGGCAACCATGGTTCGTTCCTCTCAGAAGTGTTGACATGTATTTTAAATATATTCAGTCCAATGTCAGGGTAGATTCACTTATGGTAAACTTTGTGTTATGTCTCCTAACTGCTGATCTGAATGACAGATTTACATAACAGACACCTTCAATGTATGGGGCCAATGTGCTTGTGACTGCCTCACTGAAGGCTGGGGTTTTGCTCATAAAAGGCATGTAATCTACGTCCATTGCCTAACCTTCTCTAATTGCAGCTGGAACTATTAGTGAAGACTGCAGTGGAGAGAGTAGTGAGTAAATATAAGATCTGCGTAGATTGCTGATTCACTTGCCCTGCCATCCTATAACAGCAAGATATCATGCGAGATTGTGGACAGTATCACCAGCTATGCTGATCCATCAAATGGTGATGAATCCCCGTAATGTTCCTATGTTTTAATATGTTAAATAGTAGTCTGCATATGGGACATAAGGTAGGGAACAAGCAGTGGTGTGTGCCCCAATCACTGCATGTTATCCAACCTTCTCCCTCGCCAATTGTCTACCCTTTGTTTGTCTTCATCCACCTCATGTCTTCCCTTTCCTAGTATGCATACTTCCTCCCCTGTCTATCTGCAGTCTTCAATGTGTATATTTCTGCCCTGCTCACTGTTATAACTTATTTTCCTACCTTTTCCCTTTCACTACTCTTCCCCTTCCCTTAATACATGAAACAAATTGGGCATATCCTCACAAAATGTTGATTCCTTCCCAGTCCTGAACACTCTTTTATGTTGCCCGTTTATGTTTCCACCAGCTTGCTGTGCCCCTTTTACTACTTCTCTTTATTTCTCTTTATGCATTTTGCTGGTGATTGCATATATGAATAACATAATGGTGCAGTTCAAATGTCATATGGCTGCAATAGCTTCCTGTGGTGTTTTGCACCATGCTTCCAAGGACATGGAACATATGCAGTCTAGTTAATACAAACAATATTTTATGAGTTCATATCATGTGTTTTTGTAAGATTGTACAATGAAGCATCTGATTGGTCTATAAACAGGTTCATAAGTTCGTACCAGTCTAACAACCACAAAGGTTTTTATAAGTCAAGCCATGCAACCCAACCCAGTTTTGTCCCAGACTTACTTGGATGCCTATATGGTGGGTATGTTAATAAAGAGGTAGCTAAGAATTATGAGAAAGTGGTGGTGTGTTAGATGGGGATTAATTTACTTACTGCTGACCTAAATACACCAGAGACATGGGGCCAGAGCGGGGGGTATATTTTCACTTTCCCATACAACAATAAATGTTTCTTTTGAATAGGGTCAGGAATGAACTCTGCTTCACTAGATGGGGATCCTATCCATAGTGAATTGCTAGGCTATCTGCCCTTGCTGGCCATTTTAAGCATAGTCAATTTCCTTGCAAAGATGAGAATCAAACCCTATACCAAGTGTCTGTGAGGTAAATACCTTATCCATTATACTACCCCCAAAACCAATTGTACTCCTGTATACACCTTACACAGCACAGCTGTGTCTACTTTCTCTGCATGGCTTTGTCCAGTGCCATAGTGTCTCTGCAAGGCTGTGTCTGGCTGCATAGTTGTGGCATTGCACATTTAAGTACTATGACGTACAACTAGCTGCACATAAGTGCCGCATGTCTTGTTTTGGATAGATAGCATTGTCTTGTGCTGGAGTGTAGTATTGTTTAGCTGTCAAACTTTGCAGAGAGGTGAAAGTGCACCTCTCTGAATCCTGGACCTTAGGTTGACCGGAGTATGCAAAAATATCCACTGGGTGATTTCAATATAGAGTGATACAGATATGTTGCCACTAGGGGGGAATACAATGTGATTAGTCTAGGCATTGTGGCTTAAAGAATTTTCATGTTAAGCATAATGTCTACATGTGTAGAATCATTTGTCATCTCAAGAGATTAGGATACAAATACTCAACAAGCATTCCTTTCTAGATACAATATAATACATCTGTCGAGTCTTTTCTTAGGTTTTCTAATGAGGGTGGATAAATTAAATTTACTTCAGTTCATATATACCCTGATTGCACGATACCAATTCAGGCTCCTTCCAGCATGGTAAGAAATCAATGTAAGCCGAAGATGCTGTTCTAGGTAGCCTAAATAGTAGCACATCCTGCTTCTGTCTTGTAAAGAATTTATGAAAAAGAATGTTTTCATTTACAAATAGTTATTCAGTATGGTATCCCAAACAAATCTGGGAAATGGCAGACTTCATCTATTATAGGATACAAAGCTCAGAAGCCCTTTTTTTAATTCCCTGAACTAGCTATTTCTGTTTCAACAGAAGGCATCAAGTGAGTGACATTATTCATTATCAGTGCAAGTAGGCATACATTAACTACAATTTAGGGACACAGCTCCAATCAAATAAAAACATATGCAAGCATACATGAGAAGTGTGATTTTGTTCAGAATCAGGAGCAAAGAATTCTTAACATAAAAGAAGTAGAGAATCTGTAGGGGATTTGTAAGAATTTAAAATAAAAAAATGAAGAGAACTCTGTTAACAAAATAAAAGAGAGAAGCAGAATGCATCTGTGGTAGTGGATACTTCTGAAGAAAGCAACCTGAAACTTTTTCATTTTGAGAATGTATTCAACCAATACCAACTATAACAATTCCAGATAGTTTATGCCTAAAGCAAACTTCAGTTCATGTCAGAATCGATCTACTCAGATGTGTTGCTTTTTAACAAAAAGACAAATTCTTAAGAATCACCATTAGCCCTGGAGTAAAGACAGCTGTCTCTCAAACATCCTTTTGTCTTTGTTGAGAAGTATTTGGTGTTAAGACATCTATTCCTTACTTTGATAGTTATGCCATCCATGGAAACAATATCCCTCTCTGCAATATAGTAACCCCAGGATTTACAGAAGTTATCTCTTCTGGTATGAGTTGTCCAACATGGGTTAGTCAATTAGTGTGAAGGAGAGAGATTACAATTCTGAGAAAACTGCAATGCGAAAGACATAATTTTTAAAAGGTCTCTGAATGGACACTGTGCTATCCAAATTGACAGAGCTAGAAATGTGTCTAGCATTTCTTGCATTGCATTAGCAAAGGCATTCCCCTACGTGCACATCCACACACAAGGCATGCACACACATCCACACATACACATGTGCGCGCACACACACACACACACACACACACACACACACACACACACACACACACACACACACACACACACACGCACACACACACACACACACACACACGCACGCACACACACACACACACACACACACACACACACACACACACACACACACACATCTGCATGAACAGAAATAAGCCTGCCACACTCTATCACACACACAAACACTCAACTATGTAATCACATGCACGTTCAAATACAACGCACTAATACAAACATTCCCTACCTAACTTCTCTAATGTGGCCACCTAGGCAGATAAATACAAATGCGTGCGCGTGCGCACACACACACACACACACACACACACACACACACACACACACACACACACACACACACACACACACACACACACACACACACACACACACACACACACACACACACACACACACACACGCACATGATCACATCTTCACTGAACTTACCTGCACCTCAAGTACTCCCCACAGAAGTCACTGGATGACTATCACTTTTTTATACTGTTCATTTTTTTTTCCTAGAGTAAATTGTATTAGGCCCAGTGATTCTTTGAATTGTTCAGCTGAGAAAATCAGGAGTTATGGATATTTCTGGGAACAGCATATGGCTAAATAACATTAGCCACTACCATGGACTTCCACAATAGCATGCAGCTCAACCTGTGAGACCACTGCCCATGGTCTGGTCACTAAAATGGGAAAACTTCAGCAGCAGCAGAGGGGTCTGTGAATATGGATGGATTAGCATTACACAGAAACATTCTGTGATAAGGCTTCTAGATCATTCTAAACCTTTCTTGCAGCTATGAAAATAATATTTACAATAGAGATCTATACTTTGAGGACCTTCCAGAAGAACTAAAAACTTTGTAAAACAAGTTCATCAAAACAGTATGCTTAACAAGTCTGAAATGTTTTTGATGTCCAACATTTCTGCAACTTCAGTTGCTAAATTGATAATATGCCCTTAAAAGTCAACCCAGGCATCAAGGATCTGGGTATGCACATGGACATTGGCCTTGCCTTTGACCACCATGTGGCCACACCAGGGAGGAGATCCTTTTTTGTTGTACAACTTGTAAGTAAGGACATGGCATCTAGGTCCAAAGTGGTCATTATCCCACTCTACTCTACTCTTATCAGACGAATCATAGAGAACAATGCTGTCTTTGTTATGTACCTGACCGGGCATATGCAGGAACTAGATCAATCTCAGAGGTTCCTTACAAAAAAATACAAGGTGTAACAAACCTGCAATATGCAGAGTATCTTAAAGCTCTTTCCCTCTACTCAGTCTCCTATAGATTGCTGAGGGGTTATTTATGCATGACTTACAAGGCATCTGCAAACCCTATTCGTAAGTCAAAGAGTACCAAAAATACAATGTCTATGGACCTAAATTTTGTCTGTGACTTAAACTGAGCATGCTGGATAGACAGATATGTGTCCCAGAGACTGCCTCCTCCCATGTGAAGCTGAGTTCATCTATTACCCAGTTTAAGCATACACTAGACCAGTGTATGGAGACTAGGATATTTACGCTGGGCATGGCATGCATGTCCCTTATGGAGAGAGGTAGCTTATATGTTCCTGGCCCTCAATGTCATATTTGGATACAGGACATCATTATTCTTTTGAGAAAACTTGGCTAGGCTTAGAAGTACCCCCCCCCCCCGGTTAGCCTAGTAACAATCTATGAATCTATTAATTAGAACCATTGCCTATGGGAATATTTCTCCATTTTTTTCAAACAGCTAATACAGTATTTTTAATTAGCTTAAAGTGTTACACTTTGAATACAGTGTTATAAAGTAAATAAACATCTCCTCTGCTATACAGTACTGTAACAGTTCTTGGAACATAGGGGTGGGAGCTGTTGTTTGACATTATGTATGTTATCCAAGATAGTGTTCAATGTCATTCTGACTTGGGGAATGTTCTGATATTGCTGATATATTTTTTTTCATTTAAAGATAAATTAATAACAAAACTTTTGGAAGAAAAAGTAAATCATACACGATGAACAGTTTTGACTTTAAGTTGTTAATAAAATGCATACCCAGACATCAAATTTAAAGAGAATTCTAGGGACCACCAGCTCATGACAAATATAGGCCCAGTCAAAAAAACTGCTAGAAACTCTTATTTGTAATCAAACATTAAAATACCTAGCTAGGTACAACATTTTCTGAGGTAGACAGCTTAGCCTCAAACCCAGACATAGCACCACTACTGCCATCTTCTCTCTCACCAGCTACAGTTACTCATATATTGAGAATGGAAAACTAATTGGTGCCATATTTGTTGATCTGAAAAAAGCCTTTGAATATGTAGATCATGATGTTCTTACCAGCAAACTCACAACTTTCAGATTTTCTGATGAGGTGTGTACATGGTTCACTAACTTCATTGATAGCAGAAACTTCATAAGTGCCACAAACTTCAACACTGATTATGCTGCGGTAAGCTGATCTGGTGTCCTTGTGCTTCTGTTCTAGGCCTTTATGTTCTCACTCGTTATAGGTCTGTAGGTGCATAGATAATTACTAGGCTATTGATCCATGAGGATCATTAGCAGCCTAAACCTGCATTCCCATGAAGGTTTTAGCCCTTGCATTGTAAGTACAAATAACCCAGAACTGGGCAGAATATTTACATTCTAGCTCTATTCTTAGGAGGCAAGGGTGCCAAGCCAGGGATGAATTTGTATTTTCCCATTCATTTATCCAGATTATCTCTGAATACAGTAAGAGAAGTAGTTTGTTTTATGTGGAGATGAAGACTGTTCCAAGAAGTAACATTCTTTGTGATACATATCTATCCCTTCAACATGTTCTATTTATGTTGCATAAGAGATTAAGCTTTCTTGAAGAAGTATTTATGTCACCATTTGATTTACAAATGTGCAGTAATTCTAAAGGAAAGGGTCTGCTGAGACTCTGTACATGAGGCAGCGATTGCCCCTTAGTAGCCTGACTGATAACAAGCAGAGGGACAAAGCTTTGGCACCATAGATGTACTTTTTGTCATTTAAACCCTTGAGTTTCTTGATGAGGAAGCATTGAGGTAATTTACATTGTGTTAAGTGCTTAGACAGGCACATTACAAAGGGGGGGGGGGGGTTATACACAATGATTGGCCTAATAAGTGCCAAAATTAGGGGAATGATCGTATCTCTGGACCTAGATGCCATTCCCTTCATAGTAAGCTGACCAATAACACGTGCATTCTTACAATAACCTCCATGTCTAAAGAAAAATATTTCTAAAATGCTAAATGCTCTGAAAGAAGAGTAAAAAGAAAACTTCTGAAGCCTATTAATTAATCTGTATCTCTATATATCAAGAATGAGTTAAAAAGCTTAGCAAGGAAATAAAAGCTGTCATCAGGAATATCAAAGCAAAACATGAACTGAAACTAACATCAGAAGCCAAGGAGAATTATAATCTCTTTAACAGTTACATTAGAAAATTAAGAATTGTCACCCATTGTGTACTAAACTAATCCAAAAGGCCACCATCCACTGTTGCCCAAAAGACAAAGTTAACATACTAGCATATAAATGTAGTCCTAACTTTGATCCGGGAGACAATTATAGAAACTCTGCAAATATATGCATCTTTTACACCTCCTAAGATCTCAAATCTCAAAGGAACAGGTCCTAACTGTGCACATTAATTCATGGGCCCAGATAATTTACCTGGGTAGCAAACAAACAGTACAAAACATGCTCTGTTGAAACTAGTCTTGAATATGTTTAACCTCAACTTAGCCAAAGGGTATATCCTTAAAGCATGGAAAACCACTGTTGTGATGCCTTTCATATGACTGGCCATATCACAGACCAAGGAAACTATATATAGGCGTATCCATATTCATCAAGGATACCCATATCTCCAGGTTAGTAGCGCAGCATGATGCCCCAGAGATCATCCATGCACAGCTATCAGCAGGCAAAACCACATTTCAAGTCGTAGCCAGTCATAGATCGCCCACAATGTCCCAAGATGCTCACTCTGCATTCCTTGAGACATTGGAAAATATAAAGGTCCAACCCAACACCATAATCTTGAGTGATTTCAACTACCCTGGTATAGACTGGGCAAACTACCAATGTTCCAACTCCTATGCTCAGCGATTCATAGAATTTATAAATTCAAATGCCCTTGAACAACTAGTATGTTCCCCCACTAGAGGGGACAACATATTAGATTTAATCATCACAAATATGGGCACCCATTGTACCACACCCATTATCACCCCCTCCTTGGTCAGATCCGACCACAAACTGATAACCCTGGACATCCTCACCCCTCCACCTCCCTCAGTCAAAGAAATCATAGTCAAAAACCTTTCCAAAGCAAACTTCAAACTACTTGCATCCGAAGTGGAAAGCTTCACTATTCCCTTGCAGAAGGATAATGATATCCAGGATGCAGAATCCTACACCAAGGCACTCTATATGCATCTTCAGGATTGCATGGACCATGCTATCCCAAATAAAACCAAGACTCCTTCCTCAAGCAAGAAGAAACCAGTCTGGTGGACCCCGGCCATAAGCAAACTTTACAATAAAAGGAGGAGACTTATACAAAAAAAGGCCAAATCTCAAGTGGAAAAATCATCCCTGATCAGCATTAGTAAGAAATTGAGGGCCCTCATCAAATCAACTAATGCTAATTTTGAAAAGAAAGTTGCCAAGGATAACCATAAGTCCTTCTATGGTTACGTCAAAAACCTAAATGGCAATGCTCAAGTCTGTTCTGAGCTAGTACAAAATGGAACAAAATACACTGACACTTCTGACATTGTCAACATCTTGGCTGACAGGTTCAGTGCAAACCCCCCCACCACCACCACCACCTACAGGGCCTATTACCATTCCAGGGGATTGTGTAAGTCCAGTTATTACTGATACATTGGTTAACAGGGCTCTATCTAAAGCTAAAAACACTGCCTCCATGGGACCAGATGGTGTCCCAGGCTGTGTCATACGCGAGCTCCAAAAGGAATTAACCCCGCATCTTAATACCTTGTTCAGTCTCAGCCTCTCCACAGGATATGTGCCCATAGAATGGCGCACGGCAACGGTGGTCCCGCTACACAAGGGTGGGGCCACAACTGACCCTGGGAACTAGCGACCAATAAGCCTGACCAGTCTGATCTGTAAGGCTATGGAGCGAGTCATTATGGAACTCATAAATGGTGAGATTGGGAACCTCCAATCGCTGGACCCCACACAGTTCGGCTTCGTCAAGGGCAGATCATGCCTCCTGAACCTGGTGGATTTCTTTGAGACAGTTACTTAGGGTATAGATAAGAGAAACCACAAAACAATAAGTGTTTAGTCCACAAGATAAACTGTAACTCCACTGAAAAACGCTAATTGCATCCAACACAAGAAACTGCCACAGCGTGTAAAAACAGCAAGAAGGTTTAATCCACGATAAAATATTCAAAAACAAGTAGTGATGTACACTGATGTTAATCGCTTTCACTCATCACAATATGAGCTTCATCAGAACAATTTAGTACACAGAACAATTCAGTACACAGAACACATCAAAACAATTATATCCAGTGCATGGAAAGTAATAATGGCAGATCAGGAAATTAAGGATGTTGTAGATACAATTCCCACTTTTGAGTACAAAATGGGAAGGAAAATTAAAGGATTTTTAGAGGGGGCTACACGACACAAGGGTACAGAAAACAAAGGCAAACACAACTAGATGTGGAGACTGTAATCAGTGTTTTGCCATTAATGAAAGTGAAGGGTTGATATTAAATAACATCAACTGCACTAGGATATGGTTTGTGAAAGGGAATTGTTCTACTAAATTTGTGATATACCTGGCTAAGTGCACAGAATGTTATGCATACTATATAGGCAAAACGGAGCGTTTTTTTTTTAAAAGAATATATGCCCATTTATATAGTATAAAGTCAAAAGACAATAAGAATGCATTATACAGGCACATAGAGAAATGTGGTATAGAGCATAAATTTACCTTTGGTATTTTAGAAAGTGTAATTTCTGACCCTAGAGGATGTGATGTTAAGAATGTATTAGCTTGCAGAGAACTGTGGTGGCAGTTGTACACAGATGCCACCACATTTCCTGGATTAAATGAAAGTATATTAATTAAACCTCTGTTAGATAGACGTACTTGATTTTGTTGTTAATAAATTTACATTTATATTGTTGTCATATGCAAAGTATATACAAAAATATAATTTTTTATATGTAATATGTTTTTATTGTAGTTTAGTTTTAGTCATATGTATTAAGAGTAGTAGATATACATATATATATTTGGATGAGCTTGACATGAAAATATGTTGCTTTAAAAAACACTAAGAAGTTTTGGCGCCAGATCTGTTATTTAAACTGAAGGCATCTGTAGCTAAATTGTTCTGATGAAGCTCATATTGTGATGAGTGAAAGCACTTAACATCAGTGTACATCACTACTTGTTTTTGAATATTTTATCGTGGATTAAACCTTCTTGCTGTTTTTACACACTGTGGCAGTTTCTTGTGTTGGATGCAATTAGCGTTTTTCAGTGGAGTTACAGGGTATAGATAAGGGAAAGGAGGTACACACGGCTTACCTTGACTTTGCGAAAGCATTTGACACCATTCCCCATTCAGGTATTATTGATAAGCTCACCAGCCTGAGCATAAACCCTTATGTCACAAGATGGATCACAAACTGGCTCTCAGACAGATCCCATAAAGTAAGAGTAGCGGGATCTATGTCCAAATCCAGACCAGTAACGAGTGGTGTGCCTCAGGGCTCTGTCCTGGGGCCCCTCCTGTTTGGCATATACTTCTCAGAAGTACAGGCAAGCACAGAAGGGCTGTGGCTGACTAAGTTTGCGGACGACTGCAAACTGGGTGCTATAATAGAGTCTCCAGCCGACATGGAGATCCTCCAGAAGGGCCTAAATGAGACTGATGCATGGTGTCAAAGCCATGGTCTCAAGCTAAATGCAAAAAAATGCATAGTAATCCCCTTTGGAAAAAACAGAGTACTCGCAAACTACAGCATAGGAGGTAATCCCCTGAAATCTGAAGAAGAAATAAGGGATCTAGGGACCCAAGTAGATAGTCAGCTTTCCTTTGATAACCATGTTGACAAAGTGGTTAGAAAATGCTTCTGTGTGACCGATCTGATCACAAAAGGGTTTGCATCAAGATCTAAGGATGTAATGGTGCCCCTCTACTCTTCCCTCATCAGACCCATTATTGAGTACAATGCACCAATTGGAATGTACCTGGCTAGACATCTCCAGCAGCTGGAGAGACCACAGAGGTGGTTTCTTATATATATTATATGTACACATTCATATTTCTCAGTAAAATGGATTTGTTTTTTTCTGAAAAAAAAAAAAGAAAGCAGAAAGAAAAGAAGAGTAAAGCTATAACCCCAACAGCCTAAACAGGGGTATCTCATTTGGCTAAATAGCTACCAAGGAGCAACATGTGACCCACAAGGCAATAAATCAACCATGGATCTTTAGCATTATCTAACCCGTTTTAGATTACCACATCCAATGCTGGAACTATCAGCTATAGGCATCAGCACATGAACACACACGCACACAACCTGTCACTTGTCTAGTCAGGATAAAATAAGACGAGCCTTTGTGGGATCTGTTCATGCAGCTTTATTATGTACAAGCACATCAGAACTAAGCCTTAATAACTTTAACTTAGATGAACTTATAAACAAACTAGCTATTACACTCATACATGCTCACTCTCTGGCTGCACTCTCAAAATGGCACGTCCTTGCTATTTGTATGCATGTGCCGACCTTGAAATGCTTCTTAAAGGTGCAACGCGCACACACACACAGACACACACACACACACACACACACACACACACACACACACACACACACACACACACATGCACACATTCTGTTCTACATCCTCCCTCTGAGAAATAAGTCATGCAATATTGATGACATTAATTGACATGCAATTAATACAAACAATTCTTTGTCATGCATTTATACAGAACTAAATACATATAGACAATTATGTCCAGGTTGCTATGTATTTCACACTAGATCTGGAAATATGATCAAATCATGTGACAGAGAAATTAGAATTAGGTCTAGCAAATGGGACTGTCTCTGTTGAATGTTCAATTTTAGGGACATCAGGAACATTATCAGGAATGGAAGTAGAAGTTAAGACACTTTCTGCAAAAGGAACATTGCCTGGATTGCTCTGTGATATAGAGTCTGTATCACAGGAAATACTACAATATTGATTCTGGTGCAGGAAGAAGATGTCTACGATTTCTCCTGTACCTCACACCCTCAGATTCTATGAAGTAGGATCTCGGCTCAGTAAATATACCTGTTACTTGACCAATCCGGTCGAAACCTTTTGCCGTTGGTATCCTTATTGTCTCTCTTTCTTTCAATGGATGAAGAAATCTGCTCAATTTATCATAGCTGAACTTCTGAAAAGAATGATTTCTGAATAACTGGGTTCTAATTGTCCTGTTGTTCTTAGCTTTAGACCTCAACAAACTGGAACTAATAGGCAATGTTGTTCTGGTTTGCCTAGATAGAAGTCTCTGAGCAGGCGAGCCAAGTATATCATCACAGGGTATGTTTCTGAAATTGAGTAAATTCAAAAAGACATCAGTATTATCACGCTTTGACCTCTCAAATAATTGCTTTGCACTCTGTACTGCATGTTCAGCTATTCCATTTGACTGTTGATATTCTGGACTACTAGTAACATGTACAAAGTCTCATTCTTTTACAAATTTCTGAAACAACTGAGTGGTAAATTGGGTACCATTGTCAGAAATAACTTTATGAGGACTACCATGGACTGAGAATTGACATTTCAACTTGGTTATAACAGCAGTGGACATTAAATTAGGTAGTAAATCAATATCAAACCAGTTTAAATAAGAGTCTACCAACACTAAGTAAGTCTGATTGTTCCACTCAAATATATCAGTGGCTACTGTTGACCAAGGTAGTTCAAGAACTTGATTTAGCTGAAGTGGTTCTTTTTGCAAATGTGGTTTAGTACTATTGCATACTGAACAAAAAGAAAGTACTTTATCAATGTGTTTTACTAGAGAAGGCCGAAATGCTAGTTCTCTTGCCCTTATTTTGATAGATTCAGAAGCTGGGTAACCACAGTGCAAAATCTGGATATATACATGTTGTAAAGAAGCAGGAACAACAATTATAGGACCTTTGAAAATAATGCCATCCTCCATCAACATCTCATCTCTGTAAGGAAAATAAGTTTGCACTTCAAGTGGTACACTAGATTACTATGATGGCTATCCAACATTAATGTAGTGGTTGAGCTTTTGCAAAACAGGATCAGTCTTTTTATGATCTCTTAGCTCTTCAAGTCTCATGGTAGAAAGATTATGCACATCCATGACATCAAAGTCAAAATTCTCTGCATGAAGCTGTTCCATTGTATTTCTGGGCGATCTGTATAAGGTATCAGTCAAATAAAGACATTTGCCTTTTGTATAGACAATTTTGAAATTGTTCTTTTGCAGTCTGAGTATCATTCTTTGTAATCTTGCTTTAACTGGATGCACAGGCTTGGTTTGTATAGTAAACAGAGGTTTCTGATCAGTTTCAGTCTGAATAGCTAGACCATAGATATAATCATGAAACTTTTAACATGCAAATACTATTGCCAAAAGTTCTTTCTCAATTTGCATTTCAGTTCGGGTAAGAGTTCTAGATGCATAGGCTACTGGTATGCCTTCTTGAACAATAACTGCACCAAGACCAAATTATGAAGCATCATAGGAAAGAGTTACTGGTTTATTGACATATTAGTATCTTAATGTAGGTGGGGTGGCAATTTTCTGCTTAAGGTTTTCAAATGCCTTCTGGTGCTGTTCCAGCCAAGACCATATAACATTTTTGTGCATCAGCTCTCTCAAAGGTGCTGTCAACTCAGTGAAGTCTGGTATAAACTTGCCTAAATAGTTGACCATACCAAGGAAACATTTTAGAGCCTGAACATTATCTGGTGCTGGCATCTCAAGAATGGCTGCTTGCTTGCACGGGTCTGGTCACAAGCCAGTGCTAAATAAATGACCTACACATGTAACTTCTGGTAGTTTGAATTTACACTTCAGAGGACTGAGCTTTAAGTTCACTTCATGTGCTCTGTCTAGAACTTTCTTAAGGTTTCTGTCATGCTTTGCTTCATCATTGCCTTCAACCAATAAATCATCTACTATTAAGGCACAAGGATAACCTGAAAAAATTTGCTTCATTGCATGCTGAAAGACTTCACTTTGTAGAATTTATTCCAAATGGCATCCTGAATCTATATCTGCCAAATGGGGTACTGAAAGTCATCAGTAATGAGGATTTGTGATAAGCATCACTTGCCAAATTGAACTTTTTGCATCCAAGACAGAAAAAACAGTGGCATTTGGTATTATGGCTGCAACTTCCTCAACTGTAAACATTAGATGATGCAGTCTCTATAATGCTCTCTTCAAATCTCTTGGGTCAATAATATTTTGATTTTATCTGAGCCTTTTTTGTGGGCCGCTACCATGGACGACACCCATTCAGTTGGTTCAGTAACTGGACAAATTGACCTTACTGCACTATTTTATCCAGCTGAGCTTTAACTTTATTCTGCATAACCTTCAGAACTTTTCTTGCTGGTATGACCACTGGACTGACCTCTGGATCTAACTTCATAAAATACACAACTGGAAATTTGCCTAACTTGTCATTGAAAACATCAGCATACTCAGAGAAAATAGCTTCAGTAAAATTGGAACTAGGATATGTGCTTATATGATGAACTTCTTGTCACAATGGGTGACAATTCTTAATTTTCTAATGTAACTGTTAAAGAGATTATAATTCTCCTTGGCTTCTGATGTTAGTTTCAGTTCATGTTTCTTTAACAAATCAAATTATTATTTTATTATTCATTTTGTACTGATTTTATCTTACATATTTTTATATGTTTATTTTTATGTAATATTATAGTATGTTTTTATTCATGGTTTTAGCTTATATATGTTTTTAGGTATATGTATGGTCTGATGGGTATGTGTCTTTAATTTTGTGGCGGTGTAATTAATCAATTAACCTGGGAGTGTTACAAAGGGAAGTGGTTTCAGTATGATGTGTTAGTTCTGATGAAGTCTGTATAAGTTCAAGACGAAACCTAGGTCAACTTGTCTACAATTGTGAATTGTGTGTCTAATAAATGGTATATTTGAGAAGTTCCTTGGTTGGACTGATTTGGACTGATCGAGTTTCCATGTAAGAATATTGGTTCTTCAGTATACCTCTTAACTGTACTGAATTCCTCAGCATTTATCGGTTTTGAGGTCCAAATACTGGGGTGCCATGAGTTCCTGAGTGGCCTCCTTAATTCCTGAATTTCCTGGCATTTTTATTTTTATTTTTGCTGTCCTTTTTTTTTTTTTTGCTGACGTCATCATGTGCAGAGACATGCTCGATTATGTCAGCTTCATGACCAGCCTGCCAACATGTCAGAATTTGTCTGAGGCTGATTCACCAGTCACTGTGTGTTTTTATGACTTGCAGTCTTGCAGATGTTACGTGTGTGTCACATCTCTAACTGCAGCTCCTCTGCAATCCATTTCCAAACAAAATAAATCAGAGAGAGAGCAGAAAGGGACGATTCTGGATGAACAAACCTTACTCCCAGTAAGACGGTGCTTTTTTTTATTTTAAAATAACAAACAGACAGATTGGCAGAGGCAGCTTAGGCTTATCTTATTTAGTTTTAAAAGTTAGAGAGGCAGCCAGGAGGATTAGGAAGCAAGCAGCAAGCAATGTACACAACCCTTCCCTGTGTGTTCACACTCTGCAGCATTAGCAGGCTAGCAGCACTCAGACAGTAGTCTTGTCGGATATTTATTTGGACCAGGACCTGACCCAGAGCTGTGCGGTGGTCAGTCATGAAAAAATATATTTCTTCCACTTTCTCTGGCTCCTCTACCTCCAGCAGCAGGTAAAATAAAAATAAAGAAGAAACAAACAAAATTAATTGCAAGTTGTAACAGCCTGACACGAGAACTTTGTTATAAGCCATTTTTTTATGATGTTTGTGGAACAGAGGTTTGGTGGGGAATGGGATGGTATAGTACTGTGTTTAGAAAAATCAAGTGTTTATTAACAGTAGTTGCCTGATATGTTATGTGAATCAGCCAGAGAAATGTTTTGCGCCTGCCATCAATAAGTATTTAGAAACATGTTGTGACTTGTGAGCAGAAGGAACATGGAAGGGGGTTAAATAAAGACTTTCAAACTCCTCTAAATGCTGTATATATTGTGTATTAGTTTTTATACATTAGATGCATGGCATTGATTTTTGATGTTTCCATTTGTATATACATTCTCCAGCAGAAACGGTTTCTGCCAAAATCATCAGAGCAAAGACCACTTTAGCATCATATATGTTATGTGAAAGTGCTGTAGATTGCTGTATTTTTTCATCAGTTTGTGTAATACAGCTTGTAGATAATGTACCTTGATGGAAACACACTGACAGGAGATGAACCATCCCTTGTGTAAATAGATGCATTGTCTCTTGTTGTAAATTAATGTTAAAAGAATATTCTCATCTATCTAGGATGTTAATCCATCCAGGTAAACATACTATTATAGTGATATAGTCTGCTGACTTTTTTGTTGACTTCTTTATTCATTTGATGTGTAAAATATTACTCTTAATTTCATTCTTAATTTTGTATTAAGGCTGGTGGTACAAGAGGTAAATCTTCCTCCATGATTGGCATGGGGGCTTCTCCCTACAATAGAAGATCCATTTTTTTCAATGAGGGGATCATTTTGTTTACTATTGCTTGTTTGATCATAGGCTTGGGATTGACTGCCATTTGAAACCCTGTGGATTTTAAGGTCAAACACCTACTCAGTTCTAGTAGAAGTCAGAGTAACTTTAATAAAACACTAATTATTTAAGTTGGCAAAGGCTGTCTATACAAATTAAATACAAATTCAATTTCACAATATGTTATTTTGGTCTAAGGAATAATGGACACTTTGTATGATTGCAAATTGAGAAAGAACTTTTGGCAATAGTTTGCGTGTTCAAAGTTTCATGATTATATCTATGGTCGAGCTATTCAGACCGAAACTGATCACAAACCACTATACTATACAAACCAAGCCTGTGCATTCAGTTAGAGCAAGATTACAAAGAATTATGCTCATATTGCAAAAGTACAATTTCAAAATTGATGTGTACTGATATGTAATTGTAAAAGAGGAATGATTACACTAAAATATTTAAATGGTGGGATAGAATATTTAATGCTATAAAAATGTTGGCAACTGGGGAACACAGAAGTCACTGATAATTAAATAGTGACAGACCTGTATACATAAAAAAAAACAACAGACTGATACAAAAAAAAAATGAATACTTTTGAACCAGGGCATTATAATTAGCATGCAGAAAAATCCTTAGCACTTGTACAAGTTGCTAGTAAAGGTAGGCCAATTTATGGGAGCAATGAAAACTGCTGTCCTGAGATGCAGAGCCAGAGATTACTTTTGCCATTGTATATGTACTGCTGCTCAAAATAGGACTAACCACTTAGCTGATCAAAAACAGTCACAAAGTAAAAAAAAGAAAGAAAGAAAATAGAAGGGGCTATACAATCAATATGTCAGTGGTGTAGCCGCCCTGACTGTTATGGTCCTCTGGCATTGCACAGCCTCCAGGGGGCTATAATTATGCTGCTGTTTACTGTCTTGACCATCACTTTCTGCACCTCTTTCCTTACAGATCACACTGCCCCTCACTGCAACTTTTTTATACATACATACAGTCAGAGTTAGGAGCCTCTCCTATGCTATAGTAGTATGTAAGGACAGTTAAGCTTCTATTAAGCCATGCAGTGGAGCTTTTGAAGAGGACGTTAGTTTATGATGATTACTTCTGTTTACAGGGAAAAGCCATATGTTTACAGGGAAAAGCCATATGATTCCATTTGGCTAGTAAGCAGAAATAGTACTTTTGAGGGGAGATAGAGTTCTTTGTGTTCTTTTTCAGTGTATTCACAATGACTGTATGCCTGAGTAATCAATCTATACAGAGATATTCTGAAAGGGAAATGCAAGCTGTGACAGGGCATCATAAGCTGTTTTTTATTACGATGTTTGCGGAACAGAGGTTTGGTGGGGTGAGGAATGGGAATGGGATCTCTATTCTCTAACATTTCTGTTGATATTTGTAAGTAATAAAGCAAGGCAAATGCAACAATCCTACACTTTAATTAGCTCACCAGGAACTTCACATCTTATAATACTGCAGAGGCAGAGCACAAATATCAATCTGCCTAGAAGCAAATATTGAAAACAGGAAAACTGGGTTTGAAAAGATAAACGGTAGTTGTTTATGGTGGATGCTGCTTGCTGTCTGAATAGTTTACTTATTTATTTATTTATTGTAAAGGAGGTGGTAAATGTGTTTGCAATTTACTGTATCTCTCTTCTTACTAGACAGTAAATGTTTGGTGATGTTTTAATATTCACAATACATCCAAGATACATTCAAGATGCCTTACTTGTTTTTATTTATAATCACATTTTTACATTTCTGTTTATGCCTCTGTCAATATATTCTATCCACAATCCATACCCTACTCATATCCCTTGCACAGTTGCTGGTTTATATTTTATGTTATTTAAAGAAGGCTGAAGGAAAGTGCACCCACACCCAGTGTTATTTTTCTAAAAGAATATTGTATTTTAGTTTTGGTCAAGTTGAAATATTACTATAAATAAAATGCTATTGTTCTTCTTACTATTTTGTTTCATGATCATATTTTGGTTGTTCTTCAGTTTGCATTTAAAAGTTGCTATCCCACAGTTCCATTGGGTGGGTGGAGTAGCATAATTATGTATGCAAAGTTTATGTTAACCAGCATACAGATTTGTACTGATTTTTTATGGGCCTTGTCCAGATTTTGATGTTTCCAGGTTGAGAGATATGGTTCTCACCTTAGCAAATGTGTCTGCTGGCATAACATTACACTTTGAGCCAGTGTATACTTTAAACTTGGTGGATTTACCATTGATCTGGACAGTACAAAACATTTCATTCTTTGCCAACAAATTTACTGCATCAACCTTTTCACCAATTACTAACACACCATCTACACAGAAAGTAGAATTGCAGCTCTCGATATGATCAACTTGCTTTTTCACGTGACCCTTGTTTATAACTGTGTAAGGTTTATTTGATTTGCAAACTTTTTGAAAATGGTTCCATTTTTTACACTCGTGGCATTGCTGACCAAATGCTAAGCATTTTTCTCTTTTATACTCATGACTGGCACCACAGTTGTGACAGTTAACAATAAAGCTTGATTTTGGTTTTGCTGACTCACCCTTGTACTGCACTGAACATGTCCTTTTCTTAGAACTTGCTGGAAAACTACAGGTTCTCCCAGGAAAACCCACAGGAGTTGCAGCTGCCATGTGCTTAGGCCTGCTTCTGCTAGCCACATGTTGCATTATATCTACATTTGCTCTGGAGCCTGCTAAAACCATGCTCTTATCACTTGCAAGCATACTTGTGCCTTTCTGTAAACTTCATGGATTTGACAAATCTCAATAGTGTTGCTCAGCATTAAATCACAGTCACAAAGTAAAATCTTTCTCACTGCAGCACTATTAATACCACATGCTAGCTTGTCCTTTATCAACTCATCTGGTTTTTCATATCAGTTATATAAGCCTGTTTTTTATTTCTTGTGCAAATCAAATGCCTCTCTAATGTAATATTTGTCTTAAGGTTACACATTCCCTGAACTTTCATTTCAAACACCCGGGGTCTCCTCTTAATTCAATCTGTACAACAATATGACGGTTTCCACGTTCTCCTTCATATACTGCTGATGCATACACAAACGAATGCTCCCTTTCAATGGCCTCTGACCCAGCTAGGTTTAGCAAAATGAATGTCCTGGCACATGCATCTTTGTCAGAATAAACTGCTTGTATATAAAGATCATACTTTTGCTCAAATATTCTCTAGTTCTCTGCAATATTCTGATCAAACACCAATGGTGATGGTTTTCAAAATCCATCTGCCATCTTAACACACACCAGTGAAGGCTTTTGCAAGTATGCACAAACACACACACATATACATATGTCAGAAATTTATGTCAGTATTTACTATGCCCACTATCACAACAAGCCTCTGAATAAGTCTCTTGGGCACTGTGATACTCTGTAAATCACTGTACTGTAAGAAATCACCTCTTATCAGTGTAAGAAACATTTCAAAACAACTGCACTGTGTGAATAAACTGGACAGAAAAAGCTCAGAGTAAGAAACATTTCAAAATAACTACACTTTGCAAATAAACAGTACACAGCACACTGAAACTTTCCCAAAATGGCTGTACTTTGCTAAATATCTCTTTACAATGCAAGAAACTCTGTAATGGGGGCACTTTGAGAATAGACACACCCAACACAAGAAACATTTTGAAATGGCTGTATTTTGACTGTATTTTATAAAATCGTTGCACTTTGCACACAAATAAACTGTTTGGAATAAATGCACCATAATGAGCTCAGACTGTAAGCACTTTTACTCACTTTGAGACACTTTGAATAAATCTAGTTATGCCTCGAATACAATGCAAAATAGTAGTTATGCCAAAACACAGTACTTTGTCAAAATCATGAAGTTGCCTTACTTTATTTATGCTCAATGTGCCCTTTCTGCCCTTATTATATTCATTTTGCTCATTTAATCTTTTTCCATGCCCATTATACTTTTCGTGTACTCATTTTACTCTAAACATGCCTGTTTTTCTTTAATTGTTTTGCAATTCCGGGGTAATTCCAAACCCCATATGTAATTTTCTGATAATCATTTCATCAAATACTTTCGTTTTTAACATTTTGTTTAATTAATAAACCTTTTGTGCCTCTTGCCTGTTTAATAATGTGGCTCGTGCCCTTGTAATGCTCTGTTTTATCTTTTTTATAAAATAAATCATTTGTGTAAGTTTTCATTACCTTTAGTTCATTTCTGGCCCTTTTTTGTGCTCATTTCTCTTAGTTTACCTTCACTGTTATCTCTGCACCTCGTAACTCTGAGAAGCTTCTTTTGGAATCCCGGTTCTGACACCATGCCGCTCATCCAGTCAGGATAAAATAGATGAGTCTTTGTGGGTTCTGTTCATGCAGCTTTATTATGTACAAACACATCAGTCCTGAGGCTTAATACCCTTAACTTAGATAAACTTATAAACAAACTAGCTATTACACTCATGCATGCTCACTCTCTGACTGCACTGTCAAAATAGCACTGAAGCTAGCACATGCCTGCTATTTATATGCACATGCTGAACTTGAAACACTTCTTAAAGGTAAAACACACCCACACACACGCACACACACACACACACACACACACACACACACACACACACACACACACACACACACACACACACACACACACGCACTATTCTACACAACCCCACAGACAGATCAGAGGAAGGTACACAAAAGCACCACAGCATTGGCTCCAGAAAGTTGAGACTGTCTTTATATTTACTGATAGGTCAACATACCCAGCAATTTTTATTTCTTTTTGTTATCAGTTTACAGTGGTTTAAGCTAGGAATGTGATTTGTTGTAAGGTGGTATCTATGCTCAGACAGTACTTAGACTGGATTCATAATAAAGAAAAATAACCATAGTATTGAACGTGATAGATTAAAGCACAAGGATTTAAAAAAAAACAACAACTGACTCACTCTATCCTGACCTGGATACTAAGTTGAACCTACCCTCCAAAGGTCAACACAAGTCCAGCCCGAACTATTTTTCAACATTTTATTTATGTAAACAAATTAGCCCAATTGTTAAAGTAAAAGACTAACTGATCAGTTTCTAGAGGCAACCTGCACATTCATTAAGTCATACCTGATTGATCCCCCCCCCTCTTTTTTGGTCTGTCCTCCAATTTTTTGCTTCCTGTCCTGGTATACTTCCTCCACAGCTTTCTGCAGTAGTGTACTCTTTTCTCACACTTATTTGTCCCATACGTTCTCATCTCTAATCTGGTTTAAACCTAAATCTAACCTCCTGCACTGTGCCTATTGTTCAGTCTTTATTACTCTCTTGTCTCCCAACAATATTTTCTTTATCTTAATAATTTTCTAGAAAAGGCCCAGGGAATTTGCATTTGCTTACTGTCTCTGACATTATTTTGTGTTGAAGTCTTTCTAAATAAGCTGTGCTTTACTGAGCTTGTGTTCATAGCATTTACTTTTTTTCCTCTATACCTCCCAGTGGAACTTTACCTTTGTGCTTTAACTCCCATAATGCCTTGTGGCAAATAAAACTCCTTGCTAGCATTATGCTCCATCTTTTCCCAGACTGGTGTTTTCCTTTCTCACCCCCATGGATTCCCGGTGGTGTGCAGGTGCTGCTCAGTTACCAATTTTTTTCTGTTTTTGTGGATATCTAGTAAGATACACCATTTTGCCTGTCCTTGTAAACTGCAACTTTACACTGCTGCTGGGCTGGACCAATTGTAAATATTTGCTATTATTATTATGTTTTTAAGTAGGATTTTGTGGTTGAACAGCTTTATCCATTTTTATTCTTTCCTAGCTGGTTGTTTTGTAACTGTATGTAACCATCACTGTTATTACATCACTGACATGTTTCTTTGTGTGCATCATAAACCAATCAGTAGGTGAATGCTATCTATTGACTTGCCTGTGAACTGTATTAGCACTCATGGTGTTTATAGGTCTTGCTGCTTGGAAGAGGCTTGGTGGTTATTTCAAATACTCAGTCTAGCAACCCAACCTGCCTTCCAGCATTGAGAACATTGTGGTTATTTTTGTTTTCAACCAAACTTCCAAATGTGGTTTTAGAATAATAGAATTTCCATACCATAATGCTTGCTAGGTAATTAATTATCTGAATTGTTTTAGAATAATTGGATTATTCCATACTGTGTAGCTTGATAGGTAATTAGTTACTGAAATTTAGTGTTCTTTCTTCTGAACTAAATGCCATATCTTTAGCTCTTGTAATACATGCTTAGTTAAGTTTATGACCACTGCTACTCATATATAAGTATCCCTACATGCATGCACACTTAGTCAATACATGCACTAATTTGATAGACTACCCAGAGACCAATAATATATAACTGAGTAACTGTAGAGCTTGTTTGCACCTGAGAGGCTAAGGATTAAATCTCTTCCAATTGGGTACCTGCTATATCAGTGACTGCATAATATATGTGTAAGCCTTTAGTTTTACTAGTATTGTCAGTTGTTTTGAACTGTTTTTGCATTTCACTGTTATCAACACCTGCTGTATATCTCCCACCATTATGTTATTTGTCTTTCACTGGTTCTAGCCTCTGTTTTCTTACTCCCTGTCCCCTCTTTCTCATTTCCTTCCCACTTTCTTTACCTATACTCCTCACATACCACTAGCAATCTTTTCTTTATCTCCTCTCCCTTCCAACTTCCCTGCCTTTTTTCTGTCCTATATTTAAATGACACTCTGTGTTATGCTTTTTCTCAACCTGCCTGGCATCCCAAATGCTAACTTACATTTTCCCTTCTTCCTGCTTTTTATTTGTAGGTTAATTACTTTGAATAATTAAGACATCAAATGACCAACTCACTCTATCCTGACCTGGTCGCTAAGTGGAACCTACCTTCCAAGGGTCAACACAAGTCCTGCCTCAACTATTTTTCAAAATTTTATGTAATTAAACAAATTAGCTCAATTGTTAAATTAAAGGATTAACTGATCGGTTTCTAGAGGCAACCTGCACATTCATCAAGACATACCTGACTGAGCCCCCCCCCCCCTTGGTCTTTCTCCGCCTTTTTCCTACCTGTCCCGGTAAACTTCCTCCACAGCTTTCTGCTGTAGCATACCCTGTGAGAAATCACACCTCTTTGTCCCCTATGTTCTAATCTATAGTCTGGTTAAAACCTATATCTAACCTCCTGCACTGTGGCTGTTGTTCAGTCTTTATTACTCTCTCATCTCCCAACAATATTTTCTTTGCCTAAATGATTTTATAGAAAATGCCCCTGAAATTTGCATTTACATACTGTCTCTAACATTGTTTTTTGTTGAAGTCTTTCTGTAAGCTGGTCCATCCTGTTGCATTTGCCCTCGCTACACTCAGGCTCACTCTGGTCTCCTACCATACCCCCATTCCCACACTCCCCCACTTTCCTTGCACTTATAGTTCTCTAGCCATGCCCTCTTGCAGAACATCCAATCAAAACATTCCACCTAATGTAGTCCACCTCAAAACTAATCTTCTAAACCCCTTGTGAAGCCCGTGCACTGGCCCAGTAATTAAGGACCCTCAATCCTTCCCACTAACACCACTAAGGGATGTGGACATCGGGAGGATGATAGATACACACACAGTAAAGTACAATTTCCCTAAAGAGCACACAGAGATCACAGTCAGTCTGGGTCTGGTTTCTCCCTCTCTCTCCAAATCCCCAGTAAGACTCCCCACTGGCACAGCTATAAGGTTCAGATCTCAGCCGAGTGGTCAGGCCAAAACCTCCAGCACCATCTTTGTCCAACCAGTGCTTCATGTCCCTGCTCAAGTAGCTCACACACACACACACACACACACACACACACACACACACACACACACACACACACACACACACACACACACACACACACACACACACACACACACACGCACACACTTTGAGATTTGATTTATATAAAAACATACAGACACTCCTGGGGAAGGCTGGCACAGGTTCTCTAGCTATGCTCCCTTCTGCCCAGACTATAATGCAGTACCACCTGCCACCAACCTCCCTTATCAGCTACTATAAAGACCCTTACCAAAGGGTGTTCAATTTTACTGTGCAATGTTACTATTACCCAAATGGTAAGTATGACTAAGACTTGAAGGCTATTTAAGAGTGGCTTGTGCAGTATCAGCAAATACATATGCAAATACTCTAAGAGCTTAAATATCTCTACATAAAACCAGTCACCATTAATAGATTTAAATATATTTAATAATAAATAATAAAAGCGCATACAGTACTCTTTAACTCAACACAGTGACAGTAGAGATCAAAATCACAGGAAATATTTTAAAACAACATTGTAGGACAGTCTCACATAAATATAGAAAACAGCTAGACTAATCTTACTGTACTGCTATCTATCTCTTAAGAGAAATCACTGTACCTAAATAACTTACTGACAGAGCAGGACAAGTGATGGTGAGTGGAATGTTTTCAGATCCAAGACAAGATACAAAATGTACTCACTTTCTCTCATAGATAGTTCTTAAATTAATAATACACATTACTGCTGAATCATCTCAGATTACATAATTCTTGTCACCTCTGCCTAACTTTCCCAGGCTAACAGCAACTTACATTTTAGCATATCTCTGTTAAAAATACTTATCTCTCAGAAGCTGACAATTGTCTTTTAGAAACTTGTCTGAAACTGAAAGTCATAAAACAATTACCTTGGAAACCTGTAATTACCTCTGTTTCCAGACAATAGAAATAAGCCCCTAGCCTAGACATCCTGTCTCTTAGCTGAGATAAACTAACTTTATAACACATCATAAACTCTTTAGTTATCAGCTTTCTTCTTGAGGTTTTGCAAGTTAGCTCTGTATGTCCCAATTTCTACTAGGAAACATACACTTGCATTGGCATATAGTTTATACACATGTCTGCTCTTTTCCAGCAGGGTGCACTGTGGTTACAGTCTTGAAGCTCAGTATGGAACATATAGTTTTCTTACATTTTTAAGTTAAGGCAAGCATACAAATCATATTACTATTCACAAATGACATAGAATTATTTACAAAATTCTATCTAGTTGGGCTGGCAGTGTCACATTTTTATATAAATCATATTAATATTTTCAAGTGACATATAATTATTTGCAAAACTCCAGCTAGCTGGGCTGGCAGCATCTCTGTTTATCACACCCCTCCCACTCTAATTACTACTGGATTAAACGCACCCTTACCTAAACCAATTCCATTAAAATGCCTATCATTAAAAGACCTCCAATAACAAATAAAACCAAACTCTTCCAACCCTCTATAAAGTTCATGAACCAGCTGCGCTTACTGACTACCACTCTAATTTTCTTAATATTGGCAGTATATGACACCTCTTACCATTTCATGCTAAACAAACCTCTCCTTCACTCTCCATCTCTAGTAGCTACCCTCTAATATCCAAGCCAGTAAACATTCCCATTTGTAGCTCCATCTTCAATAACTCAACTCTATACCATGCATGACTTTCCCTTCTTCCTCAGCCAAACACAACTATAATCTCCCAGAAATATGATAAACACATAGTCAGATTCTTGAAAACTTTAGTCACCATAGCATCACAACTAACTCTTAATGGGGGTATACCCCCAAATCCTGGAGCAACCTGCAAACCCTACAACTCACCCTCACCAAATGACGTACTAATGAAAAATACTCAGGCAACAATCATCCCTGATAGAGACAAACACGATATTCTGCTATTAAATATTAATACAAAAAGTGTCAACAATAAAATCCATGAGCTGCATGCCAAGCTTTCCCATTACTCCCCTGATATGTTGTACTTCTCAACAAAACCTGGCTAATACCTACCACCGACATGCTCAGCTGACCCTTTCTAACAGTTTGTTTTTCACTTTAATTTGTTCCCTGGGATATCGTCTATATGTTTGGTGAGTGAACTTGTACATTTAATAGGGAATTATTACATTTTCTCTATATTATGGTTCGGGACATTGACATTTGACATTCTTTGGCATCTATCATGCTTGAGTTTTAAACTGAATGGCCCAGATGATAGCGACAGTGTTATTTGGAACTTTTGAGTGACTACATTGTTGTTGTTTGAATCTTAGGATTCCTTTTGGTGGCATTTCTTTCCAAAAGGTCAGATTGCGCTATCGGAAGATTACCTTTTGGAGTACATTTTCAAATTCGGTGGTATAGTTAGTGGGCTTTTTTAGGCCTGCTATTCCAAACTTTAGGTTTAACATTAGCACTCAAGAGTTACTATCAAGTTTGTATGTTTGACCATTTGTACTTACTATTAGGGCTAGCATACCTTGGGTTGTTTGTATACTGCTATTCCAAGGTATTCTGGCATATGTGAATGGAAATTAGAATGTCATATAAGTTTGGCCCTTATATTATGTATCAGCAATTGGACACTAATATGTGAATGTTAACAATTTTTTCACTTGTATATGCCAATGTCAATAATTTTTCCCTTTGTTAATATTAGTTGCTTCACTGTATTAGGGATTGAGTTTATGCATAGGGGATTTTCATCATCTGTTTGTTGCCTATACCATTTATTGGTATGTGGTTATGGGCTTTATAACAGATCATTTTTTTACATTTATATCAGCTCTATCAAGATCGGGGTTGGTTTATAGATTCCTTTTGATCTGGGATTGTCAAAGGGTCTCAATAGTTAGATTAATACTATTAAACCATCCAGTCCAATGTATTTTTGATCCAGTGGGTGGATTTAACATCACTGAACAGTTTTTGGACATTTGCCCAAGTCGGGTGGAGTGCTGTACTTCAGACAGAAATATATGAATATAGGGTAATATTCATTTTGGAGCTTTTGCCATAGCAACATTGACCAAACTAGAATTATCCACTGTCATATTCTTTTATTTGGCTTTGGCCCATTTTGGTTACATAGCGGATATAGGTAGCCTAAGTGGATTACCAAGGGCTAGGAAAGCATTATATTGAGGTAATGTTTGCTTTTCTGGGTTTCAGTTAATCAGCCCTGGACCATTATTTAGGTTGGCTAAACTCTCTTTCCCCCCCTGGTTTGGGGTGAATGGTTATTGGCTATTATTGTACCCATTTGGGCCAAGTATGGATGCCTGGGGTTGGTAAAGAGAATTATATATTGATTTTCCAACACTCAGGATCCTTGGTATATATTATAGTTCAAAAATAATATTTCTAGTTTGGCATTGTGGACAGTGGTGTTTTGGTTGTTAATTAGTTTTGGTCAGTGATGGATTTGGCAACTCTCATCAAGGGTCTTTCTTCGGACTCTGATGATTTGGGCATTTTTGGCCTGGGGTCAGGTAATACTAATAATGGTTCTGGAGTTCAGGACCCCACTCGGGATTGTAGATCTGCTTTTGCCAAGTTGACCAAAAATCTGATTACTCTCAGGAAAAATGTCTGGCATCTCAAACTTTTCAGGGCATACCAACGGAGCAAAATTGTTCCAAGAGGATTAAGAACTAGGTTGCAGCCTATGGTTGCTGAACCAGATGAGTGCCTTTTGGCACAATGGTCTGAGGAAAAACAATAGGTCTCCATGACCTTTGTGAATTTATTGACTAGCTATTATGAGAGGAAGGTGGAGGAACAAGCTGCTCATGTTTTGGGGGCCAGTAAAACATTGGAAGAGTTTTCGATACTTCCATGTTATAAAAATTGTACTGAAAAACTTGGCAAGGATTTGTTGGAATTGGACTCTGTTCTAAAAGAGAGAAAAGTTAAGAAGTTCACTCGTGATGTTGGGGATTATTACAGGCATAAGTCATTTGAGGTGCGTCCTAGGGTTAAATTTGTTACGCCTGTTCAAACCTCCAAGAAATTGAGAGCCTCATGCCCCAAGTCTATATTGAAAAAAAGAAATAGGGAGTCTGCCACATCTGGTGAGATTCATCATCAAACATAGATTGGGAGGATGGCCATACCAGAGTCTCGCCTGTTCCCAATAGGAACAATTTGGAGCAGAGTTTGGTAGGGGGAATCCCTTTAGGCATAAGTCTTAGAGACGAGGGGGCAGAAAGCATAAAAAATACCATGGATCTTGAGGAGATTCTTCAAAATATGACCAAAATGTAGACGCTAAAGTGAATAATGTGCACAATATATCTTCTATTAGATTGGATGAACACCAACTGGAGGTGCTAAATAAAGGTTTAAGATTTGTGCCAGGTTTCTTTGTTCAGGAGTTTCATTTTGCACAAGATATTGTGAATTTTTGTCGTAACCTTAATTTAAAATAATTTTTTCACAATTCTGAGGGGAGTAAGATTTGTTCCTCTGAATTTAGAAACTTTTGCTTCAGGTCTTGACTTTTTAAGCCACCTATGTTACCCATTGTACAAATTTTTCAGAATGAAGTTCTTAAGGATTTACATTTACATTTGAACAAACAAGATATGGTGAAGGATAATTTGGATAAACAGCAAAGATTATGTGTTGAAAATCTTGTTAATAATAAGGAAATTGTCATTGTCTGTGGACAAGGGTGGAGCAGTGGTGGTTCAATATTTGGTGGACTATGAAGAGAGGGTGAGCATCAACTATATAATAAATCTCATTATCAGGAAATGGTTGTTAATCCAACCAATAAGTTTAAACAGGATATTGATCACTTCCTCAATCTAGCAGAAGATGAGGGCATTATCACTAAGGATGTTTGTTTTCATCTTAAGGTAGACCATCCTAAAAAAACAGTATATCTATTTTTTGCCCAAGATCCATAAGGATTCCAATAGACCGCCTGGTCGACTGATTGTTTCAGGCAGAGGCTTTTTGACTGAGCCTTTGTTGGAATTTCTTACTTTATATTTAAAACCATTATTACCACTGATACGGTCTAGAATACAGGACACGACCCAGTTTCTCTCCATTATATCTGATATGCAATTGGAGTCCGACTGGCTCCTATGTACTTTAGATGTCACCTACTTGTACACCAACATCCCACATTGGGCAGGACTTTTGGTCTTGCAATATTGGTTAGATCGAGCTAATATGTATAAACCAGGCTTTAATACTCTCCTAATTTGCATGGCAGAATTGGTCCTGACCCATATTTTTTATTTTAAAGATAGGTGTTTTTGGCAACTTCAAGGTAGTGCTATGGGGGCCTCTTTTGCCTCCATTTATGCGGACCTATTCATGGCGTACGTGGAGGAACATTTGATATATGACACCAGTCATAATATAGATATATAAATGAAATGGATATTTGGAGGAGATATCTTGATGACTGTTGGTTGGTGTGGAGAGCAGATGAGGAATTCCTTTTGGAATTTTTGGAATATTTGAATTGCAATATGTGGGGTGTTGAATTTAAGTTGACTTACTCTAGATCTGATATCACTTTTTTGGATGTGTCAGTTAGGAGAACAGATTTGGACACTTTGGACACCCTACTACATGCTACAAGCTTCCACCCACAACATGTCATCAAGAATATCCCCAAATCACAATTTCTCCAGATCAAGATAATTTATTCAAATTCTTCCACGTACGACCATTACCAACAAGATTTGACATCCAGGTTTAAGAATAGGGGATATCAAGTGGGTGACATCACTAGGGCCAGTCGGTTTGCCAATCAACAGGATAGATCGCAGTTGTTGTCATATTGGGTTTGGGATACTGAAAAATCATAGGTACTCAGATTAATTACAACTTATGGGAGAAACACCAATAGTTTTATGAATATTATTCATAGACACTGACATCTATTAAGACCAGATGACACTTTAAACAATTATATTGGTGATCGAAGTTCCTATTCTTTTTGGAAGGGGCGGTCTTTGGGATCCTTATTTAGCCATTACAAAAGGGTTTATGACAAAGGTTTGAGTTTAACTAAACAAATGATAGTGACTGGTCAATTGATATCAGGTTGTTATCCATGTGGCCACTGTATTTATTGTCCAAGAGTGTTAAAGTCAAATAGTTTCACGTCCCATAATTCTCCACATGTATATAATGTCTTATTTTTTGCCATTTGTAATACTACTTGGTTATTTATTTAGCCCAATGTAGTTGTCAGGCATTTTATGTGGGACAAACATCCTGACCCTTCAAAATAAGGGCTGGGGAACATCTAAGTGACATCAAAAACAAGAAAGGTTTGAGTTCTTTATTTAAACATATGCTCAAACATCCGACAGGGTCCTTTAGTTTTATGGTCATTAACCATATTAGGTTTAGGAACAAAGAGGCTCATACACTACATGAAATGTTAACAAACAAAGAGAAAATGTGGATTATCAAATTGGGGGCCCTTTTTTCTCCTGGGTTAAATGACCAATTTTGAAATCATTTCACAAAAAATTGTATATTTGTATTGATACAAAGTGCTCTTTGTATTGCTTAGCTAATTATGTTTGTAACATGACAATAATTTTTATATTCATATTATTTATACTATTATTGATATGGTAGTATTTTTATGTGCACTAGAGGGTGTCATTAGATACCATATATAAGGAGATATTAATGTTAGTTATATCTTTTTACTTTTTCAAGTTTGGTTGCTGAAGAAGGCTTTTGCCGAAACCAGTATAACCATACTAGTGAATTGTTGACCATTAGGTCATGGAATAAAAGTGTTTTGTAACAAGCCACAGGAGATGTTGGGTGCTGGCTCTTTCTTGTTTTGTTGGATATATTATACAGTCATGTACAAGCCGTTCGTGCAGGTATCTTTTCGCTGGTTAATACCTACCACCCCCAGCAATTAAATATTACTACCAGGATATAATATCATACGTATGGATAGAATAAGTAAAATAGGAGAAGACATTGCCCCACTATTTAAAAGCCACCTCTCTATAGAAGCATTAGATGAAAAAACTCTTAACCTTAAAAATGCTTAAATAGTATCTGACAAACTAAACATTAACTCCAAGAAACATATATACATAATAGCTATCTAGATGCCACCAGTAGATAATATCCAAATGCTAGAAAATGTATTACATTGGAGCAGTAATACATTAGCTCAGGAATCAATCATTATGTGCAACTTCAATTGTAGATGGGTTATACTGCAACTCCTCAAACCTCAAAAATTCCATCAACCTGCATGGCTTCATGCAACTCATCCAGTCACCCACTAGGTTTAATAAGCCATCCAACAAACACTGCACTCTAGACTGGACATTAACAAATGGGCCAACAGTCTATTCCTACTCTGCCTGTCCAACAGTCTTAGTGATCACTTCCCAACATATTTAGTCAGGAAATGAACTAACCCAACTAAACAAACCACATATAAACAAATAAGAAAAAAAAAACACCTGAACCCCAACAACCTCATAGAAATACTCAAACATTGTAACTGGACACTACTGAAACTGCTACCCCACAGAGTGTCACTGACTACTTTAACTCTACCTTCCTAGCCATGTTAAATTCTTATATATATATATATATATATATATATATATATATATATATATATATATATATATATATATATATATATATATATATATATATATATATATATATATATATATATATATATACATATATATATATATATATATATATATATATATATATACATATATATATATATATATATACATATATATATGTTAACTGTAGCTATGCCCCATGGTTATCAAAAGAAAGATACTCACTACTTAAATCTAGAGACAAGGCCTGGGCAACTTGGAATAAAACAAGGTCCCAACCAACTTCACAGATCTACCAAGAACTTAGAAACAAAGATAAGAGTAAAATTAAACAAGATAAAATAAATTATTACTCTGAAATACAATCAAAGCACCATAGTAATTCGCAAAAATTCTGGTCAGCAATAAACAATATAGTTCTACCAGGCAAAATCAGTACACTCCCCCCACCACTACTAATAGCTCAGACAATATCACCACTCAGTTTAATAAATACTTTACTGAAACCATCTTAGCACTGTCCAACAATCACATCCTTTCACCTATCAAAACTACCACTGCCTCTACCAATATTAAATCAACATTCTCCCTGTAACCTGTAGCCACTGACATAATCAAAAAACTGCTGAAAAAGCTAAAACCCACTACATTAGCTGCAAACAGCTTAACTGCTGAGTTCCTAAAAATAACAGTAGATGGAATAGCTTATCCTATATCAATTCTTATCAATAGAGCCATAGCAGAACAACAAGTCCCTCCCATTTGGAAATCTTCTTACATCATACTTCTACACAAAGGGGGCTCTTCAACAGATCTAACTACTGCTCAATCACAATATTATCACCCCTATCTAAAATACTAGAGAGGGTCATTCACATACAAGTTACTGATTATGCATACTAACAAACTTCTAACAAATACTCAGCATGACTGTCGACCATTTCATAGCATATCAGCCTCCCTAATGTCATTTACATGCTGTCAACTATCACAGGAACAACAACATTTATGTATCTTCTAGCTTCCTTCACCTATCAAAAGCCCTTGATATGATTTCTCATACTAAACTTCTAAACGTCCTCTCTGAACTAAACTTTTGGAATTTTACCCTTGTCTGGTTCCAGGAATACCTTACTGGATGTCAGCAAGCAGTTTCTTGGCAACAAACGTCATCACTCTTACTGCCAGTGACCCTAGGGGTACCTTAAGGTTCTACCTTAGGTCCACTACTATTCTCAATATTTACAAATACCCTTCACATCTCAACCCCACTAGCCTCTCTCATCCAATATGTAGAAGACTCAACTGTGATATGTGCTGCTCTCTCACTTCAAGAACTTCAAAATCTAACACAAGAATCCTTTCTAGCAATTGAGTCTTGTCTCACAAATGCTCAGCTAATACTAAACCCATAAAAAAACAAACTTATGATCTTCCATCCCACTAAATAAACCTCACCCACTAACACTTTAAACATTACATCACTAAATAACACCATCATATCCCCATCACCACACACCAAATGTTTAGGAGTTGAAATTGATTGCAAACTAAAATTTGATATTCACATTTCCCAAAGTATAAAGAAATTACATAAAACAAAAGTTGGAATACTGTATAGGAAAAAAAAAAATACTTCAAAAAATACTAAGATTGCCATTGCCCAAACACACTTAATTTCCACACTAGTGTACGCAGCTCCCATGCTCACAAATCTAAAAAAAATCTGAGCTAGCAAAACTTGAATCCTGTTGTACAAAATAAAATTGCCAGATATACTACAAACTTGCCTGCTATAACTCAACATTGTATAGCACTCAAGGAATTCAACTGGCTAGAGCTCCCCAACTCCTTCACATCATCCAGTTAACCATGGCCCATAAAATCCTCCATGAACATGAGAAAATAATTGCCCTGCAAATATTACTTCAACCATATGCCACTAACAGAACTTTACACCCCAGTAACAAACACCACATAAAAATCAATGCATCCAAAAACCAAGCAGGAGATTCCCTGTTCTCAAATGTATTTAGGAAAAATCTAGAAAAACTACCAGAAAACATTATAGCTGTTAACATCTCTAGCCCAGTTTAAAACAACACTAAAACACTTATTCAACAAATGGCTGTGTCCTTGCTCTACTCCTAACTAACATCCCTGTCTGACCTTACTACTACCTTGCTTCACTTACAAAGTACAACAACTGCTTCTGTGTACTCTGTAGGAAATTCTGACTACATCACCTCCCTCTGTCTATTCTAATTACACGTGACTCAATGCATACTAACATTTCTCAGTACTATTACACTGTTGAGGTGAGGAAGTATTTTAACTTCTCTTTGGAATCTTTTTGGTCACTTGGTTTCTCCATCTATTTACACAAGGACATATACTGTTGTAATGTCCTTTACTTATATGTTTTATTTTGTGATTACCTAGCAATTGTTTAAACTTATCGTGTATTATCTAACTTAGACTAAGCTAATATTTTACTTGTTGGTCTATGTATACTACTGAACTAGTTATTTCTGTATGTTCAATGTGGAGCTTTTCTCCCCAGGCATTCCCTGAAAAAGGACATATGTCCAGTCGGACTTTCCTGGTACACAAATGTAAAATAAAAATAAATAAATAAATAAATAAATAAATAAAATGGACTTGATTTTACTTTTCAACCACAGTTTGCTACACTTATGTAAGTTTTTAAGTAGATTTGTTATCCTTCATTAGATACAAATGAAATGTAGCTTTTAAGTCTTTGGAAACAGGTAAAACTTGTTTGGCAAGGCAGCTTGTCTAGACTGTGCCCCCATTGGTGATTCATCCCCCACCAATAGAAATATCCCCTGAGGGCAGACATATCTGAAAGAGCACCCCCTGTCTGAACAATTGAAATAAGTGCTTTTTTTGTACAAGCTTTAACACAATATCAAGCAGTACTCATTTGCCTATAAAGTACCATTTACGAATAAAGAGATATCTTCAGACAAGAAAAGTGTAGTGTCCCAAAAATCACAGATGCACAGGTGAAAACAGCCCTTTCAAAAGCCAAAAACACAGCATCAGTGAGACCAGATGGTGTTCCAGGCTGCGTCTTGCACGAACTACAGAATGAAGTAACCCCCCCACCTAAACACGCTGTTCAACCTCAGCCTCTCCACAGGCTACATGCCCATAGAATGGTGCACAGCAATGGTTATTCCTCTCCACAAAGGAGAGGACACAACTTACCCTGGTAACTATTGCCCCATAAGCCTGACTAGCCTAGTCTGCTAGGCTATGGAGTGCATCATTATGGAACTCATTAACAAAGACATTGGGAACCTCCAAACACTTGACCCGACCCAGTTTGGCTTTGTTAAGGGCAGATCATGCCTACTAAACCTGGTTGACTTCTTCAAGACAGTCACCAAGGTCATAGATGAGTGAAAGGTGGTTCACACAGCCTACCTTGACCTCACCAAGGCTTTCAACACCATTCCCCACAAGGGTATTTACAGAAAAACTCACCAGCCTGAACATAAACCCCTATGTCATGAGATGGGTTGCCAACTGGCTTACAGAAAGAACTCGCACGGTAAGAATAGCTGGCTCCAGGTTCGACTCTAAACCAGTCACAAGTAGTGTCCCACAAGGCTCAGTCCTGGGACCCCTAATGTTCGGCATATACTTCTCAGAAGAACAGGCAAACACAGGAGGACTATGGCTAACCAAGTTTGCCATTGACTGCAAACTGGGAGCCATAATTGACTCTCCGGCTGACACGGACATCCTCCAAAAGGGCCTTACTGAGATGGACACCTGGTGTCAAAGTCATGGCCTCAAGGTAAATGCCAAAAAATGCATAGTCATCCCATTTGGGAAAAACAAAACACCCACGAATTACCACATAGGTGACAGCCCCCTTAATACAGAAGAGGTAATAAGAGATCTGGGGACCCAGGTAGATAGTCATTTCTCCTCTGACAATCAGATTGTCAAAGTAGTTAGGAAATCCTTCTATTTAGCCCATCTAATTACTAAAGGGTTCGCATCTAGAAATAAAGAGGTTATAGTGCCCCTCTACTCGTTACTAATTAGACCCATCATAGAGTAAAATGCCCCATTTGGGATGTACCTCACAAGACACTTCCAACAGCTGGAAAGACCACAAAAGTACCTCACCAAGAGGATTACTGGCCTCAAATGGGTCTACCTGATAACACCGACATGCCAAAACACCGACAACGAAATATCCGACATGACAAAACCGAAAGTTCAAAAACACGAAACTTCACATGCCCGACAAACCACAATCCTGACAATCAACAAAACAAATACCTTTCCCGAAAAAAAACACACACAACACAAGCACACCAAAAACCTTACAAACCTAAACTAAACCTTACATACACAGCTATCTATGCACTAACCTTAACCCAAACCTTAACCCTAAGGTCCGTCACTATCGCGCACTTACCTTACCTGCACCCCAACTCTAACTCACTTAATCCACCCCTAACCCTTAAGTCTGTCACTATCGCACACTTACCTTACCCACACTCTACCCTAATGTCCATCACTGTCACACACTTACCTTACCCACACTTACGTTAACATGTCGGTGATCTCAGCATCAGGATTCTCAACATTCGGTCTTCTCCATTGTCGATCTTCCTGTGTCGGTGCTCTCGTTGTTGGTGTTCTGGACTTTCTGCGTTTTCAGGTAGACCTCCTGAAACATATGTCTTATGCAGCCTGATTGAAAAAACTCCGGCTGTACTCAGTGGCATATCACTTACACAGAGGTGAGCTCTGCCTGACTTACAAAGCCATGTCCAACTCAGAATTGATGGACATGCTCCACCTAAAGAAATCCAAGTCACTGCGAGCCACGTGCACTAGTTAGCTAAATCTCACCACAACAATAAATAGAACATGCTGGAGGGATAGATTCCTGTCACAGAGACTCCCCATGCTTTGGAACAAAATTCCAAATTACATCAGGCAGAGCCCCCTCACTAACACTCTTCATGAGAAACATTGACAAGTGAATGGTTACAGAAAATACACTCCTGGGATCACTTCATTGGCTCTGCTTGACAGAGGATCAGTTAATTAATCAATGGGGCGGTGAAAGCCGACACACTCTGGCTAGGCTTATAAATGCCCTTGGGCAGATAGCCTAGTACCTACCTATGAACCTATGAATCTATAAGAAGCAGTTTTGTGAGTCCTACATTCACTTCTAACCAACTTTCTATTGTATAGTACTGCAAAGGATCTTTCCACCACTATATTCTTTTGAAGAATGTGGTTCTTCAACAAGAGAACTACATTTGAAAATTTGTCCCTATTTTTGGACCTTTGTCCCACTGTTATTTTGGGCCTTGTCCAGGTTTTTTGCAAAAAGAGGTTAAGAGCTATGCATCTCGTAGATTAGTAAATTATATCCAGGCTGCTGTCGTGTAAGGAAAAATAACAGATTAAATTTAAATGTTGTTACTGTCAATCAAAAAAATCATATTTCTGTTTTATGGAAAACAGGGAAAGAGCTCACATTTGTTTGCATAATTCTCCTGCTATTTTAACCAATGATTTATAAAGTTGCAACAGTGCTAACTGGTTAGATTAGTTCTTTCTTAGCTGAGTTAATTACTGTTGATCACACTGTTTTTTACAAATCTCAAAAGCAGGATAACATCAAGAAAGCATAATTTTAAAAGAGAACACTAGAAAGGAAAAACAGCTAAATAAAGTCCTGGTCATAGATGCTGAGCAGCTGCTTAAGAATTGCATATAGAATTTTATCTGTCAGCCATTGTTGATCTCTGGATTTCTTTCAGCAACAGAAGAAAAAAGCCATTCTCCATGACAACAGCAATTCCAAAATGTAGAAAATGCTGTTGGCGGATATTACAAATGTTTCTTTTTATTGTATTCCGTCTCATTATTTTTATTTTTTATTCAGTACTTTATTCCAGTATTTTATCATTGTTAATACATTGGTAACACAGGAAAATGGAAAAGAACAGTTCTATACATCACAATAGAAAGTAAATGACATACTTGAAACCACACATTTTTTTATTATTGCTTTCTGTATTTCGAGCAAGAATTTACCATCATATAATTCTGGAATTCAGAAAATGAAATGGCCCTCCTTGGTCTATATATATATATATATATATATATATATATATATATATATATATATATATATATATATATATACAGAGTGCAGTAATAGATCAGTTCAGATAATGAAATACGCTATTTCATTAGTATATTTTTACTGTAAGGGAGAGTAGCTTTGATTTTGCTACATTTAGGAAGTTTATTTGCCTTCAGGTTAAATATATCAGTTATTTCTTTCCGTCACAAAAGTCTAAAACAATGCTTAAATTGACAAAAAGTGCTAACTTTCAAAATTTTCAAATAATATTTATAGAACCAACTAAAAATCTCAATTAGTATATAATTTGTTATATTTCTATTTCCCATTTAAATGTGGAGTATGTATGTAATTAAGGAATCTCAAGTGATTATGGTACTTTTATATTGTCGGGTTTATCGACACGCAGTAGTACGCAGTGTGGAAGCATATGTGTTTGCAATTATTTCATATGCGGCAATGTTTTTTTATTGCAATACTTTCAGAATTTGACAGAGATGTTGACTCTGTGTGTGTGTGTGTGTGTGTGTGTGTGTGTGTGTGTGTGTGTGTGTGTGCGTGCGTGCGTGCGTGCGTGCGTGTGTGTGTGTGTGTGTGTGTGTATACTTGTTTAATTTTTGCAAATATTTTGTTTTGCTTTAATTCAGTCAATCTGTTTGTTTCATAGCTTGATCAAACTGCCCAAGCTTTTCCTTTTCATAGGTTTATATACTAGGCTAACAACCCCAGGGGTCCTTTTTATACCTGGCCATACATCTAAAGATGTGAACCAATCCCTGCACCTTTGTCTGTAAGGTAAACATCTTAACCATTATATTAACTTATCAAGTTTCAAGGCACGTAATAGCTATTATGCAGTAGTTGCTATGCATGTGTAAGTGCAAAATTCTATTCAGTTCCGATTCATAATGCAATTCTTTTAGCATTGTTTAAATTTATGATTATCTATGCAGAGCAAAGATATTCATCAATAATTAGATTAATTCACTGTAAGATTTTAATCTAGCACTTTAAAATATTTATAATAGTACTACAAACAATAATGTTTTCAAGATATTTATGATCATAAAGAAAGTGTGACAGAGGGAGTCTGCATTAAATGCATTTATTCTGTTTTATTCATAATAGGTTTTTAGCATGACTCAGATCTACCTTGCTGAGCTCCATTTTTGCCTGACGGAGAGTACTTCTTAAACAATCTGAATTACAGAGCTACATAAGTATATTTTCTGCACTTTAATTGTTCAGTGTTTCTTATTAGTACTGCACTGGTTGTATTTATTTTGCTTATCGGTACTGCATTGTATTTTATTTATTTGGGTAACAGTTATGCACTAGTTTACTGCACTTTTATTTATTTGTTTGACTGAATTATTTACTTTTTTGTGTCTCCATTTATATAAATGCTGATCTGTGGTTGAATTTTTGTTTTCACTCACCCACCCATCCCATTGCAGTTGTGTTCTTATAGTTGTTGCTTTTGCTGTTGCCCGCCCCTACTGTAAATTTGATAAGGGACACTCCTTCCCAGTCCTAGCTCATTCTACCTAATACAAAGATCATTTGGGAAGGTCACACCCCTTAGTTCCTTAACCTTGAATTTTCTTCTGTTCCTCCTCTCTCCCTTTCCACTTTACTAAAAAAAAAAAACAAAAAAAAACACTTTATTCAGCTTATTTTACTGTATTTGTGTTTCCTCCTCCTGCTGTATTACTTCATCTTGCTTTTTCTGCTACTTGCTGTGATTTGTTCTCTATAGTGTTCAGTTGCATTTTTTCTGTTGCATTTGTTACTGCTTGTTTATAGCCTGTTTAAATTGTAAGTGTTATTCTAAGCCACTTAGCTTTGGTTTAAACACTTGGGCTTTAGGCGTACCCCTTAGCTCTCCCTGGCCTTTTCTCTCAGATTCTGAAAAATATGGATGGACAATTAATTTCCTACAGTTTCTTCTGCCAGTCTGGTTGATATGGGCATCCTGAGACAGTGTAGCAACTGCTTTATGTACACAAACAACCACCTACTACTACCACCTAAGAACAGAATTTGCGAGAGATGCAATTACATTAGGAACCTAGAGTCCAAGCTCTCTCCTTCACAAGCCAGCATATCTGGCACTGAGAAGGTTGTCAACACAATCACTACAGCTCAAACACCACCCACTACACAACACAGACACACATATGTGGAACTCCGCAACAAAAAACATACCCAGGCAAAGGAAACCTGCAAGGCAAAACCCTCTGAGGCAAATACACAGGCAATCTCCACATCCCCCTACACCACATACCATGCATAGTTCATACACTTGTGTCTCACAACCACTAAGGCTTAACCTTAAACCCAACATATTAGTCATAGGTGACTCCATTGTGAGACACAAAGATGTGCCTCTCACCAGGCTGGATAAGGAGAAGTCATGATTAGTTGTCTGTAAGGGATCAGAATCCATCATATCATACACACACTCAAGTCTCACAACAACAGATACTGTTATGACTCTTTCATAGTCCATATTGGTGTGAATGACTTGAGATGTACTTTCCTGGACTACATGAAGAAAGAGATGATTGAACTCACTAAATATGTGTCCCAGGCAGGTATGTCCCTAGCCTTAAGCAGCATTCTACCATCACCCAGAAAGATGCCTGAATACAAAAATAAAATGATTGACTTTAACAACTGGCTTAGTTTCTGGTGTCATTCCAGGAGGATCCAGTACCTCATAGCCTGGGAAGATATGATAGACAGACCACTATGCCTTGCCAGAGATGGCCTGCACCTGTCTCACCTGGGCTTCAGGATTCTGGCAAAGGCTCTTGCCTCCCCTATAGTGCCTTTTTTAGGAAAAGTGATGAGGTTAAAACTACCAACATAAAAATTTCAACAAAACAGAAATTAAAGGTCATGCTGCTAAATACTAGGAGCTAATAATGAAACTGCACTCATTACAAGCATTCCTAACCCTGGAAAATACTGACATCTGTGTGGTGACAGAAACCTAGTTCATAGCTGCAGAGAGCACCCCAACCTTACCTGGTTACTCATCCTATCATATATTCAGACCCCAAACTGTGGGCAGTAATACCAAAGGAGGTGGAGTGTCAATATATATTAAAGACATTACACACCTCCAGGCTGGTCAAACAGTATGACACACAGGAGACACTCCAAGTGCACTTAACTATTAACAAGACCCCTATACAAATCATAGCTAGCTACCAGCCCCCAAATCTGACCCAAGATGTCCAAACTACCTCTCTAGACCTCTTCAAATCTATCAAGATTCAACCCTTTACCCTGATCTTGGGTGACTTTAACTACTGAAACATAGACTGGAAGAACTACTCTTTCTAGAACACAAATGCACAGAGATTCCTCAATATTGTCAATGCAAATGCTTTAGAACAGCTAGTTGATACCCCCACAAGAGGTGATAATAACTTGGACTTGGTATTAATCAACATGAGTAACCACTGCAGAATCCCTGCAGTATCATCCTCCCTTGTAAGATCCGACCATAAAGCAGTCATGTTTGAAGTCACCATCCCCCCCGACCCCCCTCTAGCTAGGGTCAATCAAAAAAACTTCTCCAAAGCTGATTATAGCCTCCTGAGGGATAGTATAAACAGCTTCACAGCCCCCTCCCCCCTCTCTAGGAATTGGCACAAGTATTCAAAACTATACCAAATTACTATACAAACATTTATATAGATGCATGGAATCAGAAACACTTGACAGGACTAAATCATCCTCCGCAAGGAAGACTAAACCTGTCTGGTGGACATCTGCAATAAATAAACTCTATAACAAAAGAAAAAACTTGCTGAACAAATCCAAGAAGGAGCAGGTGCCCAACTGGAAGCAAGTTCTCCTTAGCCTAAACAAGCAAATAAGAGCACCAGTGAAATCCTCCAAAGCAAACTATGAGTCAAAATTGGCCACATCTACTAGAGACAATCATAAGGCCTTCTTCACATATGTCTGCAACCTCAAAGGAAGCACCCAGATCTGTTCAGAACTGATGGTCAAGGACACCAAATATACAAATGTCATAGATATAGCAGACTTGCTGGCTGACAGATTTAGCGAAAATGTCACCCCTCTGTCCCCCCATCAGTAAATCAGGACATTCTCAGTACTTGCCCCCTTCCCCTTATATCTAGGGATCAGGTCATCACTGCTCTCTGAAATGCAAAAAATACAGCCTCCATGGGACCTGATAACATCCCAGGTTGCATCCTGCATGATCTCAGGCAGGAACTTAACTTGTAGCACCATTAGGCACCCTATTCAACCAAAGCCTGAGTACTGGTTTTGTCCCAGCTGAGTGGAGGATAGCCACTGTCATCCCTTTACACAAAGGTAGAGTGTCCACTGATCTGGGAAATTATAGACCCATCAGCCAAAAGTAGCCTGATCTTCAAGGCCATGGAATGGATTATCATGGACCTCATTAACAAGGACATTGGCAACCTCCAAACACTCGATCCCACACAGTTTGGCTTTGTCAGGGGAAGGTCATGTCTGTTAAATTTGGTCTACTTTTTTGAGACAGTCACCAAAGCCATGGAATTGGGGAAGACAGCGCACACTGCCTACCTTGACCTGGAAAAGCCTTCAACACTATTCCCCACTCGGGCATAATAGATAACCTCTCTCAGCTAGGCATCAATCCGTATGTTACTAGATGGGTAGCCAACTGGCTCACTGATAGAACCCACCTAGTCAAAATAGGGGAAGCCACCTCAAGCAGTAGACCCGTATCGAGTGGCGTACCCCAGGGTTCAGTCTTGGGGCCTCTGTTATTTAGGATGTACTTTTCTGAGGTACAGGCAAAAACCAGTGGGCTATGGCTGACCAGGTTTGCAGATGATTGCAAGCTGGGAGCTGTCATCAATTCCCCTAGTGACTTGGACATCCTCCAAGAAGGTTTCACCCAAATAAATGACTGATGCCAGAAATATGGCCTCAAGCTGAATACAAAAAAATGCATCATCATCATCCCCTTTCGGGAGAGAGATGTTCCCACAAATTATCACATAAATAACAACATTCTAAGCATGCAGTCAGTTGTGAGGGATTTGGGTACCCAGATTGATAGCAGCCTGACTTTTGACCACCATGTTTCTTCCATTGTACGACAAGCTTTCTACATGACCCACCTCATAAGTAAGGGTATCTCATCCAGGGACAAGGAGGTCATAACATCTCTGTATTCTTCCCTTATAAGGCCCATTATTGAGTATAACGCCCCATTCGGCATGTACCTCGCAAAGCACATGCAGCAGCTGGAGAGACCACAAAGGTTCCTCACCAGGAGAATTCAGGGCCTCAAAAATCTACCATACACAGATAGGCTATAACCTATGCCTCTACTCTGTTTCATACAGACTCCTCAGAGTTGACCTCTGTCTGCCATATAAGGCGATCTCGGACCCCGGCTTGATGAGACTGCTGCATATCCACAAGTCAAGCTCCACTCAAGTAACCTGCACACGCAGCCTCAACCTGGTCTGTGACATCAATAGAACTTGCTGGAAGGACAGATTTGTGTCCCAGAGACTCCTCCATCTATGGAATAGACTCCCTCTCCATATCAAGCAGACTACCTCTTTACCCCTTTTTAAGCACAATCTGGATAACTGGATGGGAAATAGAAAATGCTTCCCTGGGATTCCACTCATGTCCCTGCTGGACAGGGGCATTGGGAGATAATTTGTCTATGCATGGGCTAAATTCTTGGGTAGGCTTATAAGGACCTTAGGGCCAATAGCCTAGCAACTTCCTATGATCCTATGAAGACAAAAACTTTTGTTCTCCTTGTTAAAAAGATGCCTTTTTGACAATGACTTATGGCAGTGCATTATAGTGATTACTCAAGGTATATTAATGAAAAAGAGAATCTACAGTTACCAAAATAGTTTAATTAGAGAAGACAGACAGTTATGCTGCATGTTTGTTACTCATAATATTACTCATTACATCTCACTATATCTCACTATATAACATAGAGAAGCAGTTATAGTACTGCTTTGTCATTGCATTTCCTCTTCTCTGCCACTACATGTTTCTTGCCCCCCACTCACCCCTCACAGCTCCACACACACACACACACACACACACACACACACACACACACACACACACACGCCCTACACTAACTTCCTTAGTTTTTGAAGTGTAACACAATAAAAGCCATGTCAGCGATTGTATAGTTTTGATTGTTGTTTCAATTAACATTTATGCTGTAACCTATCCAGACCTTCCAAATGCTATTGATTTCACCATGTATTTTTGTCCCATCACTTAAAAAAGTTTTGTTTTTTTTTGAAAAATTAATACGGATTACAGTGAGCTAATAAAGTCAGTCATCAGAGTTTTGTACTTCATATTGTTCTAAAACATTTATGTTTTTGCAAAATCTGTTGCTCTGTTAACATTTTCAGTTAATTAGAGTAATGTTTAAAAACTGTCCCTGAATTTTTACCTTTGGACTACACTGATGATCTTAGGATAACTCTTGCTATGTAAAATTGGAAAAGACAAATCTCCTTCCAAAAGCTGTTCTGTAAATGTCACTAACTATTTGGCAAGAGATGGCATAATAATTATTAAGAAACAATTAGTCTAGAATTGTGCTGTCTCTTCTCATCTTCTAATGGTTGCATTACAGGATTTAAGAATGTAAAAGCCCTTTGACACATTTTGTAGCATTAGAGAATCTATTTTTATCCATTAAGGTACACTGAGTATAGGATTTTATGTCCTGTGAAACTAATAATCAGCAATAATTTATAGTTGATGACTACAGCTTATTTATTACATTTCCTGTGAACCTGCCTTACCATCTAGCCTCTCACTAGGTCACCCAACTGACCTGCCCATTTTTTTCACATGGGTGACAATATATCAAGCTATTTTTTCTCTTTGTACGTGACAGCTCAGTGCTGGGGATGCCATTATTCACAGCAAACTCACATTTTTTTTCTCTGTTCTCTATACATATTATAAATGCTTCACACAAGGTGAATATTCTGTTAAAATATCTGTTCATAGTTTTTAAACTTACTGTAACTTTGTTTCAGTTCTAGTTAACTGTATCCTTGATCTTGACAGATTAAAAGCTCTCACTTACTAACAGCTCTGCCTTACCAATTCCACATTGCAGAAAGTAGCTAAGTCTTTCATCTTTGGGGTTATATCTACAATGAAAATGATTATCATTATCACATTATGCAAGTGCTGTACTGTAAATATATAGCCTAAAAACATCTGTTTTTTGTAAATATGTATATTAATTTGTATCTCTTTGAAATTAGTATTTTCAATTTAAGTCACATTTCCTCAAAATGTGTTCCCAAGCTTGTGTATGTAATATAGCAAATCTTCATATAACCAATTAATATAAGCTGTTTCCATATCTCTACATGTGACTCCAATTTTGGCCTTACACTAGTCCACGTGGATCAGTAATCTAGTGAACAAAACATTCAGAATATATTCTACCATAAATTGAGTTTAAATTATTAATGTAGCATGTTCTTCTTCTTTTGGCTTTTCCCGGTTAGGGGTTGCCACAGTGGAACTCCGGTCCGCTAATGATTGGCAGCAATTTTTTTTACAGGTGCCAAGGTGCCAGCTCGACACCCAACCTTCAACGAAGTCATGCCCATTCTACGCATGTCTTTCAAACGCCACTCGACCGCGGGGAGGACATGCAGACTCCACACAGAAGGCACTCCAGCCGAGAATCGAATGGGTGAATCTCTTGCTGTGAGGCAACAATGATACGGCTAAAATCGTGAGATATTTCCCATGAGGATGTTTTGAATACATTGAAAATACATTCAGTCCACTCGAATGTCTATCTTGACAAAATACTCTATGAAATAATAATCTTGTGAGTTTTACAAGAAGCCTTAACAGAAATATTAAGCTAATTTCAAAGGTTCTACTTGCTTTTTTGGAGCATTTGGAGCATTTCTTCCCGGGCCTCCACTGAAAACAGGCTCTGTGGAACCTAGTCGGACTTTCCCGGTCAACAAATGATAAATAAAATAAATAAAAATAAAATAAAATAAAAAAATTTTCTGATTTGGCTGACTTTTTGCATGATTCTAAAACTGGATTACAAGTCTAGTGTGTGAATGCATTTCCTTCTTTATTAATTTAGAAGATATTTGAGTATTTAGTAAATTATCATTAATGATGCCAAGTGATGCATAACATAACGAAAAATCTCAGTGATGATAAAGAAAAAAATCATGTAAACAAAGTGATTACAAATGGAAACAATGTTACATTTGTGATCACATGACTAAATGACAGCATCCTGTGAAACCCACTCCCAGTCATTGGTTATTGTTTAAATACCCATCCAGTTAGCTTGATCACGATTAATGGAATAAAATAACATTGCTTAACATGCAGTACTTTTGGCCATCAAACAATTTAGCAGTGAAGTAACCTAGAGACTGGCTGACAATGTATCACTTGAAGTATGCATTGTTGTAGGTGGTACTTCGATGTTAAGTATTTATTTGGATTGAACAGTGTGTGCATATGACTGAATGTACAAAATGTACATGAAAATGAGGAAAAGTGATGAAACTGGAATTTGGTAACTTCAACTGATGATGATCATTGATGCTGTGGAAGTATCATAGGTCTCAAAGAGACAGCTCAGAGATAACAGTACAGTGGATGTCAGATGTGATAGAGAAATGCCTTTCTACGTTGTTACTGACCAACAAGGATATATGTTGTTTAGGGTCTCACCTCAGTGATGTGCAGAGTCCTGCCTTTTTCAGTTATCCACATTGTGATGTATGTATTTTAGTCACTTATCCGAATCATCCACATTGCAGTGCATACATTTTATTCATTAATCTGTACTTCCTCATTTGGTAGTATCAATTGCCAAACAGATGTGCCTTATTTTGAACATATTGTGTTTGTAGTCCTGCACTAAAAGACACAGTGCAGTACAGTGCATTGTGTGGATCAATACCGCAGAGGTTATACATACCATTGTGTGGATCAATACCACAGAGGTTATACATACCATTGTGTGGATCAATACCACAGAGGTTATACATACCATTGTGTGGATCAATACCACAGAGGTTATACATACCATTGTGTGGATCAATACCACAGAGGTTATACATACCATTGTGTGGATCAATACCGCAGAGGTTATACATACCATTGTGTGGATCAATACCACAGAGGTTATACATACCATTGTGTAGATCAATACCACAGAGGTTATACATACCATTGTGTTGATCAATACCACTTAGGTTATACATACCATTGTGTGGATCAATACCACAGAGGTTATATATACCATTGTGTGGATCAATACCACAGAGGTTATACATACCATTGTGTGGATCAATACCACAGAGGTTATACATACCATTGTGTGGATCAATACCACAGAGGTTATACATACCATTGTGTGGATCAATACCACAGAGGTTATACATACCATTGTGTGGATCAATACCACAGAGATTATACATACCATTGTGTGGATCAATACCGCAGAGGTTATACATACCATTGTGTGGATCAATACCACAGAGGTTAGACATACCATTGTTAATTTGTTAACATGGAAAGTGAACGGGTCCATCTGACCCCTTTTTCATTCATGAATCAGGACACAAAGACAAGGATAAGTGGAATATATATGGATATATAATATATATGGCTGCAGTCTTTAATCAAACAATATGTTTCTGGAAGATGGAAGATAATAACAGCAGTTGCAGAAAATTTTGCAGTCAGAGAGAATTCATTTTCAGCACAATGACCAGAGATTACAATTGAATCTCAGACCATTCAGCTGCAAGCAGAAATCTTAACTACTAAGCCAATATGTTGCTATATAATATAATCACATCATCCTGTAGGTACTGCTGATTAGTATGTCATGTAATGTGCTACAGGACAGCTGCAATCATGATTTCTGGATATTTACAGTTTTCTAGTACAGACCCCCCCATCCAATCTTTAAGAGGAAATATTTGTCATGGTCCTGGTAGAAAACATTTTTTTAGACTGTACCATTTGGAGATTAGGCTTTATGCTTTATCATCCTAGTGTTTTTGCTGGATCCCATTTATAACAGGCATGTTCAGAATTAACAAAGAAGACCCTATTGGGTGGGGCATAAAATCCTTCCTTTGACAGAAAAGTGTCTATATATTCATAGGCAAGTCAGACACAGAAAAACAGTACAGTTCAGAACCATACTCACTTTGGTTAGTGGATCTCTCAAACAGTAACCCATAAAGCCATCAATTCCACACAATTCAGGCTATGTATTTGTATGTACCATAACTAAACAGTGAATCACATAAGTGCACAATCGCAACAACACCTTCGTGACTAAATTGCTCCCTTCTGAAGTGTCGGCACTCATAACACCGAATAGCAAAAGAGTGAAAAAAGGCCAAAAATGCAAGAGAAGAGTGGAGTGACACAGTGGCATAGGGGTGACACAGTGGATAGCATTGTTGCCTTCTGGCAAGAAACTCCCTGGTTTGATTCTCAGCTGGGGTGCCTTCTTTGTGAAGTCTGCTTGCCTTCCCAGTGTTCTCATTGTTTCCTCTAGGACAGTGCTCCATTTTTCCTCTCACATACCAAAGGCATGCAGTAAGAGGATTTGACACTCTAGATTAGCCATAGGTATGAGTGTGTGTGTGTGTGTGTGTGTGTGTGTGTGTGTGTGTGTGTGTGTGTGTGTGTGTGTGTGTGTGTGTGAGAGTTTGTGGAGTTTGTGGTGTAGAAGAACTACCATAGCTGGGCTAGGCAGCTGATGGTGTAAACCTTTGCTCTAGATGGTTGTCACTTTTGAAGTGACACCCAAACCCCATGTGTGCAAAAATGGGGAAAAGAGGTTGTGGAAGGATGGAAGTGTGAATAACAAATCCCACACATCTAAAACTTATATAAACCAACTACAACATTGCTAGACCTTGAAGGAAAAGGGAATATCTTGAGAAATAGCAATCTTGAACTTAGTATATGTACTCCATTGTTTCAGCCAGTTAGTCTCCACATTAATGGATTAGCTGAAGTGAGTCCCAGGATTTCAAATGGTTTCCACTTTCTTGTGTCACTCAGAGCTCACAACTGATGCTTATACTACATGTGAAGTTCTGAAGCAAGCCCTGCTTCAGTCATTACAGCCTGCAAAAGCAGTAGCAGAATTCATTTCCATGCCTGCTTTTGGAAATGCCACTATGGAAATAAATAACAGTACTACACTGCCAAACAATCAGCATCTGCCAATCTCACCCTCATACACCTTGCACCCATGGTGGCTGCCTGCTGTGCCCCACCCTAGCTATGCTTCTGCTCCCTATAGATGATATCTGCTCAGAATGTGAAACCCAAAAGACTGTTCACATCCTGTCATACTGGTTAAACTCAGAGTGGGACAAAGTGAGTGTTGCATTTTTCTCACCTTCTCCCTCTTTTCCAAGTTTGAATGATCTCAAAGAGTCAGTATATATTGTTTTGATTAACAACTGCACAAATCTTTTGAGGCACATGTCATTTAACAAGACATGATTATTAAGTAACCCTCAGTTGTTTATTACATAATTTATAAACTTTTTCTTACTTTGTGATGTTTGAGTTACCCTATGTAATTTGCTGCCTATTAAATTATGGACAAGGAAGAGACCATTAACATATTCATAATTTATTTGAAGATGAGGCAATTTGACAATAGTTGTTTGCTTTGTGCAATGCATAGCTCACTGCGCAGTAGAAATACAGGGTGATATAAATAGTCTGGGGCTGGACAAGTGCATAGTGTGCATTTGCAGACAGCAGAGCTACAAATAAGGTCAGCATAACTTAGTTGCATTGAATATGGAGACGCTAAGCAATTTCTGTAATCATGCCCTTTCTTTGTAAATGTGCAATTTCTGCAAAGTTCATCTTTTTGTACATGTAAATTATTTCATGAAATCTTAATGGTATGTGTTTTAGCATACTGCAGGTGAGCATGTCTGAGCACAGTCATGCTAAAAGCATTATAGAAAATCTGTTGACTGTGCAGCAGCTAAAAGTGTTTTTTTAAAAAAAAGTTAAAGGTGGGGTAGAACTCTTTCATAAAAGGGTATCCTTTTGTAGATACCCTGATGGTTTAATTAAAGAATAGACAGGGGATGACAGAACACATTGAAAAAAGGGGAGACAAAACAAACAGGCAAACACATAAGGGAAACATCAAAAGGGTCTGAGCTGGCAGAAGTAGTAGAGGATGGGCACTATGTTTTTGTCCAGACTACCCCCCCCCCGCATCTTTGTAAGGAAGTAGTGTGGGTGGGAAAGAGGGTGAAAGAGAAATGGTAAGGGAAGAAGGGCTGAGGAACTCCATCTATGTACCCCGTCCACAGAGCCTCAAACATGTCCACTGCTAGATGGTGTTGCAATGGAGGTCCCCAGTGTTGAGGGGGTATGATCCTGTGCTGGCATGGTGGTCAGCAGCAAATGGGCAAGAATGTATTCTACACACTGAAAAGAGACTTTGGCTGGCATAATTCTCCAGTCCACTACCTCTTCCAGTATGTCGTCAACCAAACTCTGAAGTCCCCCTTCAGTGCGGCTTGCCAGGCTCCCACGTGATAGAGTACCACTTGTACAGGTCTGGCACCTTGACTCTGACCACGAGAGAACATCCCTGGCCAGGCAGAGGTTGATCTCTCCCTAGCCTGGTCTGCTCCTGAGGGATTTGAACCTGTATAAAAGAAAAATAAAATGGGAAAGAAGCAAAGTAGCAAAGGAAAAGGAAATGTATAACCAAAATAAGTAAAAGCAGAGACAAAAAAGATGTGGAGACAGACAAACGAGAAAAATCACAATAAGTCCACACAATATTGTTGTAATGCAAGGTAGCAACTCAGTCAACCACTGAGAAAAATATCTTTATTGAAGTTCAGTTGTGCATGAGAAGTGCTAATGTGTACAGCTTGTGGTAGTGATTGGGGAAGTGCTTATGTAATCGTGGCGAATGTGTAAGAGCATTGCTTACGCATACTTCTGAGGAACTGAAATGGCATGGGATTTTTTTCTTTTAGGTTTTTTGTTTCAGTTTTGTACTTTTCATCCATATTTCACAGTACACGGATATCAAACATGAAAGAAATAGGTCCATAGGTGCATAGGATAATACTAGGCTATTGGCCTGGAGGCCCTTATAAGCCTAGCCAGGAATTTTGCCCATGTTACCTCAAAGTCAGCACCTGTTTCCCCTGTCCAGCAGGGACACAGGTGGGATCCCAGGGGTATATTTTCTGTTTCCCATCCATTCATCCAGGTTCCTTTCAAAGAAGGCTAGAGAGATACTCTGCTTGACATAGAGAGGGAGTCTATTCCACAGACAGCGGAGTCTTTGGGATACAAATCTATCCCTCCAACAATCACTAAGTACGGCAATTAGTCATGGTTAAAAATGACAGTAAAACACATTTTCCTTAATCTGTTCCTGTCTTCATTTCATTTCTTTCAGCTGCAAAAGTATAACAGCTGTTGTTTGCAGGGTTACCACTGATATCAGGTTTAAAAACATTCCTGTCTATTGTTTATGCTACTCTGAATTATGTCTAATAGTTTGTACTATGCTTAGTTAAGTAATGAAAATCTTATGAACTCCTGTTACTCTTACCAGCAGATTCCATCAGGGTATTTCTCCTTCACTTCTCTTCTGTCATTAGCAGTTATACTGGATCTCTTCCTCAGCTAGAAGTAAAAGAGAGAACGATGATCTTGTTTATCTGTTAGACTGTATTCCACATATACACATCTGATTTTTCCCTGTAATAATTTGTTTTTCTTTTATTTATCCTATCTGATTATAACCACTGAATGCATATATGTGTGTATAATTAAAATACAGTAGTTAAATATTCTATTGCATTGTTTATGGTACTATAGGAGTATTAATGCATGTCTGTCTTTTGTTTCAAAAAAATCATGTACACTCTTTGGAATGCCCAGACTGCAAATGCTGAAATATGCTCTCTGAAAGGTTATGTGTTACTCATTATTTCAGAAAGTAACTCACTCTCCTCTTCCCCAATAGTCAGTCTAACTAGAGTGTGATGTCATTTCAGCCACCTTGTACATGCAGCAAGAAATACTTATGAACAAGTTCAGCAATTATTTTTGCATATATCTAGTTACCTCTCACAGAAACTGTATCTGGTTGTTGTTGTGAATTTCGGCTTTTCCCGGTTAGGGGGTTGCCACAGTGGAACTCCAGTCTGCTAATGATTGGCAGTAGATTTTTAAGTGCCGAGTTGCCAACTCTGATGCACAACCTTCAATGAAGGTACGCCCATTCACGCATGTCTCTACACAGAAGATGCTCTAGCTGAGAATCGAACAGGACGTCTTACTGTGAGGCGACAACGCTACCACAGCACCACCACGGCCTTACAACTTTTTCAGTGCAATGCTACAGAATTCTTTATATCTGTAACTGCAAGGTTTATTTCATAACTGCATTACTGACATCTAAACATTGCTAAAACAATTACAGTTACCTGCACAGATTATTTTCATATTCTTGACTGACATTTTCACCTATTACTGTAACCTTTTAACACCAGCATTTTATCTCTGAGATGAACAAATGGATGTCTGACTACATAAAAATGATTCATTATTTTTTATGCTTTTCAGATATATCTCTCAACTGTACAGATTTGTACAGATTGTCCAGATTTTTGCCTCATAGTTTTGGCCTGCATCTCATAAAATTGTGGTTTTCTGGCAAATTGCTGGCATATCATGGAGGGCTGAAGTCAGACAATAATTACAGACAAGTGAAAGTCAGACTTCATATCCTTCAGAAAATTCATTCTAGTGCAACACCTGTTATACTATCAACTTTCTAACTTTGTAAGAGTAGTATTTAAAAATTGTCCATGTATTTGACAGCCCCCCCCCCATTATTTATAACTTTGCACAGATTTCTTGCTTTAAGAGGTTGAGAGATATGGTTTTAAAATGTCACCTCAAATACATATTTGCAGATAAGACATCTTAAAATTGAAGTACGTATACCTGCACATGTTTTTCTACCCCCATTTTGTGCTAATTTATACTTGTACAAACCCACTTGTTCGAAGTACTGAAACTTCGAAAACTGACTACGGAGATCACAATACAGCGCGGAATGGGAATATACCCTTTTCCTCGCTGTAGTGCGATCTCGGAGTTGGTATATTTAAGTAAGGGGTGGGGGGGCACAGCCACCAAGATGGGGGGTGCAGGGGGGACTTGCCCCCCCTACAAAAGCATGTTTTTGTTATATTGTTTTTATTTGTGAGGTGATCTGGTGCCTAGACTTCAGCAAAAGTGCACTTTTGTTGAAGTTCACTTAAGCTGAAGTGGGGGTTCTACTTTTCGTTTTCGGTTAAGTGACAATTCGTTGTAAAGTAGTAGACCCATATATATATATATATATATATATATATATATATATATATATATATATATATATACATATGTGTCTGTGTGTGTGTGTTCATACCTCTCAACATCTTAGAACAAGAATTCTGGACAGAGCTATAAATAATGGGGGACAAAGGCCCAAAAATAAGGACAATTTTCAAATATTGGTCTTGCAAACGTAGAGTGATGATAGAATAACAAGATTTATGTTAGCGTGAATTTTGTGAAGGGTATGAAGTCTGAAACTGAAATGTCCGTCATTATTTTCTAACTTCAATCTTTATTGACTTATCAATATTTTGCCTGAAAATCACAGTTTTATGAAAAATGAACCAAAAAATGTGAGGCAACAGTTTGGGTATTTTACGAAAATCTGTACAGTTGAGAGGTATGGCGTGTATATGTATGCGTGCATATACATATATCTTTATATATGGATTAAAAACTTTACTTACTATAAAACTCTGGCCTTCTTGCCAGAACCTGTCATCATGTGGCATCACCTTGACCAAACCCTTTTTTTTTTACATACATAATCATTACACAAGGTATTGATAACATTGGCAGGCTTGATCTAACCAAAACTGCTTTGTCTCACACTTTTTTTTTCTTAAAGGGAAGCACTTACCAGACTATACAAGTAGTAATGGATTATTTCTAAATATATCTAAAACAAGTTGCCAGTAATATTTCTTCATAACATTTACATTTTTTTCTTATGGCTGACTTTAACAACATTTGGTTTCATGCATTGAAGTGCGACTTATTCCATTTTTTTAATCACCTTTTCTTTATTTTTTTAAGTAGGTAGCAGAGAAAAAATTGTCAATACTAATGTAATGAATTATTTATATGACTTTTGTATATGTATTACTTAACATAGTGTGACATACAGACTTGGATGGCCAGGGATTAACCTTCAGATTCATTGCAACCTGACATTAAGATGACTCTGTTTTGAATTTTACCAGTATATTTTTACAATGGCTAGTTTTGGCCAAACAGCAAATGTTAGAGAACAGCTTAGCATTGTTGCGGACTGCTGTAGAGTTTGTAAACATCAGCATGTCCACAGCTTTTCAGATTCGTTCATGCAGTGTGTTACGCTCATTCATAGTCCGTGAAAATATGGAATATGGAGATGTGCTTCATATTTATGTTATCCCGTGATTCAAAGACATGCATATAAATTAGCCTAATTTGCATATTAAATGTGTAAATCAGCCTAAATTAATGCTGCAAGGTTAAGCTGCACTGTACTGATTTGCTAATAGCCGAGACAGACTTCAAATTACTTAGGATAACTCAGATATCACAAAATAAGAAAAAGCTTATACATTAATTAATAGTTACTAACAGGCCAATTTACATTTGTTATCATAATGTTTTAAAGGTCATTTCAAATACATTTTGAACTGTATTGTTCTTTAAAACATAACATTGAGTGACTGATTAAGTATGGGGAAGTGCTTGTAAGTTGTTTGACGTGGTGCTGTTCACTGAAAATGTCATAAGTGAACAATACAGCATTACAGAACTTTTGTATTTTCCATAGATCAGAGAAGTGGGTATTGCAGCTGAGAATGTGTACTGTGCAGAGGACAGAAATGCAGATGTGTAGTGGAAGTGTTGGTCTGCCACTGTTAGTATGGGAGGAATACCTGACAATGGCAGGCAGGGCTGCATGGTTAATGTAGCTCTAATCACTTCTGTCAACATCGAATAAGCTGAAGTTGTGGTACACTTTGAAATCACATTTCTGTTTGCTTATTTATATATTTGTGTTGCTGCCAGGAAAAGCAGGCTTGTAGTTTAGAGCACAACTGCTGATGTCATGCAGACAGTACTGTGGCAAGTGTCTGACCATAGCTGTTTCATTTATTTATTTATTTATTTATTTATTCCCGTGTAGTACAGATGGAGATGAAAGGATCCAAGCATAACCGTGATAACGATAACTTTAGACATGAAGAAAATCATGGCAGCACTTAGGACATATGGCAAACTGATGTTTGGTAGAGGGGGACCCTGGTAAGCTGAGAGAAGCAAAGAATGGAGCCAAGTAGTTGTTGAAATCAATGCAGTTGGAAGCAGAAACAGATCTCTGGCAGAGTGCAAGAAAAGGGTAAAATGATATGATACCATGTGCTAGAAGCAAGGCAAGTCAAAATGCAATTTCCAGGACCACTCCATGGGGAGGGGCTCTGACTCTTATTAAGTTAACACCAGATGATGAATTCCTTCTCGCTATCCATGGGGATGACTGTGATACAGAAGATGGTGCACTGGGAATAATTAGAGATGTCATGGACATTGTTCCATCAAACCAAAATTTGCAGCACCATCTGCATTCATCAACTCCTGAAGGTTGGTTTAAAGTATACACCTTTTAAATGTTTAACACTGAATGTTGACAACAGCGCTGCAACTGAAAACGCCACAGTTCATTATTATTAGAGCAACCTTGTACATCAGCAGCTAATGAAAATGAAGGTAGACTTCATGGCAAGTGTCACACCCCCCAAGCACGCTATGCCGTATGTTGTTGCGCTGCTACTAATCTGTTGCAATGATTTCTTTTACAGAGTCAACATCAGAAACAAACAGTTCAGCTGTACTGAGCTGATAATAAATATGGGTGAAGTCAGCATCTGAATGGGTGTTGCTGCTGCTGCTGCTGCTGATGATGATGTAGTTGTATTTATGAGGCAACCTGAGGGAAGTGGTAGGCAGTTACCCAGTGTAATGGCAGGGTCATACTTGTGATGCGCAAAAATATTATATTTGGCTTATAACTGAAAGGCATAAAATTTGGTGTTAACTGATGGTATGTAAAAAAAATAGAAATAACTTGATTAAAATATATGATTCTAAATGCTCTTTAAAAGGTGAAGAAAAAGAAACAATACTATGAAATGGACATGTTGGCTCATTGCTATTGTGATTTCTTATCTCACTGTAAGCATATGGAACGGTAGTGAGTGTATCATTGCTTTTTGGCCCAGTGTTAAGTTACGTAATTAACAGATGTACATAGATTTCCCTCATCCCCCTCCTCACAGCACAATTGCATTAAAACACAAATTTACAAGACTGAAAATTCAGAATATAATTAAAGTAATAGCTGGATTGACACCTCAACTCTTCACTCCCAACTACAGCTTATTTTCATTACACAGACATGTTAATCATAAAATATGTCACAGTAGTTCCACATCAAATGAATCATACACATCTCCTATTGATAGGCCTAGTAACATTGCAACTGATATGAATGGTGAGTTGCTATGAGAACTGTAAGGTGAGTTAGTCTGATGGTGTGATCTAGTGGAGGAAGATGATCCTCCTGTCACTGACCTGACGGGGCTTCCTGACCATGACCTTGACATGAAGCATGATGTGTCAGTATCATGTGATCTTCCACCTCATATCTGGACAGTCCTCATCCCCTTCCCTTGGTAAAACTCTTGTATATCCGAACCAGTGTGTGAATGGAGGTTGTAACTGTTGCCTGGTGTGTTACCATGCTAGGCATCAGTGACATCACAGCATTACCCCTGCTCTCTGTTAATGCAAAGTACTGTTTTAAATCTTCATGCATGCCCTGTAGGACCCAAACCAATTCTGGCCGACTCTCTGTTTCACTGGTTTGAGCTCTAACTATGTCACAGCACATACCTTTTTGTACAGCCAATGCTTTATGTGTTTCCTGATGTAGTTCAAAATAATGTCTGCACTTAGCACCTCTTTGTAATGTTGTCACTGTGGGCAATGTGGCCACAGACTGTCTGCTTTCATCCTTAGACTGTTTTTCAGTCTGTAGAGACACTGGTGTAGTTGTGTAGGTTTGCTCTTGGTATACTCATGTAAGTGAAATGTCAGCCTGTGTTTAACTTTGTGATGCATCGTCACTTTCTGTAGTTACTAACATGTTGTGAGGTGAGAGAACACAAGAATGCTGCTGAAGAATCAGGGGTACTTTACCGTTATCAGGGCAACAGGTGTAATGAGCAGTCGCATAAATTTTAATTGTTGCTATAAACGTAGTTGATGTAATGCTTTTGCATTATCATGCATTTTCTGAAGGATATGAAGCCTTAAATTCAAACTTATGTTATTGTTTAATGACTTCAAGCCTGGGTGATTTGCTGCTAACTATAGGGTTACCACTTGTCCTTTGCAAGTCTGAAATGCTTAACTGTCATGTAGGAAGTACAGTAAGCAACTGAAATGCTACAAAAATCAGCTTTTATTTTGGCAAAACAGTCATGTCCATTGTACTGGCCCAGGGTATGTTTTGTCCTGCAAAATCTCATGTTTCTCCAAAACAATATCACATTTTGGCTTTTTGAAAATATGACAGTTCTAATTAAGCTCTAATGAGGAATACACCCAGGAACACGAGTACAGTAATTTGGGCATCTTTGAAAATGTGGGCATTGGAGAGTGTCGGCAGTATAAGATTTGGAAATGCAAGCAGTTTAAATATTGCACAGCAGCTGTGTTTTGTTCCCTCACAAAATATTTTTTGAGGGAGAGTATGTCTTGCATTAAGTCGTGCAAACATCCGAAAGATGTGAACAGTATGTATTTCAGAAGGACAGAGTTACTGGAATGTAGGTAGAATATGTATTGAAAATGGCTGCAGTCAATTTAAAAATAAAAAGATATTAAATGTCACAGACAGAAGAACTCTTACTCCCAACTTTTTTCCATTTCGCGTTTGACACCTCTTTGGCTGTTGTACTCAGAAGTCGTTATTTACGGGGGGGCGTGGCCAAGGATGAACACAGGATAGCAGCAGATTTCTTCAGCTCCACCAATTTCATTACACTGACAGGAATTAATTACTTAAAAAAATAATTTTTGAAGTAATTTTCTTTTTAAACATGTTTGTTTTATATAGTTCTTGAACTATATCTAAAAAAGAAATGAAATTTTAACAATATTCCTGTGAGAAATCACTTTGGAAATTTTCCTGTCAGTTTATCAGTCTGAAATGAGTTCCAGTAAGACAAATTCTCAAGACTCCAGCATCAAGAAAGAACTTCAGTCTCTGATAACTATAATCCAGCAACTTACTGCTAAGATGGATAAAATGGATACTAAAATAGATACCTTCATAGAAAAAACTACAAAACAAATAGACTTGTTACATATAGACCTGCAACAACAGAAGATCCAGATGACAGGCATAGAAGAAGCTGTGAATGACATGGAAAATAGAATCCAAGAAGAGGAAATCAACATTGAGTTTCTGCTGAAACAAAATACACATTTACAAACAAAGCTGGATGACCTGGAAAATAGATCTAGGCGCAATAACATTAGGATTTTTGGACTGCCAGAAAATATTGAAGGTAACAATATTACTTCTTTTTTAACAACATGGCTCCCTAAAACTTTAGACTTACCAGAAGCATTATCTTTTGGTATCGAAAGAGCACATAGATCTATAGCTAATACTAACTCTAACAAAAACTATCCTAGATCAGTTATAGTTAGATTTCTATCATCTTTTGATAAAGAGATGGTTCTTAAATCTGCTTGGGCTAAAGCTCCTGTTAAGATTAATGAGACAACTGTGCGTTTTGACAATAACTATTCTTCCTTGGTAATAGCTAAAAGAAAGGTTTTTCTGCCACTAATAAGGGAGCTTAAAAAAGCACAGTTTAAAACATACCTTCTGTTTCCTGCCAAGCTAAAAATCTTCCTTCCTGATGGTCCTAAAATTTTGATGACTTAGACTCTGCTTTACTGTTTATCAAAAAAAATAAGATTTTGGATAAAATAGATGAAATGGAATGGGCTAGTCCTTCATTAAAGAGACTGGCAACTGAAACTTCGTGGAAGACTTCAGAGAAGAAGAGACTAAAAAACAAATGATTTGTTTTATGTTTTTTTTTTTCTTTTTTTTTTCTCTCATCATTTTACTTCATTATTAATCTTTTTAAATATAGTTCCTGCATTTCCAGAAAGCCACAAATATTCTGAAAAAGATTTAATCAAAGTTATTCTCTGTGTTCAAAGAAATGTTTTGTTTCATAACCAGTCAAAATATCTGAGGAACTAATAACAAGCTATTATTCAATTTGTTTCTCTTTCTGAAAAAGAGAAGTAAGGTTAGTAATTTGATACATTTTTTTTTCTTTTTTTCTCCTTTTCTTCTTTTCTTTGTTTAAACAATGACATTCTATTTAGATTATGTAGTGGGTAAAGGGTGGGGAGGGCAGGAGAGAAGAGTAATGAAAATATGATTAATAGAATAATAACATATTTATTCCTTGTAAAAGTTTATATGTTCTTCAAATGCTATTCCTAATTATACTTTCTTGATTATACTGCTTATGCTTGTTTGTAAATAATCTGTCATGCTTTAACTAATAATAATTAGAACTAAATAATAGTAAATAATATGTTTTATTTTTAACTCTATTAATATAAACAGTAAGTAATATTCCATTGTATATACTTCTTATAGCTTTCTCTTACATTTTTTTATTTCTGCCTTACACTCTTTTATTTTCTACTCTCTTTTTCTTTTCTTTATTCTTTCTCTTTATTTTTTTTTCATATTAATATATAGAAATGCTTTTGATCATATAGACACAGTAAATAATAAGATTTGCATAAAAATTGAGTTGGGACAAAAATATTGAGTTTTATTACTTATTAATAACTTTGGGATTAATTTCACTTACATAGAGGCTGTAATAACCTGTAAAATACATTGCAAAGGTTTTGTCATGTTTAGATGCATTTACACTGCTAAATGAATGTTTGTCACTAGTTTTTAACAAGTTTCCACCAAAATGTTAAGGGAGACAATCTGGGATGTGGGCTACCTCATGAACAGTGTCCTCGAGTTGTTTCAAAAGCTTCAACTCTCAGAATTCTCACAGAGAAGCTGAAAGCAGTCAATCTGACCTTTGACCCAGATATCACACTGACACACTGCAGATTCAGGAAGAACACTCTACCAGGAAGTAGAACTGATGCAAATGCGACTATGTGAAGGAAAATGAACTCTTTAACATCTAAATGTGAGTTATTTTATATAATTACTTAAATATCTATGTTATAATTCATAAAATATGTCAGTTATAATGATTTTAAATGATGCAGTTTCTTGTAGTAAGTAAATGTCTTATTTTAGAAGGCATAGAAAATGAAACATTTATTCAAGTGTTTTTGAAAATCTACTTGACTGCAGCATACTAATCTGTGTTAAAAACTTATGTTCCAAACATATACATTACTATAACTCATTTAATTCATCTGATTGACAAGCATAAATAATTTTATAACTCTATTCTGGAAGAAATTGTCATGTGATATATTTTAAAGCAGTAATATAGACATACAAAATACAGATGGCTTTTTTTACAATAATGCAAGTGTTTCTGAGAATTTGCATAACTATGCAGTATGATTTATAACAATTTCTATAAATATAATATTTTATTCTATTGACAATAATGAGTATGAGTAAAATGCTCATATACAAGCAATTCAAGGTTTTTTTGGAAGCTGTTGACTGCATTTACATGACAGAAAATAGATGCATCTTAATATATGTAATGTCTGAACTATATTAGCCAAAGGTTTTGATTTAAATGAATGTTAGAACTTATTTTTACATACTTTGAATAAATTAATATGTAAATATGCCTTCCTTTTTTTTTTCTCTCTCTTTCTTTCACTCTCTCCCTCTTTCACGTCTTTTATTTCTCTCTCCTCTTGGTTCCTAATATCAAGATTATTTGAATGCTATTTGAATACAAGTGTATTATATTACATAGATGTATATAGTAGTATGAATAGTTTTTAAAAAAAAAAAAGTTTATTTTAGTTTATATGATGCTGTTTTACCAAATGTGTAGTCTTGTCTTGCTAGATAATTGAATTGAAAGCTGTTAATTTAAGTTAAATATAACCAGTATTAAATTGATAAGGTGGTAGCTGAGGTACTGCTGCTTAGGGTAGGGGGTTAACTTGAGTGGTAAATACTACTCTAAGTTGGAGTTTTTAACTCCAGGCTGGATGCAAGGTTTAATCCTTACATTATTTTCACTTGTTCATTGTTATATGTATATAGTTTTGACATCCACAATATATTTTGTACACTCATTGTCACTACAAACAAAATTGAATCCTATACAAAATCCCATAAGAGATTCAATAAATACAGCTATATTTAAAGGTACACCTAAAGGAGGAGATGTAACATTACTTATGTTGTTATTTGTTATTTTGATCATAAGATTCTTAAGTTTTAAAAATGCCAAATGACATCTTTAAAAGGAATTTCTTTAAACATTAATGGATTGAATAATCCATGTAAAAGGGCAAGCCTAATAAGATACATTAATTTACATAAGGCCAACTTAGTCTTCCTGCAAGAAACCCATCTCTTGAAAAAGATATTGATAAACTAGCCACAAACAAATATACAGTATTGGTTAGTTCAGAGCACACTCAGAAAAAAGAGGAGTGGCTATTTTATGGAATAAAAGTATGCCCATTCCTAAAACCATTAAGTCTTATCAGGATGACAAAGGAATGTTTTGTATGGTTACAATACAAATTAATGGGAAGACTTACACTTTAATTAATGTATATTGGATACCTGGAATTGGTATTAATACAGTGAAACATCATCTTGATAAGATCATATCATTCTCTATAGGAGATATTATTTTAGCTGGTGACTTTAATTGTATACTACATGAAAGTGATACTACCACTATAGGAAAAAGAAGAATTACATCTAATGCAAAACATTTAAATGATTTTGCTAATTCTTATCATTTGAATGATATTAATAATCAGATAGATTCAAAATCATTACCATACACCTTTTTTTCTAACAGATACAAAACTTATTCAAAAATAGATAGGGTCTTTATTTCTAACCAGATGGTAACAGATTTAATTAATTCCAAAATCATTTCATGTCCTATATCTGATCATAATTAAATTGTTTTTGAATTCATTATAAAAAATACTCATAATGTTCAGATCAAAAGGATACCAGCATACTTAACTCAACTAAAAGACTATAAAGAATATATACTTTCAGAAGTAAAACATTTTTTAGACATAAATAATACTCATGAAGTCTCCATTGTCTATGTTTGGGATGCCTTAAAATCATATCTATATGGACAAAGTATCAGATGGTATAATAATAAAAGGAAATCTTGGGATAAGGAATTGTTAGATATTCAAAGTAAATTAGACTCTTATAAACATAATAATAAAGAAAATATTATGGACAAGAAAGTTATTGAAGAAATAAACAAACTAAATGAGAAATACAAAGAAATTTTAACTCATAAAGTCAAAATAACTTTAGAGAAATACAAGTTTTTGTCTTATTCAATAAGCCCCAAATACTTACATAGACTTAAAAATAAAACAAAAAGGTTGAATAAACAAAACCATATCAAAGAAATCTTTTCTCTAAGGAAAAGAAGAATGTTTCTAGTATACCAGAAATACTAGATGAATTTAGAAATCACTTTCACAAAATTAACCATAATAACATTAACATGGAACCTAAAGATAAAATAAAGGAATTTATAACCACAAACATGAATAAAAAGCTTAATAAACAACAGATTAAACTATTGGACAAGAGTATTTCATATACAGAGGTTATTACACAAATAAATAAGCTTAAATCAAACAAAGCACCGGGTAATGATGGTATTATACCAGAGATATATAAAATCCTTTCTAAAAGTACATATTCATTAATACATAAGGTTTTTATTTTGGCCCAAACTGAGTTAATAAACCCCCCCATCTTGGCAATATACATTTATTTCACCAATTTTAAAACCTAATAAAGATCCAACTAGATGTACTTCATATCGGCCCATCTCATTACTTAATGTTGATTATAAAATGTTTATGAGTATTTTTGCTGATAGATTGAAGACAATCATCGCCAGCATTATAGATATAGATCAGACAGGCTTCATTGTAAATAGAAATACTTTTGATAATATAAGAAGAACTTTAACATTAATTGATTTTGCAAATAGGAAAAAGAAAGATTTAACACTTATTAGTCTTGATATAAGTTCAGCATTTGATTCAGTAAGTTGGGACTATCTGTTTACCTTACTGAAGTGCACAAACTTCTCAGATGCATTTGTAAATCTAATTGAGCATTTATACAAAGGAACATTGGCTTATATTAAGGTAGGAACATATGTTTCACAAAAATACCCATTTTAAAGGTACAAAACAAGGATGTCCACTTTCTCCACTATTATTCACTTTAGTAATGGAGCCTTGGGCTAATTTGATCAGAAACAGTACTGACATAGAGGGTTTTGAAATAGATGAAAATACAACATCCAAAATTCAACTTTTTGCAGATGATGTTCTAATTACATCAGCAGGATCTAATTCTTCTATGCAGTCTCTATTTGATAAAATGATGAATTTTAAAAGTATTTCTGGTTTAATATTCAATGAAGAAAAAACTAAAATACTACCTATATATACACGAAAAAATATTCTCATTAGTGATTTTACTAAATATGTACCCAATTCAGGTCAGATAACTTATTTAGGTATAATACTATCTAAAGATATTAAATCTATTATATATAATAATTATAATACCTGTTTTCTTAATATACAGAACCTTTTTAATACCTGGAATAATATGTTTTTTACTATGGAGGAGAGACTTACAATTATTAAAATGATAATATTCCCCAAGATTTTATACTTTATACAATCAATAATGCTTCCACCTACAAAAATAATTATCAAGAAACTGAATACACTAATGTTAAATTTCCTATGGGCACCTAATAGACCTAGGATTGCATTAAAGAAACATACTAATAGCTGGTCTCAAGGGGGTATTTCTTTTCCAGACTTTAATTTATATACTATCTCTTCTATTGTAAAAGTTATTACTTTATTAATAGATCAGTCATATGTTGCAAAATGGAAAGATTATTGGGAGCTAATTAGTATGCACTTCATGAAAATCTCCTTAACACATAAAAATATGATTGTAAATAACTCCATGTTATGGTTACTAAAGGAATTTTGTACTACACCTATTACACCTAAACATATGGTTTGTTACCCATTAAATATTATTATTAGCTATCGTAACTTTATATTCATGCACCCTAAGTATAGGGAATGGAATTTTATTATATTCCCTATAATGTATACTCAGGGTATGCTTTTGTCATCTACTTCTGAAGGAACTCATTTAGCTATAGATAATGATCTAAAGTACTGGTATCAGTTGATATCTGATAATAAAGTTAAAAATCTAGATTTCTTAAAACAAGAATTTGATCTAAGAGAAACTTGCTGGTTAGAGGTTCAGACCTTTAGACAACATCTCATTAATAAAATAGATCTAATGTCTATAACAGTTAAAGAATCTATTCCAACACTGATTGATTACTTGATATTAAATTTACAACATAAAGTTTCTGATAAAGGTAAACTTTCATACATACATAAAATTATCAGACAAGAAACTTTTTACAGTGTAGATTCATACTGGAATTATTTCACTTCTATTAATGGGGACCCACCAAATCAACAAGATAAACAATATATATTGAATCTGCCTATAGAACTACGTCTTCCATTGTCTGGAGACTTTATACATGGAAATTTTTACATAGATCTTTTATACACCTTTGATGATGAATAAAATAAATAATAAAGATAATCTATGTAAGAGATGTAATGTAGAAATTAATGCTGACTGGGCTCATATGTTTTATGACTGTATAAAATTGAAAGAATACTGGAAGTCAATTAATGAATTTTTGCAGGCTCTTTTACAGATAATTTCATTATTTCTAAATCTCTTATATTATTCAACACATCTGTACCTCAAAGAGTTAAAAGGTTAAGCTTCCCTTGTTATGGTCTATTCTAGCAGTGGCTAGGAAAATAATAACCAGAAATTGGATTTCAGATACACCTCCTTCATTCAATGAATTTAAAAATGTTATGAATATAGTGTGCCATATGGAAATAAACACAATTAGGTCAAGAACAACTAGAAAAACATCTTATTATATTGTATGGGATAATTTACAAAATTTGTTAAAAAAATCCTAATTTCAATAGCATGGTATTTTAGTTTAATTAATTGATCTGATTGTAGTGGATGTCTTTGTAAATACTTTAGTTGTTTTGTTGAATGTTATAATCATATCTATTTTTAATTACTTGTATAAAATTGTTATGATATTTCTCTTGTATGTTAAAACAATAAACCTGTTTTGAAAAAAAAAAAAGTCGTTATTTACAAAGAGTGTAGCTGGTAGCACCTAGTGACAACCAAATATTGTGTCACCGCACTATTACAGGATTGATAGGTTGCGTCATTGACCATTTGATTGACACATGATATATCCTTATATTAGTTTGTATTTTGGTTTCCTATTTGTGAATGTGTAAATAACTAGATGCCCGACTACCCAATGATATGGCAGTTTGTGTTGTTGCCTGACTGTATGCAGTTCTCTGGTTGTCTTGCTTTCTCAAAGGTTATTTGTCCTCATCTCTTCCCTGTACTATGTGAGTTTTTTACTAAGCCTGTCAGTTTCTTCATACATCCCACAGACAAGGCTGAAGCAAACTGGTGTGTGTGTGTGTGTGTGTGTGTGTGTGTGTGTGTGTGTGTGTGTGTGTGTGTGTGTGTGTGTGTGTGAGTCCTGTAATAAACGGGGCCATGAACCTATCTAAGTTTAGGTTTTGGATTAATGTCCATTGAGTACTAACACAGCAATAGCTGGACGATCGTTATACTGAGCACTATGATTCCAAATGCTCATTGTGACTGTTGCCCCAATAGTGGAAAAATACCGAATCAGGTCACATGTTACTTTTTTGTAATTATGCATTTACAAAAAAAAAAAGACCAAGAGCTAAATATAGATGTTGTTTGGCATAACAGTAAAAAATGTGGTAATGTGTTGCAGTATTTTCATACAGCTTTTTCAAATACTATACTTTAACATAATGTTTCAATGAAAATAAACATTCTTTCAAGAAAACAGAAATGCAAGAGTTATAGGTAACTTCCAGCATCCAAGTTACTATCTAATTAAGATAATTAAATCAGGTCTAGAAAACTCATAGAAAGAATAATTTCCCTGAGTTACAGGAAAACCAAACTTAACAGAAAATCAAGAGACTACAGTTTTAAGTAGTATTCAATGTTTTTCTATAAACTCTTTCTGCCAAAATTGCTTCTGCAAAACCTACATGAAACCCCAGCAATTGTTCAATATATGTTGATGATTTAGATCCCTTTAATTAATGAGAAAGATTTTCTGGTAGAATGGAAAGTTTGCAGTAGGCATGTCAGTCAGAGAAGGGGAGTAATCCAATAACCAAATTACCAGACGTCTTACCTGAAGAGTTTTTCATGTGTTACCAAACATACAATCTGATTTTGTGTACAACAATGACAACTTGGAGACATTACTGGTGTTATACTTGTTTATCTAATTATGCCTGCGACTACTGCAGTAATTTAACACAGGCTATGTGATAATGCTCATCTAGTTAAAATGCATGCTGCTCGTGACAGTTGAAACTACCAACCCTTTGAAATGCAGCAATGTCAGAGTTGGTTGCATTAAATGGCTCAGTTATTATCCAATAACTCCAACAACTAAATGCAAGATGTCCAGGACTCTAGGCTGATGTAAATTCCATACACAACTGCATTTATTGCAAACAAAAGTTAAGTGCTTTCGTCCAAACAACCTGGACATCTTCAGAACTAATACAAGTTAATTAGCCTCTGATCAAATACCCAGAAGTTTACAGAATTAACCAATCACCAACAGTTTTAAAAAAATCCATTTGGTAACATTCATTAAAAAAACATTGAAGCAATAAAAATCCTCTGTTAATTATTGGTTGTTAAAACTAGTATTATATGAATAAAAAAATAAATAATGTCTAAAAACTTTCTTTAAGATTTGTACCAAATCTAAATTATAATCTTAATGCTCTAATTTTAAGTACAGTATTAATTGAAATGTAATCGTTGAGGCCTGGCTTAGATGCTGCATCTAGCCTCAGTTGCCAGGAAAGCTCCCTGTATTCCAAACAATGTTCCCATGCTACACCTCCAACATCATGTGAAACAATTTCCAGAATACCAAAATCAAATTTCTTGAACCCCTCACATTGAATAGAATGTCTGTATAAAGTATTATTATGATTGCCCTTCCTTACATTGTAGAGGTGTACATAAATCCTTTTGGAGAGCTTCCTCTCAGTTTTCCCCACATAAAATGAAAATCAGTGATTCCACAGGGCTAAATATACCAACCCTACTGAATTACAATCTTCCTTCTTAAATAAAACTGTTGTCTGTGTCACATTCTTTAAAGCTACTTGTTCTTTCTCAAGAATATATGGACAAAAAATTAAATCTACCACATTTCCTAGTCCCTTTCTTTATACAATGCTTCCTTTTCTCTAATAATTCCTTAATATTCAGATTTACTTTATGAATAAAAGTAGGTCTTCCTACATGTTGGTAAAGCTCTTGATCTGTTTTCAAAATGGCCCAGTTCTGTAAAATAGTGTTCCTAACTTTTTGGCTCATCCCATCATATTTAATCGTCATTGATTGCTGAAAGTTGTTGGAAATAGATTGCTTACTAGTGCCTACGCCCTTTAGTAAATCAAGTTGACCCAATATGCACCTAAATTTTGAACTCCTGTTGCCCAAAACTTCCTTTTTGCTAACTTTAGTAACTCCATGATGTACCCTCTTTCTGAGAACATAGAAATCAAAAAGTCTATTTTTTCTCTGGCAACGTGTCCTTCAAGGTCATTCTAGCTGCTCTAATAAACTGACCTTTCAGTAAATTCCTTTTACAATGCATGGGATGATCCTACTGGCAAAATGAAGATAACTGTTGAAAATTTTTCTTTCCTCTATATCCTAGACATTAAACTACTGCCATCCCAAGTAACGTAACATCCAAATAATGTATACTTTTTTCATTAGTGTTATATGTAAATCTTAAAAATTCCATAGTATAAGACAAATATTCCAAGAAACCTTTTATTTCAGTCGGGTCCCCCTTCCATATAAAATCGTGTCCAAAAATCTACCATAAAAGGATCAAAACATTGCAAACCTGGAGTTAAAATAATCTTTTTCTCCCAATATAGCATAATTAAATTAACAAAAATGGGTGCGCAAGCTGCCCCCATCATTACTCCTCTAGATTGCTTATAATATTCTCCTTCAAAATAAGGGTAATTGTTGGTCAAAACCAATCCCATTAGGTCCACCAAAAATTTAATCTCACAAGCTCTAAGCAAATGACTATCCACTAAAGAAAATACAAGGAGGAACCCAAGCGCCAAATAAAAAAGCCATGAAATACTGTGATGTAAAATAGCGTGGTAACTTGAAACAAAAGTGTAATGTACACCGGCACAGTCTTTAACATATGACTAGTTTATTTAAAATTCAGACACGTTTTCTTCTCTCCAAAGAGAAACTTCTTCAGAAATAAAACCAACATCTTAGGCAAAAACTTTTAAAAGTTCCGCTTAAGAACAATATCATATTCAAACCAATCAGCTGATCTTGGTAATTAAGCAAAGTCCAAGATTTAAAGAGAAATCAGAGAATAATGTTTAAAATTAAATACATTAATGATACAATGTAAGAGACCATCAAGGGTCTAAAACTTCAAAAACAGCACATAGTTTCAAACAATGTGTGCAAAAATAGCTAATACTGGTAAACCAAATGGTTGATATATAGGTATCACAATAAAGAGAACTAAGTGTACACCTATAGACATCCACCAGGATGATCGTTAACATTGGGTTAAGAAGGAGGAACCCAAGCGCCAAATAAAAAGCCATGAAATACTGTGATGTAAAATAGCGTGGTAACTTGAAACAAAAGTGTAATGTACACCGGCACAGTCTTTAACGTATGACTAGTTTATTTAAAACTCAGACACGTTTTCGTCTCTCCAAAGAGAAACTTCTTCAGAAATAAAACCAACATCTTAGGCAAAAACTTTTAAAAGTTCCGCTTAAGAACAATATCATATTCAAACCAATCAGCTGATCTTGGTAATTAAGCAAAGTCCAAGATTTAAAGAGAAATCAGAGAATAATGTTTAAAATTAAATACATTAATGATACAATGTAAGAGACCATCAAGGGTCTAAAACTTTAAAAACATCACATAGTTTCAAACAATGTGTGCAAAAATAGCTAATACTGGTAAACCAAATGGTTGATATATAGGTATCACAATAAAGAGAACTAAGTGTACACCTATAGACATCCACCAGGATGATCGTTAACATTGGGTTAAGAAATTAAAAATGAAAAAATGGAAAAATGACCTGAACCAAGTTAAAAATGCATTGCTAACATCACCTTTCCCCTTTATCTGCTCCATCACCCTTATGGCTTTGTCCCTAGATAATTCCTCCAGTACAGAACTCTCATCACTAGATAGGTTGTGAAAACTCACATTTTTATCCCTAAATATGGTATATATCGCCCTTTCACAAGCCTTTTCAAAGTTGAACAATGTTTTGGTTATGGGGGAAGGGTTATAGGTGCTTTTTTTTTTCTTTAAAACATGCCCTGTAGTGTAATTAGTATTGCCTTTTTTCAGAAAGGATAAATTCAATTTCCTAGTAAACAGTTTTAGGTCTAAACCTCCAAAATATTACTTTTGTATCTAGGAACACATTTAAACCCTTTTTCAAACAACCTAAAATAAGATATGTCCACCTCCCAATCAATATGATTGAAAATGTGAAAGCCATTGTGTGTAAGCATTTTACTTCCAAACGTGAATTCAATAAGGTCAGATGACGTGGTCAATAACCATTCTTGACTTCCCTCATAACTTAGCCTTTCCCCCTGAAGTGTGTTGTACCCCCCCAACCTCTGAGTTGTGTCTGATTGAATGTTTGACCTTACCCCCTGAGGTTCCTGATTCTCTCGGATCTCCTGAGATTGGGGTGGGGGGAACTGGTCACATAACCTCTCCCTAAAGGAACATGGTTAGATTCAGGATTCTCTTGACTTTGTCCTGTGTTTGTGTAAATCTTGTCAATAAATTCATTGTCACCCTCTTTATCATTGCCAGTGTCCACATTCTGACCTCCTGTTCCCCCACCTAAAGGAACAGCCTTTCCCTCTTTGGATTCATTACAATCTCTTAATATATTTTTTATCTTTTTTCTTTACAGTCTGTGCAGCTTGTTTATCCACAAACACAAAGATCATATCAAAGTTCTCTTGAAATTCTGTAAACAAAAGGTCTTGTGCAATAACTTGCTCAAGTGATATGACTTAATTCATTAAACTTTCAATATGTTCATTATTAAATTTAATAATAAACTCTAACAATTCAGACCCATGTCTATTAAATATTTCAGTCAAAGAAAATTATTCCTTAGAACAGTACCTGACCTCAAATGGGAATTTGTAAACTCTAAGCCCCTTTAGAATCTGTGTATATCTTAAACATTCTCTCAAATATCCATTTTCTATTTTTTAAAGTCCTAAGTTTCTTCAGTTTGCTCTAAAAATCCTTTAAATGTTGTTTTAAACTGACCTGCTTGTCATTCAAAGGCAAAGGCCTTAAAGAAAGGTAAAGTCCTGTACTAACCAACCTTTAAAGTCAGTTCTTTCCAAAACCACAGATTTTAACTGTCCATTCACATGGGTGTTCATCTAATTTGAAATTAGTCCTTTTTGATTTCTATGTTCTTAGAAAGAGGGTACCCCATGGAGTCACAAAAGTTAGCAAAAAATGAAATGTTGGACAACAGGAGTTCAAAATTTAGGTATATATTGGGTCAACTTGATTTACTAAAGGCAGTAGGCACTAGTAAGCAATCTATTTCCAACAACTTTCACCAATCAGTGGTGATTACATATGATGGGATGAGCCTAAATGTTAGGAACACTATTTTGCAGAATTGGGCCATTTTGAAAATTGATCAAGAGCTTTACCAACATGTAGGGGAAAGACCTACTTTCATTCATAAAGTACATAGGAATACTAAGGAATTATTAGAGAACAGGAAGCATTTTATAAAGAAAGGGACTAGGAAATATGGTAGATGTAATTTTTGTCCATATATTCTTAAGAAAGAACAAGTAACTTTAAAGAATGTGACACAGACAACAGTTTTATTTAAGAAGGGAGATTGTAATTTAACGGGCTTGGCATATTTAGCCCTGTGCAACCATTGCTTTTCATTTTACATGGGGAAAACTGAAAGGAAGCTCTCCAAAAGGATTTATGAACACCTCTATGATGTAAGGAAGGCCAATCATAATAATGCTTTATACATACATTCTATTGAATGTGAGGGGCTCAAGAAATTTGTTTTTGTTATTCTGGAAATTGTTCCGCAAGATGTTAGAGGTGGAGCATCTGAAAATTGTTTGGAATACAGGGAGTTTTCCTGACAACTGCAGCTGGATGAAGCATCTAACCCTGGTCTCAATGATTACATTTTACTTAATCTTGTACATAAAATGAGAGTAGCAAAATTGTAATTTAGATTTGGTACAAATTTTGAAGAAAGTTTTTAGACATTCCCTGGGATTCATGAAGCTTGCGCCAAGCACCGGAATAGTGTCAGCGATCTAGCGCAAAATATGGCCGCTGAGTGATTCAGGTACGAGCAGTTTCCACGTGCACTACCAGTATACACCAGAGCTGCACCACTCCCAGCGCATGTATACTAATTACCCCATGCACAGCAGTGTAGCATGCAAATGAAGGTATATAGCGATTCATGAAGTGGTGCAGGCGTAGCGTAAGCATGAAGAAATGTAAACCAAAAATAATGGTTTACATTTTGTCAAACATAAAATCAGAGCCATGAAAGCGGACCAAACTTACATATTATAATGTTAATATATGCCAATGGCTAAATATATAGCCAATGGCATAAAAAACATGCACAGCATATAAAAAATAACATTTAATGTCATGGCCAAACTAAAAAAAAGTAAAACTGCAGTGCATCTGTGCGCAAATGGGATCACAAGGAAAATATATTTAGATGTCGTAAAACTGCAATATAACACAATTCATGAAATCCCCATAATAGTCAATGGCATGCATGCTACACCACAACCATGGCGCAAGGGTTGCTAAGGGTCTGTGACAGTGTTCCATGCTAACTAGGAATTAGTAGTCAATACCATGCGAATGAGTCAAGTAATACTGAATCATAAACGCCCCGCCGGCGTAAGGATGTACCACACGGCGTAGTGGTACATCACCGAGGAGTGGCCTGGAGGTAAACATGACATCAAGAGAGGGGTGCGCCACCGTAGCTGTAAGCACATTGGATCATTGCTAATCCAGGTTGCCTGTTGCTAAGCAAAGCCGCAGGATAGGGGTGTGGAAGTAGCCATAGCTTTGCCTAGCTGAGAGCACACAAGGTAACCAAAGTTCATGTGAACGTGGATGAAAACATGCACGAAACCCAGTAAACAGTTGTGCGCAGTGCACACCACAGCTGAAACAGGAAGGATATGGGAAGACAATAAGGAAATGCTGCAGCATGGTAATTGGAGTACAAATGAGTAATTAACACCTAGGAACTCACAGTGGGCCATAGATAACAGCTAACAAGGCTGCTAGCAGCTACCTGCAGAACAGGAAAGGGGGGTGCCATACAGCAAAGAAAAGAGAACTGTCACAGCAGAACAAACTTGCAGTAGATCAGCTACATAACACATTTCCCAACACAATCCTGGGTTGTGAAAGTACAAAACAAGAAAGCCGGCAGCTAGATGCATGCCTGACAATGGGAGGGGAATCGGGTTGAAATTTGAAGTAAAGGGCAATAGATGAATCATGGCAGCCAAGTGTAAGATAACACCAAAGGCCCCACAATAGCAGTATCTGCTGTAAAACCAATAATTAAGATACCTTGCAGCTGGAATAGCACAAATACACCCAATTACACCAGCATCATCCATTGCACAATAGTATAAGGTGTGAAAGCCCGACACACACACTTGTGCATTCCCAGACACTCTGCACCATTGGTGTATACAGATGGGGAACTTTTAATATGTACATGTTAGGGGCTGCCATAGCTTTGATTCACCAGCATGTGTTGGAGACTGACAGTGGTGTGGAGGATGATGCTGACAACCATCTCAGGCACTGGAGGAGGAGGAGAGCTAAAAAACCTCAGCTTTGGCCGGCTAAGATCTAGGTGTATTCAAGTGGACGCATAAGAGAATTTAAGTACCTTTTATCTGCACTTTTTTCAAATAATACAGTATTTAAATTGATTTAATTGTGTTGCATGAATATTAACTCAAGTGGAAATTTTGACTCTGTTCTTCAGTTAGTTCCTCACCCACCCTCCCTGTTTCTGTTTTGGTGTTCATCATAGTGGCTTTGAAACTGCCCACACTCTTGTAAATTTGTGTTTGGATACTCCTTCTGGGCCCATCTCATTTGCTCACTCAACTGAGTGCAATGAGATCATATTCTGATTTCAGGCACTCCTACTGTGTACACAGAGAGCATCTGGGAAAGAGAACAAAAAAAATGTAAGCTTGTTTCCTGCCTTTCCTGTTAAGTGGTCTAGACTGTTTGTAGGCTTCTGAGCCCCCAAGCCCTTCTGTGTTGGAGGTAAGCCTTCTAGCTTAGTTTTGTTTCTTATAACTAGCCAGTTTTCTAGTTTCAGCACTCAAATCTGTTTCTTTGAACTCAGCACTTGTTCAGAACTCATTGTAAGCACTAAATAAGTTACAAATTACTACAGCACTCAACTTTCCTCACTTGTCTAGAGGAAAGCAGTTTTTAGTACTTAATAAATAAGCACCTATCTAGGCATGTCTAAGGATCAGCTCCCAATGATTTCTCCTGTCTACCTGATGAATCTGGGCATCTTGGGGCAATGCAGCAATTGCCTCATGTACACAGACAACCCTCTCTTCCTACCACCCAGCACTACAACCTGTGAGAGATGCACTTATATAGCCAAACTGGAAGCAAAGCTCTCTTTACCCAAGACTGGACTAGACAGTCAAGAGGAGAAGGTAAACACTTGCATCACACCACACTCATCACATAGTCCCTCAAAACCTACACCACCAAAACACACACATAGAAACACAAAACACACACCTACATTCACGGAGGCTCTCAATAAAAACCTGCCCAAGCATCAGGGACATCCAAAGCATAAACGCAAGCAAACGCCACCCCCCAACACAACCCAAATGACACATAGCCCACAAACTCAGTGTGCCACTCAACCACAGCCCATAAGGCATAACAACGTACCCAACACTCTAGTCATAGGTGACTCTATAGTCAGGCACACTGATATTCCACTCACTAGACTAAACAAGAAGAAAGTTACTGTCAGCTGCCTGTCAGGTGCCAGGATCCACCACATAACGCATGCACTCAGGTCACTCCACAATAAGTACAAATATGACACTATTATTGTCCATGTTTGTGTGAATGACCTGAGACATACCTCCCTGGACTACATGAAAAGAGACATGGAGGAGCTCTCCGATCTTGTAGCCCAGGCAGGTATGACCCTAACCCTGAGTAGCATCCTGCCATCACCCAGAATGATACCACAGTACAAGGACAAAATGATTGACTTCAACAATTGGCTAAGCTTCTGGTGTCATTCTATGGGGATCCAGTATTTGTCTGCCTGGGACGACATGATCGACAGACCACGATGCTTTGCCAGAGATGGCTTGCACCTGTCGCCCTTAGGATTCCGGATACTGGCTAAGGCTCTCACCACCCCTATAGTGCCTTTATAAGGCAAGGTTCAAATGACAAATTCACCACCATAACAGGTACAAGCAAGCAGAATCTGAGGGTAATGCTACTCAATGCTAGATGTCTAAACCTCAAAATGCACTCACTCGAGGCACTCCTTAAAATGGAGAACATTGACATCTGTGCTGTGACAGAGACCTGGTTCAAAGCTCCAGTGAGCACCCCTGCATTACCAGGCTACAATTCATACCATACCTTTCGGCCACCTAACCCAGAACGAAGACCTAAATGCGGAGGCGTGTCCATATTCATTAAGGATATCCACACCTCTAGGCTAGTTGCACAGCATAATGCATCCGAGATTATCCAAGTGCAACTAACTCTGGGCAAGACCGCAATCCAAATTGTAGCTTGCTACACACTCCCCACCAAGCCCCAGGATTCCCACTCCTCATTTCTTGATACACTGGAAAGTAATAGGGTACAACCCAACACCCTAATAATGGGCGATTTCAACAACTCCACCATTAACTGGGAAAACTACTCATGTACCAACTCTTTTGCTCAATGTTTTCTAGAATTCATAAATTCCAATGCCTTGGATCAACTTATTCACACCCCCACCAGGGGCAGCAATATCCTAGACCTGGTCATTACCAACATGGGAAACCGGTGTTCCACACCAGAGGTCAATTCCTTATTGGTCAGATTCGACCACAAGCTAATCAGCCTAGACATCCACATCCCACTCCCAACCCCAATTAGGGAAATCATCGTAACAAACTTCTCCAAAGCCAACTTCACACTTCTTAAGACAGAAGTGGCAAACTTCATGACACCCATGCAGGCGGACAATAGAGGTATGACTGCTGAATCCTACACAAATGCACTTTATAAGCACTTACACGAGTGCATGGATCATGCTATCCCTAGCAGAACCAAGATGATATCTTCCAAAAAAAGGAAGCAAATCTGGTGGTCCTCTGCCATAAACAAACTCTACAACAGAAGAAAGAAACTGTTGCAAAAATAAGTAAAATCCCATGACTGAAGGAACTCCCTGATCAACCTCAGTAAGAAGCTGAGATCCGTCATAAAATCCTCCAAAGCTAGTTATGAAAACAAAATTGCCACTGACTCTAAAGTCAACCACAAAGCATTCTATAGCTATGTCAAGAATCTAAATGGGAACACTCAGATCTGCTCTGAGTTACAGCACAATGGCACTAAATATACAGAACCAACTGATACTGCCAACATCCTAGCAGATAGGTTCAGTGCTAACTTTACCCCCCTCTCACCCCTTAGAGGGCCCATCTCTATACAGGAAGAATGCAAAGTTCATATAATCACGGCTGCACAGGTAAAAAACACTCCAAAGCCAAGAACACAGCATCCATGGGACCTGACAATATCCCAGGCTGTGTTCTACATGAACTACAGAATGAACTGGCACCCTACCTAAGTACCATGTTCAATCATAGCCTCACCTCAGACTTTGTACCCACTGAATGGTGCACAGTGACGGTTATGCCACTCCACAAAGGGGAGCCACGATGGACCCCAGGAACTACCGCGCCATTAGCCCGATGAGCCTGGTCTGCAAGGTCATGGAATGTATCATCATGGAACTCATAAACAAAGACATTGGTAATCTCCAAACTCTGGACGCTACCCAGTTTGGATTTGTAAAAGGCAGATCATGTCTCCTAAACCTGATTGACTTAAGCCATAGATGAGGGTAAAATGGTTCACACAGCTTATCTAGATCTCACCAAGGCTTTCAACACCATCCCCCACTCTAGAATTATAGATAAGCTCATTAAACTAGGTATAAATCCCTATGTCACAAGATGGGTTGCAAATTAGCTCATGGACAAAACCCACACTGTGAAAGTAGCAGATTCCAAATCCAATTTCAGACCAATGACAAGTGGAGTACCACAGGGTTGTCCTGGGTCCTCTCCTGTTTGGTATCTACTTCTCTGAAGTGCAGGCTAACACAGAAGGTCTTTGGCTAACAAAGTTTGCAGATGACTGCAAACTAGGAGCCAAAATCGAAACTCCTAACAATGTGGTCAAACTACAAAAGGGCCTCACTGAGACGGATACCTGGTGTCAAAGCCATGGCCTGAAGCTCAATGCCAAAAAGTGTATTGTCATCCCCTTTGGTAAAAACTCTGTACCCATGAACTACCACATAGCTGGTAGTCTACTTAATGCTGAAAATGTGATAAGAGACCTTGGGACACAGGTGGACAGTAGTCTCTCCTTTGATAATCACATTGCCACAGTGGTCAGGAAATCCTTCTACATGGCTCATCTCATCACAAAAGGATTCTCATCCAGAAAAAAAGTGGTCATTGTTCCCCTCTACTCATCACTCATTAGACCCATTATAGAGTACAATGCCCCTTTTGTATGTACCTCACAAGACATCTACAACAACTGGAAAGACCACAGAAATACCTCACAAAGAGGATTACTGGCCTCAAACAGATGTTCTACGCAGACCGTCTCAAAAAACTACAGCTTTACTCCATCGCATATCACCTACTCAGGGGCGAACTCTGCCTAACATACAAAGCTATGTCAAACCCAGAGCTGTTGGACATGTTCCACTTAAAGAAATCCCAATCCCTCCGAGCTACACTCTCTAGGGACCTAAACCTTGTCACCACAATAAACAGAACATGCTGGAGGGATAGATTCCTGTCCCAGTGACTTCCCATACTCTGGAACAGACTACCTATCTATGTCAAACAGAGCACCTCATTAGCACTCTTCAAGAAAAATCTTGATGATTGGATGGGAAATGGGAAATTCACCCCAGGGATCACTTCTGTGGCTCTGCTCGACAGGGGCAGAGGAAAATAATTTTCTTGGGTGGGGAAAGCCAGGTTACATTTTTTGGCTAGGCTTATATAGGCCGTAGGGCCAATAGCCTAGTACCTACCTATGAACCTATGAGTGCTCAGATCCAGGGTAACCAACCAGGGACTACATGATCTGGAGCTAGTAGAGCATTACAGGGTGGACAGGGACATCATACAGCAACTTGTTGAGCTGTGCCGACCATGCCTCAAAGCCAGAAGTAGCAGAGGGGAACCCATCCCAGTGGACATGAAGGTATGTGTAAGCTTGAGAATGCTAGCCAAAGGTACCTTCCAAAGGCCAACTGGGGGTATCATGGTGATCTTATAGACATCAGCATCCAGGGTACTCCACCAGTTCCTGGATGCCATGATACCACATGCCAATGAGCACATATACTTCCCCCGAATGCAGGAGGAGTTGGCCAGCAATATGCATCTCTTCCACCTTGTAGCAGACTCCCTGGAGGTACTGGGTGCAATAGACTGCACACACATACACATCAAATCACCACCTGGTGGACAGGGTAGGCGCTACATAAACTGCAAGGGATACTCTTCCTTCAACTGCCAGGTCATGTGCAATGCCCAGTACATTATCATGGATGCGTGTGCTGGCAGCCCTGGAAGCCATCACGACTCCCACATCTGGCATGCCTCATAGCTGTATCAGGTATTTGCCAGGGGGGACATCCTATATGGCCATCTGGTGGGGGATGCTGGCTATGCACTGGAACCGTGGATGATGACTCCCATCAGAAATGAACACACAGCCATGTAAGAACGCCATACAGAGGCACACACAGAAACCAGAATCATCATAGAGCATGTGTTTGGGATGCTGAAATCATGGTTCTGTTGCTTGGACATATCTGGTGGAGCCTTGCAGTACTCTCCAGGCACGTGTGCCCACATCTTCATAGTATGTGCCATGCTACAAAATATGACCCTGCGGAAACAGCTGCAGCAGGGACAGAATGATGAAGACCCTTACAGCCCACCACCATTGCCAAGGGACCCACAGGCACAGAGGGACTCAGACCATGAACACCCTGTGCTAGCCCCAGTAGGCAGACAGAGGTGTGCCCAGTATGCCCATGCCTTGGCAAAGAGGGAATGTATAGCACACACACTGACAGTGTAGGCACTCATGGACTGACACTCTTCTCCACCTGCACACACAGCAAACATGGATGGCACACATACACAACCACCTGTAAATTGTCATGTATAGGTGGTCTACTGTGTGCATCCTACATAGGTAGCCCTCAACTATTGTACACACGACCGCCATTGGCACAAGGTAAGTCAATACCTGAACAGTAAATTAAGCTATCAGCATGTGTCCATATTGTATGTAGAGGTTCATAGATACATAGGTAGGTACATGCCCAACTGCGGAGGCCACTCATAAGCATAGGCAAAAAGTGTCTGTTATCGCCACCCCATTGATTAACTAACTGTCCCTCTGGGGAGCAGAGCCAATCGCAGGATCCCTGGGGTGTATCCACTGTTCTCCACCCACTCTGCAAGGATTTCCTTGAGTGTTGGTGAGGGGTTTTGTATAATGTAATCAGGGATGTAGTTCCAAATAATGGGGAGTATCCCTGACAGGAATCTTCTCAGATATTTACATGTTACATAGTATACCTTAAACACAGCTTGCATATATAGGTAGTTCTCCACAGAATAATAAACATGTGTAACACACAACCGCTGAAATGTGCGTTAATCACCCTTGCACTACCAGTGCCTGCTGTGAGAGGTAAGATATCACTGCCAGGATTAGAACACACAACCATGTACACAATCTTCACAATAACATACCACTAAGCTACCTGAGATGCACCAATGGCAGTTGTGTATACTGACAGGATAAAACACAAAAGGTAGGAATATGTTGAAATAAGGCAAGCCGGCATGTACCCAATGAAAGGTGTATGTTTTTATATGTGTATATATATATATATATATATATATATATATATATATATATATATATATATATACATCATCATACATAGAGAGAGAGAGAGATATATCGATATATGGGGATATACATATATATGTAGATATATAGATAGGTTAACAACATCTACATAACTATGGAGGTACATATAAATGGGATACCTACCACATACCGACTGCTTTACATACCGATGCACATAATAATCCTGAGGCTTAAGGTCCGAAATAGCACAGTACCATAACACCAGATGCACGAGGTGTAAAATCATGATGTTAAGGAACAGTTAGTCAGTGTTTCTGGTGTTGCGGTTCAGGTAGGTTACTGTGTGTAAGTGTATTTCTTAGGGCTGTAGTGTGTGTAAGTGTGTGTTCTGGGTGTGGTGTGTGTTCTTAGGGGACTGTAATGTGTGGGTGTGGGTTAGCTTTGTGGGACTGTTTGCGTGATCTAGGAGATAGAATATTAAAGTGGAGGGTGTGGGGGGTGCATACACCTACATGTGGGGTGTAAGGGAGCTTGGCCACCTGCTCATACATAGTGTAGGATGGTTTGTTTGGATGTGGTGGGTAGCAGTGTGCCTGTGTGTGCGTGTGTGTGTTCCACATTCATATTACTTTCGCGAGTTACTGTCGCTGTCAGTAATGTGGGGTATGGGAGTCTGGGCCCGGTACTGTGTGCATCGGAACTGTGTTGTTTCGGGATTTCATAGGTATCGCATATACAGCGGTTGAAGTGTTCATATATGTGTATAACATGGACCATAGCAATCACACATTCCGCCTCTATCAACCTTTATGAACAAAGGATATGGAGAGTATATGCCTATACACTATTACAAATATGTGCTATGGACATGAGCCAATGATAGTGTTACCACCTGCCCCACTTTGCGAGGGACAGTCCCTCTTTGGGCAGTTGTGTCCTGACCAAATATATTAAACGTGGCAAATGTCCTGGGATTGTAGGACATAATTAACCAGTTTACTGTGTAATTTAATTTAATCCTGATTTATGCTTGGGATTAACTCTAACCTGTGGAGCTTGTTTAACTTGCTTACTTATGTAATCTCTGTAAATAGTCTGTTTGTAATATGTGATGCTGGTATTATGTAATGCTGTATCTGCTTACCCTTGAAGCTTTTCTCCCCGGGCCTCCGCTGAAAATGGACATGCATCCAGTTGGACTATCCCAATCAACAAATGTAAAATAAAAATAAAAATAAATAAAAATTATGTCCCGTATGTAATGTAATAGTTGCATACAATAGTTCTTTCTGTATCTAAAATACCTACATGTTACAAGAAACAGGATAAGCAGCTAAAGTGCTACAAGAATAAGCTTATATTTAGGCAAGAAAGGAAAGTTCTATCCGTTGTACTGACCATGGGTTTGTGTCGGCCTGTAAATTCTGATGTGTGTCCCGAAAATGTCCCACTATGGCCATATGAAAAGGTGGCAACCCTAGCCAAAGAGGGTCAGTCACCAACACAACTACAATGACTGCAAATACCTATGACAGAAATACACAGCTTTCTTGTATCAACACTTTATTACATTCTGATGTATTTCCTAAGGGATTCAAGGACTAACATCACCTGCATGCTATACAGGAACCACATAACGGTGCCTTAATGAATCAGCCTGCAATTACCATAGTATTAGTCCACTAAAGGATAGGTGTTCAAATAGGGAAGGAACCCTCATGCACATATTGATTATGTATAAAAGCAGTTCCTACACACCTGCATCTGCTATGCACACCCAACATCACCCCCACACCCAAAGAAATTACAATACAAACTGTAATAACATCACAGATCATTCACTCACTGTACGACATCTGCAGAAGCCTTAACATACCTTGTCAGAGACACACTAACATGGCCCTATATGAAACAGTTGCTGTTATACAATGGAACAGTTGCACTAATCCCGTTTCAGAGGGTTGTGTGTACACCGGGATGTGTTAGCAATTACTGAGTAACAGTACAGTATGCTACACTTGTACACCAAATCAAGGATGTCTGGTGAGCACACTGTAAACCACATAACAGTTCATGCATAGTCATACAGCCTTGAGCTGCCCAAACATCCTTGCCAAACTTAAACATCTGCAGAAGTATCAGGTACAAACAAACCCTGCATAAGTAGCAATGTTCTGAAATATAACAGCTGTACTCACATGTAGAATAAAATCGTCTAGCCATTACACACAATCCACGGGAGTCATGAAGCTAATATATCTCTGTCTGTCTCCATATAGTGTTGAAATATATCAAAAACAACACACCCAGGCCATCTTCCTTGAAGGTAATGCAAACGGACAATGCCCAGAAGGAATACTCAGTTATACACCACTGTTGCCATGGTATCGGCTAATGGAGTAGCTGCACCGCTGATGTGCATCTAATTAACTACTTAGGAACACCAATTGGTGGTCAGGATACCACATGTTACCGATATTTATCTAGAAAAGGATGGGTTATCACACATTCATACCATCCGTATATACCAGCAGAACATTACAAAGAAGAGTGAAACACAAACTGAAAAGGATTGAATCAACAGTTAACGACACCTCAGGTTACTAATAAGGTATGTAGAACAGTCAGTATGTCTGTGTATTCAGTACCTTTTCTGTAGTATTTAAAGTGCACGCAATCCATATAGTGGAAACAGTTATCTTGTAGTGATGTATTGTTGAGCACAGTAACGCTTGTAGTATTTGTGTGTACTGCTGTAGGTCACAAGGCAAGCACCGCATACACCACAAGGGATGCTATATAAGGGCTTTGAACAGAAATATTCCTCACCAGCCGCTATCAGTGGTAGGGCTGGTCCAACAAGTATGTGCTATAACAGGGAATAGTATATGTTGATATATTGTAATGGTAGCCATATGTATGGGTGTATTACTGAGAATAACATGCCGAAGGTTGGACCACTGTGCAATTATGATTTGCTTTGTAGGATATTGTGCCAATAACTGTGTAATGTACAGTATTGTAGGCAGATATGTATTACAAGTTACATAGCCTTACTGTTATGTTAGGCAAACATTAGTTATGTCTGTTGGCATTTACAATACACAATAACAGGATACATATGTCTTTTAGTCACCTGACAGTTTATCAGCATGATAGCAAAGTAAAATGGAAGAGCTAGTTAACTATCCATGCACATAAGACATGTAATATGTGCAAAGGTAGGTACTAGGCTGTTTTACCAAGGGTACTTATAAGCCTAGCTAGAGTGTGTTAGCTTTTGCCACCCCCATAGGTTAGTTCCCTGTGCCTCTGAACGGCAGAGCCATTAGTTCCCTGTGCCTCTGTCCAGCAGAGCCACTGCAGTGATCCCTGGGGTACATGTCTGTCTCCCATCCACACGTCAAGGTTTCCTTTTAAGAGAGCTAGTGAGGGGCCCTGCCTGATGTACATTGGAATCATGTTCCAAAGCATGGGGGGTGTCCGGGTCAGGAATCTATCCGTCCAGCATGTCCTATTCATCGTTGTGGTTAGGTGTATATCTCTAGAGCATGTGGCTCTCAGGGACCTCTGTTTAAGTGGAGCATATCCAGCAACACTGAGTTGGACATGGGCCTTGTATGTTAAGCAGAGATCACCTGTAAGTATGCAGTATGCAACAGAGTGCAGCTGGAGTTTTTTAGGTTGGGCTGCATAGGTCATCTGTTTGAGGTCAGTAATCCTCTTGGTGTGGTACTGTTGTGGGCTTCCAAGCTGTTGCAGTTATCTTGTAAGGTATATCCAAAATGGGGTGTTGTATCCTTTAATGGGTCTAATATGTAATGAGTAGAGTCACAATGGCCTTCTTTGATCTGGATGCGAACCCATTAGAGATTAGGGGGGCCATGTAGAAGGATATTCTAACCACCATGTCATTATGGGTATCGAAGGAGATATTGCTATCTACTGGGGTTCACAGATCCCTTATTACATTTTCTGTATGTAGGGGACTAGCACCTATGTGGTAGTCCACGGGTAATTAGTTATATCCAAAGGGGATGGCTACGCACTTTTAGGCATTCAGCTTGACGCCATGATATTCACACCAGGTATCCATTACAGTGCAACCCTTCCAGAAGGTGTCTGTAACAGCTGGGGAAACAATTATGTCCCCTAGTTTGCAGTCATCTGCAAACCTTTTCAGTCAAAGCCCTCCTGTGCTTGTCTGTATGTCAGAGAATTATATACCGAACATGAGGAGTCCTAGGACTGAGCCCTGGGGGACACCACTTGTAACTGGTATACAGTCGGACCTAGGGTATGCAACTCCCATTGTGTGGGTTCTGTCTGTGAGCAACTTTGCAAATCATCACATGACATAGGGGTTAATGTTCAGGCGGATGGGAATGTTGATAATACCAGAATGAGGAATGGTGTTGAAAGTCTATGACAGATCTAGGTAGGCTAGACCTCCTTACTCTCATCTAATGCCTTGGTAACTGTCTATAAGAAGTCCACCAGGTTTAGGAGGCATGTTCTGCCCTTAACAATGCCAACTGGGAGGGGGTCAAAGGTTTGGAGGTACCCAATGTCTCTGTGACTGAGATCCATGATGTGCTCCATAGCCATGCAGACCAGGCTAGTCAGGCCTATAGGGCAATAGGTCCCGTGGTCCGTCGTCGCACCACCTTTGTGGAGTGGGATAACTGTTGCTGTGTGCCATTCAGGGGGCACTTAGCCTGATGTGAGGCTATTATTGAACATGGTGTGCAGGTGGGAAGCCAGTACGTTCTGAAGTTTGCAGCCTGGGATGTTGTTCGGTCCCATGGATGATGTGATATTGGCTTTAGAGTGTGCAGCTTTGAGAGGGAGGGGAGAAAGGTAGCACTGAACCTATCTGCCAGGATGTTGCCAATATCAGCTGGTTCTGTAATGTTTGTGCCTTTGTGCTATAACTCAGAGCAGATTTGATTGTTGACATCGAGATATGTGACATAGCTATAAAATGCTTTGTGGTTGTTGTTGGAATTAGTGGCAGTTTTCTTTTAGCTAGCTTTGTAGGATCTTATAAGGGATCTCACCTTCTTACTGAGGCTGACCAGGGAGCTCCTCCACGCATGGGATTGTACTCTCATTTGCAACAGTTTCTTCCTCCTGTAGTACAGTTTGTTTATGGCAGTGTACCACCAGATTCTTCTTCTTCTTCTTTTGGCTGCTCCCATCAGGGGTCAACACAGCAGATCAACTGTTTCCATTTCTTCATGTCCTCTGCATCTTGCTCTGTCACACCAACCACCTGCATGTCCTCTCTCACCACATCCATAAACCTTATCTTAGGCCTTCCTCTTTTCCTGTTACCTGGCAGCTTCATTCTTAGCATCTTTTTCCCAATATACTCTGCATCCCTCCTCAGCACATTTCCAAACCAACGTAATCTTGCCTCTCAGGCTTTGTCTCCAAACCTTCCAACCTGGGCTGACCCTCTAATATACTTATTCCTAATCCTGTCCATCCTCATCAAACCCAGTACAAATCTTAACATTTTCAACTCTGCCACGTCAAGCTCTGACTCCTGCCTTTTTGTCAATGCCACTATCTCCAACCCATATAACATAGCTAGTCTCACTACCCTATTGTAGACTTTCCCTTTCACTCTTACTGGTACTCGTCTGTCACAAATCACTCCTGACACTCTTCTACACCCACTCCATCCTGCCTGTACTCTCTTCTTCACCTCTCTTCCACACTCACCATAACTCTGAAATGTTGATCCCAAGTATTTAAACTCATCCACCTTTGCCACCTCTACTCCCTGCATCCTCACCATTCCTCTATCCTCCCTCTCATTCACACACACATATATTCTGTCTTAGTCCTGCTGACCTTCATTCCTCTTCACTCTAGAGCATATCACCACATCTCCAGGGTCTCCTCCACCTGTTCCCTACTCTCACTACAGATTAAAATGTCATCTACAAACATCATAGTCCACGGGGACTCCTGCCTGATCTCGTCTGTCAAACTGTCCATCACCATTACAAATAGGAAAGGGCTCAGAGCTGAATCTTTATGTAATTCCACCTTAAACGCATCTGTCACTCCGACTGCAGACCTCACCTCTGTCACACTACCCTCATACATATCCTGTACCACTCTTACATACTTCTCTTATACTCCCGGCTTCCTCATACCTTCCAAAAAAAAAAAAAAAAAATTTCATCTGCTTTTACTGTACTTGTGTTTGTACCTACTTCATTTTACTTTTGCATAATCTTAAAAATACTCAATTGTATTTATTACTGCTTGGTGTAACTCATTCTAAGCCTTTTGGTTTAAACACTTGGGCTTCGGATCAGTTGTTTTGCACTGAGAGGGTTTGTGGTCTGCACTGTTGTGGCAGAACAGGTAGCTTACATCCTTCTAGGTTGGGAACTGCTGATTGAGGGCTCAGTGTCTGTTATTCTAAAAGTGTATTAATTCTGGTTTAAGCACTTGGGCTTTCAGGCCAGTTATTTTACATTAAGAGGGTTCGTGGTCTGCACTCTTGTGGGAGGATAGGCTGGACTCTGCCCTTCTGAGCTGGGAATTTCTGGTTAAAGGCTTATAGTGCATGCATATCTGAACTGCTTCTTACTGAAGTTGGTGCACCTTGTTTGCTGTGGCATAGACTGGATTCAGGCCTGCTGGATCTAGCTTTGTTTTTGTAATTTGAGCACTAATCCAGACATTCTCTAAAGTATTCAATTGTATTTATTACTGCTTGGTTGTAACTTGATTAAAGTGTAGCTATCATTCTAAGTCTTTTGGATTAAGCACTTGGGCTTCAGACCAGTTGTTTTACATTAGGAAGGTTTGTGGCAAGCACTGTGGTGGCAGGACAGGTAGCTTTCATCCTTCTAAGTTGGGAACTGCTGATTGAGAGCCCAGTGTCCAAGTGTATTAGTTCTGGTTTAGGCACTTGGGCTTCAGGCCAGTTATTTTACATTAAGAAGGTTCGTGGTCTGCACTCTTGTGGGAGAAGAGGCTGGACTCTGCCCTTCTGAGCTGGGAATTTCTGGTTAAAGGTTTATAGTGCCTGAATATTTGAACTGTATCTTACTGAAATTGGTACACCTTGTTTGCTCTAGCATAGACTAGATCCAGGCCTGCTGAATATAGCTTTGTTTATATGCTTGTTGTTTGTTTGCTTGTTATTTTCCTGGAAGCTAATTAAACCTAATACGCGGCTTCTCAGCACTTCTGTGGATCACTAGTGATATCTGCATTGCTTACTGTACTTATTTCCTTGTTTCACTTGAAAGAAAGTTACTGCTTGTCGTTTTTGCATTTAGTTACTTGTAACACATTGCACTCAAGTTACCTGGCACTTGCTCACTAAAGCAATTATATAAGTCAGCACTAAAAATTAAAAGCACTACACCCTCACTCCCCACTGGCCCTTGTTTTCAATTATTAAGGAATTCCCAATATTATTCTAGCATGTCCAAAGGTCAGTTGTCAATCTCCTCTCCGGTCCAGCTGGTGAATCTGGGAGTCTTGAGGCAATGTTATAACTGCCTCATGTACACAGACAACCCTCTCCTCCTCCCACATAGCACAAATACTTGCAAGAGATGCAGCTATTTAGCCAAACTGGAAGCTGAGCTCTCTCAACTCAGGACTGGCAAGACCAGACAGGAGGAGAAGGCAACTACACACACCACAAAACCAGCCTCACATAATGCTACCACACCACTGAATCAAACATATAAACACACAAACACATACTCGGAGGCTCTGAGTAAAAATTTACCTAAACAGCAGAGGCCTCCAAAGCAGACACCCAAACAACTGCTACCTCAAGACACCCCACAAGCAACACATAAACCACAAAAGCAGTGTGTAAAGCAGTCACAGCCCTTAAGGCCAAATACAACACCGAACATACGTGTCATAGGTGACTCCATAGTCAGACACACTGACGTCCCACTCACCAGGCTGAACAAGGAGAGGGCAACAGTAAGCTGCCTATCAGGCTAGAATCCGCCACATAACACAAGCACTCGGGTCACTCCACGGCAAATACAAATATGACACAGTCATTGTCCATGCTGGTGTGAATGACCTGAGACGTACCTCCCTGGACTACATGAAAAGAGACATAGAGGAGCTCTCTGATTATGTAGCCCAGGCAGGTATGACCCTGACCCTGAGCAGTATCCTTCCTTCACCAAGAATGATGCCACAATATAGAGACAAGATGATCAGCTTTAACAATTGGCTTAATGTCTGGTGTCATTCAAAGGGGATCCAGTGTTTGTCTGCCTGGGATGACATGCTTGACAAGCCACACTGATTCGCAAGGGACGGCTTGCACCTGTCACCCCTGGGATTCTGGATATTGGCTAAGGCTCTTGCCACCCCATAGTGCCTTTTTAGGCAAGGCTCAAATTCTAAACCTACCACCCTAGAAAACAAAAATGGGAAGAAACTGAGGGTAATGCTGCTCAATGCCAGAAGTCTAAATCTCAAAATGCACGCACTCGAGGCCCTTCTCAGTATGGAGAACATCGATGTCTGTGCTGTAACTGAAACCTGGTTCAAGGCTCCTGAGAGCACCCAGCACTATTAGGTTTTACCTCATATCATGCTCCAGCCCCAAAACCTGGACCACACCACAAAAGGAGGGTGTATCCATATTCATAAAGGATACCCACACCTCCAGGTTGGTGGCAATGCAAAGCTTTGGAAACCATCCAGGTGCAACTAACCATAGGCAAAACTGCTCTACAAATTGTAGCATGCTACAGGCCACCCTCTCAAACTCAGGAACCCCACACAGCCTTCCTGAAGACACTGGAGGGTATAAATGTATCTCCAAACACCATCATATTGGGTGACTTCAACTACCCGAATATAGACTGGGAACATTACTCAAGCCCTAACTTTCTAGCCCAACGGTTCCTGGAGTTCATAAATTCAAATGCCATGGAACAGCTAGTCACTGTTCCCACGAGAGGAGAAAATATACTAGATCTCATTATCACAAACATGGAGACAAAATGCTCCACACGAAGTATATCCCTCATTGGTGGGTTCTGCTCATACACTAATCTCACTGGAAATCCACATAGCGCCGCCACCCCAAACAAAAAGACCACAGTGAAGAACTTCTAAAGCAAACTTCACACTACTCAAGACTGGTGTGGTGTCCTTCAAGGCCCCTGAGCCAGTGGAAACCACAACCCAAGCTGCAGAAGCCCTTACAAATGCCTTCTATGAACACCTCCAGGACTGCATGGAGCAGGCAATCCCAAATAAAACCAAGACTCTTTCCACAAAGGGCAAACGTCCAGTCTGGTGGACCCCAGCCATTAACAAACTTTACAATAAGAGGAGAAAGCTATTACATGATAGAACAAAATCCATAAAGGGAAGTCACCCCTGATCATTATTAGTAAAAAATATGAGCACTCATAAAATCAACTAAGGCCAATTTTGAGAGAAAAATTGCCATGGATTCAAAGGACAATCATAAGGCCTTTTTCAGCTATGTTAGGAACCTGGGTGGAAACTCCCAGATATGCTCAGAATTAGTCCAAAATGATACAAAAATCACTGAACCCACAGACATTGCCAACATACTGGCAGACAGGTTCAGTGCAAACTTCACCCCCTCCCCCTAAAGGAGAGATAACTATCCCAGCAGAGTGTAGCCTCCCAGACATCTCAAATGCGCAGGTGAAAGCTGCTCTCTCTAAAGCTAAAAACACAGCATCAATGGGACCAGATGGTGTCCCCGGCTGTGTGCTACATGAGCTAAATGAGGAATTAAACCCGCACATAAGGCACCTGTTTAATCTCAGCCTTACCACAGGATACGTGCCCAAGGAGTGGCGTACGGCAACTGTGGTCCCACTCCACAAAGGCGGTGCCTCTACGGACCCTGGTAATTACCGCCCCATAAGCTTAACAGGTCTAGTCTGCAAAGTTATGGAGAGGATCATAATGGAGCTCATAAACAAAGATATAGGGGACTTGCAGACATTGGACCCGACCCAGTTTGACTTCTTCAAGGGAAGATCATGCCTTTTGAACTTGGTCGACTTCTTCGAAACAGTCACCAAGGCCATTGATGAGGGAAAGGCAGTCCATACAGCCTACCTTGACCTTGCAAAGGCTTTCAACACAATACCCCACTCGGGTATTGTAGAAAAACTTACCAGCTTAAATGTAAACCCATATGTCACAAGATGGGTTGCAAACTGGCTTAAGGACAGAACCCACAGGGTTAGAGTTGCTGGCGCTATGTCAGACTCCAAGCCGGTCACAAGTGGTGTCCCACAGGGCTCGGTCCTTGGCCCCCTATTGTTCGGCATCTACTTCTCAGAAGTACAGGCCAACATGGGAGGACTTTGGCTGACAAAGTTTGCAGACGACTGCAAACTGAGCGCCATAGTGGAAAGTGCATCGGACACGGATATTCTTCACAAGGGACTCACAGAAACAGATAACTGGTGCCAGAGCCATGGCCTGAAGTTAAATGCCAAAAAATGTATAGTCTTACCCTTCGGGAAAAACAAGGTAACCCCAAGCTACCATATAGGTGGCAATCCACTAAGCACAGAAGAGGTTATCAGGGACTTGGGGACCCAGGTTGACAGTGGCCTTTCTTTTGACACTCACATTGCTAAAGTGGTTAGAAAGACCTTCTACATTGCCCACCTGATCATGAAGGGATTCACATCCAGATCTAGTGAGGTCATTGTTCTCCTGTACTCTTCACTTATCAGACCAATGATCGAGTACAATGCCCCATTCGGGATGTATCTCACCTGACATCTGCAGCAATTGGAGAGACCCCAAAAGTTTCTCACCAAAAGGATAAAGGGACTCCAAAATCTGTCATATGCTGCCAGATTGAAGAAACTCCAGCTCTATTCAGTCACATACCGTCTGCTCAGAGGTGACATGTGCCTGACATACAAGGCCATGTCCAACCCGGAATTAATGGACATGCTCCACCTCAAAAAATCCAAATCCACCAAAACCACTAGAGCAAGCGACTTAAACCTTAGTACGGATAAAAATAGGACGTGCTGGAGGGATAGATTTATCACTCAGAGACTCCCTATGCTGTGGAATAAAATCCCGGTCCATGTGAGGCAGAGCACCTTGCTGGCTCTGTTCAAGAGAAATCTTGACCTGTGGATGGGAGATCGTAGGTTTACCCTGGGAATCATCTCTGTGTCACTGCTGGACAGAGGCACAACAAACTAATGGGCACAGTATTTTTTCATATAAGGGGTGGCGTAAGCCACAAAAATTTGGGCTAGGCTTATAAATGCCTTAGGGCAGATAGCCTAGTATAAACCTATGAACCTATGAACCTATACAATACCACAACTCCTCTCTAGGCACCTTGTCATATGCTTTCTCTAAATTCACAAAGACACAATGCAACTCCTTCTGACATTCTCCGTACTTCTCCATCAACATTTTCAAAGCAAACATTGCATCAGTAGTGCTCTTTCCTGGCTTGAAACCATACTGCTGATCACTAATCATCACCTCCCGACCAACAGATTAGTTTCCTTAATTAGGAGTATAGCATCTTGGTTCTGTTTGGGATAGCACAATCCATGCCCTTGTGTAAGTGCTTATAGAGTGCATTTGTGTAGGATTCAGCAGTTGTAACAGTATTATCTGCATGGGTGTCATGACGTTCACCACATCTGTCTTAAGCAGCATGACGTTGGCTTTGTAGACATATTATACTGTGGTTCCCTTAATGGGTAGTGGGGGCGGGATGTGGATATCAATGGTGTTCAGCTCATGGTTGGATCGGATCAATGAGGAGTTGATTTCACGTATGGAGCACAGGTCACTCATGTTGGTAATGCCTAGGTCTAGGATATTGTTGCCCTGGTGGGTGTGTGGATATGTTGATTCAGGGCATTGGTGTTTATGAATTCCAGAAAGCATTGAGCTAATGAGTTGGTACACAAGTAGTTTTCCATGTTAATGGTGAGGTAGATTCAGTGAGACTATGTGATGAGTGTGGTGCGAATGTTTACCTTCTCCACATGACTTTCAGGGTCAGGTTTGGTTGGAGAGAGCTTTACCTCCAGTTTGGCTAGATGAGTGCATCTCTCACAGGTTGTAGAGTTGGGTGACAGGCAGAGAGGCTTGTCTGTGTACATGAGGCAATGTGTACATTGCCTCAAGATGTCCAGATTCAGCAGATAGACAGGTGAGAACACTGGCAGTTGACTCTTGGACATGCCTGAATATAGAACTACTTTCCCCTAGATAAGTGAGGAAAGTGAGTACAAAAGCTATTTTACTCTAAGCAAGTGAGAAAAGTATGTACAAAACCTGTTTACCTCTAGGTAATGAGGAAGATTGAGTGCTATAGTAATTATTAGCTTACTTAGTGCTTACAAGTTCTGAATAAGTGCTGAGCATGAATAAGCAATCCAGATAGGGTCTTGGATAACATAAACACATGCCCCTCCCCAACAGGTACACAAGCATAAATCCATGTACACCACAGGGCCCCTGTACTCACAACTATGCAGGTACAAGCTACACTCAGGCTGCATGGGACCTGTCCACATCACAGGTTGTGTCATACACATATGGCAAAACAAGATACACTCCACATACACATCATGTAAAACATAGCTCCATGTCAGGCTAGGTATCACAACCCACAAAGGGGGAGACGCCACTGATAATGGGAAGTACTGTACTACTACCCTGCTGAGCCTGGTCTGGAAGGCCATGAACCTTGATCAGATAATTGATGTCAGCAGTAAAGATGTAGATGACAGTAAGGTTGATGTCACACTGCATATCATAACCTTGCCAGGTCATGGGACATCATCACCCATACTGTGTGCCACCTACACTCAGTATACTAGATGCACAGTCCTATGTCTCAGGAGTGTTTTGCAATGGGACTGCTGGCAGAACCAACACTACAGACGGTGTCTGAATAATACATGCTCATCACACCAGTGGCAGCTACAGTATGACAGGGTTAATGAATTTTATTCCCCCTCATTGTAGTCCATACCTCACAGACAACCAGAAGGCATCTGCCTAATGAAGTATGTGAATGACTATGACCTAGGAGCAATAGCCATCTCAGGATTGTTGTGGACAACATACAGAAGGGGCTTTGTGGGTGAGGTGTGTGAGACATATGGCCACAATCTGACAGCTACATATTGCATTGTCACCCCTATGTTAATAACCCTGTACCCATTAACTACCACCTAGGCAGCGGTCAACATAATGTACACTTGTGTGTAAGGGATGCAGCTGGGCAGTTGTCTTTCCTGTGATAGCTACGTCATGACACCTGTCAGGTAGTCATATGTGGTAACCCTAATAATGACAGGGTACCATCCATGAATTTAGAGATTATTGTCCAGCCATACACAACACTCAAGTGACGATTATCAGATCACATATTTCCTTCAAGGGGTATTGGCCATGTGCAGATGGCCTACACCAGCCTTCCCATTCCCCATCTCCACTATGTAGCATAATGCATACCTTGAATAACTCTATGTCCAACCCAGTGATGTTGGACATGCTACACGTACACATCCTGATCTCAAACACATACTTCATGGATATCCACCTTCCACATGCTGGACAGATCCTTGTCCCATACACTTTACATAATCCTGCCATACTATGCATTCCTGTCTGTGAAAGCTGCACATTGCTCCCCTCTAAGACATGGTGTGATGACCGCATGGTAAATGTATCATTAACCCTGTGGATCAGTAATGTGGTACTGCTCCACCTGGCCCCACAGACCTGCCTGGCAGCTACTGCCAGGTAACCTTTCATCCTAGATTCATACATGGCCCATGGCATATAGCCCACTAGCTGACTTTGACTGTGCATGCTATAGTTGATATCCATCCCTGCAAATACCATCTGGCTAGCCAGAGTCCCATGTGTATCACATGTGCAGCACAGATGATACATGGCAGGATGTTGAATTGCTGTACAGTGCCGTGTAGTTGTATATGGCAGAACACATACATGTAAAACCTTATGTGAGCAAGTCTGCAGGGTCACAGGTCATGTCTGTTAAGGCAGTGTAAGTCCTTATATGTGACATATACACAACATCACGGTTGACTGCGTTAATGTGGACACATCCAGCCATGTGCTGATAGGTAGGAACACCAGTACATGCAAACAGACATCCTTACATTATGACAGCATCCACATGGAGTATGAGCAATGTAATCAGGTGACACACACATTTATATATGGTGATAATATCTACTCACCATTGAGTGTCATGTGTGTGACACAAACACGTCAGTGTCATGTAGGTTTGCAAATACAACTATTTAAACATAATAAATGCAATACACCTGTATGTTCAGCTGTAGCTTTGTATGTCTCTGTGAGTTACTGTGACCTGTCTCCATCATTATGTCTTCCAGGTATGCTACATGCAAGGTACCCCCTTTTACCCACTTGGAGGATTAGGCCCTCATCCCATACCTACTTGACAATCATGATATCCTGTTCAGCCATGTGCCACAGGATGCACAGCAGCAGGATGCCCTGTGGATTAAACTTCGCAGGAGGGTTAATGATGTGGGTGGCCACAACCGTACATACCAGCAGGTGCGCAGACACTGTACAGACCTCATTAGATGGGCGAAACAGCATGCAAATGCAATCACCAGAATACAAGGTGCAAAAGGAGGTGGACCACCAACCCAGGCCCCACTCACATGTACCGAGGCACTACTGGCCAACCTGAGGACATCTGCAGAACCACATCCACAAGCCTTAGCCGATATTGTGGAGGTGGGTGTCTCTCAACCACTGAGCCTGGAGTTACCAGGTAAGTCAGTACTGCACCTATAACAACTATATTCCATATAGTTGCATATGTCACTGTACAATATGTAATGTAACATCATATGCAAGGCATGTACACACACATGCCGCATACTATAATATGCTACTCTGTGTATGCACACATATGCATACACCATAGCATAGTCTAATGTACTGGTGTATGTGTTATGCACATTGCACCCTGCAGCCATTATACAGGCATGGATAATGCTCATAATGCTGTGTTACTTCTATTTAGGTACCTCTAGCATTCTGCTGCAACAGCAACCCATTACAGGTGAGACTGTTATTATTTATCAGGAATCATAATGCACAGATTTATCTGCCATGTGGCCATTTACAACATGTACACATAATGTATGGTCCTGTCACAATATACAGGTCGGACCTGCAATGCATCACAATGCCTACCCATGTGCAACACTTGCAAACTATGTGAATCATCTCACCGACATGAATCCTCACAAACTGTCATTGCCAGATGTGTGGACAGCTGTGCATACAATGGTGGAGATGATGTTCACTGTAGGGGCATGTACTACAGATCAGAACTACGCATGTGAGGAATACAAACAGTACTATACATTGGGCTGCAGTATGGCCAGCCCACAGGATTCACTGGTGTGAATCATAGCCCTGCTATGAATGTCACACAATGTGATGTGCTATCTTGACATGTCCATGACATCTAGTGGCTTGGCTGCAACACTGCCTACCTAACCTGAAAACATACCCCACATACCACCCTTTGTCTGCATAACTCTGTTGTTAGTGGAGCATATGACATCTATGGGTGTATGCCATATGGGACAACACAGACATGTGAAATAGATGCCCGTCACAATAATTTGGCCAACACATGTACACTCATGGCCATGGAGGATGGCCAGAGACATGGAGCAACACACACAGTAGATGTGATGTGCTTGTGTGTACACCCTGTCGTACAATGGCTACACATGGTCCAACTATGGCCTTTGTGTAATGGTTATATTGTAGATGTGGAACACTGTCTTGTGTAACAACAGTAACTGCATGTTGGTCATTATGTTCTGCTGTCCTCCTTCAGGTCTAATTGCACGTGCCGGTGGATGTCAGTGTTTGCAGTTAGTGCCCCATATGTCAATGTGGACTACTCATAGGTATGTATGAATATACCAGCATGCACCATGTAGCTGCCACACATCAGTGAGAAAGTCCTACGTTACAAACACTTCTACTGATCCAAGAGCATGGTAGCTGGGTATTAAGCTACTGTAGCTACAGACGTGACATCCATAAAGGGTGACATCACAGGTACAGTTACATGGAGTGGTGAGGTAAGAGAGTGGTCTAGCTGATTATAAGGGTAGAGGCCAGTGGGAAGTGTGATGCCTCATTGGGAATCAGTAATACACGTTCCCATGACAGGATGCCAACACACAACTGCACCCACACACTCAGGTATTGACACACGTATTTAGTGACACAGTAACACACCCACACACTCACAGATTCACCGACACAGTAACACACACTCACACACAGTTGCTACTGGTGAGGTGAGGACCCCTGCCTATGTGCAAATCATCATTATAGTACTGTGCACCTACATGACGTGCCACAGAGAATACACATGTACAGGTAGTCAGTATGGCCTAAGATCGGGGACATCAACATGGATAGTAGATTGCATCACCTGGATGGGGGGAAGGGTCTTATCAGTTCAGTATGGTAACATACATCCTCACCCCAGGGACAAGACAGCCCTACATACAAACACTGGCATTCAGTATTGAATACACCTATGTTACGCACATACAGATACCTCACATGTGTGAGATGCAAGCCCTTGCCTATGTCCTGCTTTCTACATTGCAGTCTGTACAGATGTGTACACTAGTGTACAGGAGGGTGAGTAACAATTGAGATGTATTCCCCACCATACGTGACATATATGGACACACACGCAACCACACATACCAGTACTGTGAATCTCAGACCTGCCTAGCTCATAATATGTATGAGAGATGTGCAGCAGTATTGCACGCTTTACAAACTGTACTGATGCTTCCTGTGGCAACAGTGCTGATAGATGCACAAGGGATGTCTTAACTATTAACAGGTGTCAAGTGATTTACCTTCACTGAAGCTTCCTGTGGCAACAGTGCTGATATATGCACATGGGATGTCTTACCTATTAACAGGTGTCAAGTGATTTACCTTCGCTGATGCATCCTGTCGCAACAGTGCTGATATATGCACACGGGATGTCTTAACTATTAGCAGGTGTCAAGTGATTTACTTTCGCTCTCACCCTGACTGCTGTCTAAGTTCTGTGTTATGTCCTTCAACTAATGAAACCATTGCTTACCGGTTGCACAGGTTATTGTAGGACCGCTTGTGACACACCTGTGAGCTGTCTACAGCAAACATCCATCTGCAAAGATGCCCCACCACTTAGTTATTTCCACACATCTGTCCATACCTGAGGTACATCTTTCCGTACATTCAGCATATCACCATATACAGTTGGCAATGTTGAGGCTGCATTGCAACTGAATGATGTACTAGGATACACATCAACTGCATACATCAGCAACTGCATACACATGTTATCTAAATGCACAACACTACGTGTACAGGTGTGTAGGTTCTACAATCCTGTCATTTGGGCATGTTTGTAGGCATTGCAATTGGTGGACATGTGTAATGACATACATGACACATGGACTGTTGTATGATATGATGGGTGTAATGGTTGAACAGTACAGAGGGAATGTTACCTCTGTCAGCATTGATATCACACCTTATGTACTGTTAGCATTCAGCAGCCATGGACCTACATTCCATGTGCATGTGTGTAATGGCTGTAGCCACCTGTTTACACAAAGGACAACAACAGCTATGCTATTTACATGTATGTTGTGTGTGTGTGTGTGTGTGTGTGTGTGTGTGTGTGTGTGTGTGTGTGTGTGTGTGGCATGTACATACCCAGGGCAAGTACATGTATGTCATATCCATACACGAGGGTGTGTACTAGTGTACAGCAATAGTCATCTGCTAATGGTGGAAAGTACCGTGGGCCCCTTGTATGTGTACATATGACCTGGTTACAGACAGTGGTATCATTGCATTGTATTACACATGATGCAACTGTGTCAGTACATGGGTAATCTCTACAGTTGATGTAGAGCTTGGTACAGTATACAGGTCAAGGGTCACATGTTGGTGTACTCTTATATGTCCTACAACATGTATGGATGCGTGTTGATGGTCCAAGGGCATGGTGGTGTCTGAGGTTTATATCCTAGAATGCAGCATGTGACACTGTGTCCTGCACATGACTCATCTGTGATGCCTTTCATAGGGGGACAGGTCAGTACATGTGAGTGGCCTTTATGTATGTGGGGACACCACCTGGAGTGGTCCGTACCTGTATTATGGCCCACATGTCTGGTTCTGAGGTATATGGTGGTAGTGCCAGGTTCTGAAGTATATGGTGGTAGTGCTATTGTGCACTACAGAGCGATCAGCCAGGTGTTACTCACTGCACAGATGTCAGTACTCCCCATTGTTGGATCTACAGTGACCAGATGTGATTATGGACACTACACATCTAGCACTGGTTAGCATAAGAAAACAATGCAGGTGTCCTGTAGGTGTATGGGAGTTATCCTGTGTTTAGGACATTTGCCTTGGAATGGCACTATGTGGGCGGATGCAACTTGGGTATTATCCCCACTCCCTTGAATCATGGATGCATGTGATATGTGTCAAAGGCATGTCTACTGTCAGCCATGTCACCCCAGAATGACAGCAGATGTGTAAAAGACTGGTGTCAAAGAAATGTAGAGTAGCGTTCCTGCTAACAATAACAACTACTAACACCAGAGCCCATTACAATGTGTTCTTTATGTCTACCTGTAATAGCATGGCCACTGTGGCTTTCCGTGTTTAGCATCAGAGTGCATCCCAGTCAGCCCTGTGCTACTAAGAGTATGAGCATGCCCAGTATATCCTTGTGTAGATGAACACATAGTAGTGCATTCTGACCAGCCCTGTGCTACTAAGTGTGTGAGCATGCCCAGTATATCCTTGTGTAGATGGACACATAGTGCATTCCGAACAGCCCTGTGCTACTAAGTGTGTGAGCATGCCCAGTGACAGCTTGTGTCGGTTATGTGCCTCTGTGTATGGGCATGGCCATTGTAACCCTGTATAGTGGTAGTAGTTTTCCATTACACAGATGGGCATACTCCAGGTCAGGATGGATTTCTACTTTAAACATACAGGTTCACAGGTATGTACATCTTAACTGCCAGCATCCCTGTTGATGTCCACATTCCCAGAAGGTCATAATGACAGCCTTGAAATGTGTAGTCTGTGTGGCGCAACTCGTAAGTATGTAGTATTGTAATAGTAATCTTTAAATTGGCTCCACTGGATTGTGTGTGTGTGTGTGTGTGTGTGTGTGTGTGTGTGTGTGTGTGTGTGTGTGTGTGTGTGTGTGTGTGTGTGTGTGTGTGTATGCCTGTCCCCATTTGCCAGAGGACTGTAAATTGCTTTTTGACTGCTCACACTCCATAGAATTTGTATACCCACCTTTGGCAAGGCAGATGATGACACCCATCTATAAATACACCTCTGGGAGTGCTGTGTCCCACTAATCTCGGTAGCACATTCTGTAACTGCATAATGCTGTAGTGTAATAAAGTAGTTAGGTTGGTGTTCTTCTCCCACCCTTGCCATGTGTGTGTGTCCCTGAGGACTGAGTAATGCTTTTAGACTGCTCACACTCCATACATTTCTTACACCCACCTTTGGCAAGGCTGATGATGTCACCCATCTACAAATACACCTCTGGAAGTACTGTGTCCCAGTAATCTTGGTAGCGCATTCTGTAACTGTGTAATGCAGTAGTATAGTAAAGTAGTTAGGTTGGTGTTCTAATCTCAGACATGCCACGTGTTTGTGTGTGTGTGTGTGTGTGTGTGTGTGTGTGTGTGTGTGTGTGTGTGTGTGTGTGTGTGTGTCTGCCTGCATGAGACAAGTACAGTGCTTTGTAGTATTCGCTGCAGCATGTGCCCTAAAAGTGTATTGCTGCAGTGTGATACGGTAGGGGGTTGTATACAGGACATGGCAAGTGTGTGTTAGTCTGTCAGAGCCTGTGTAGAGGTGGCCATGATTGTCTTACCATTGGACATGTTTGGAGCGGGTTTTGTAGTTTTCCTATATGGTATCCATCTTATGACACATTGGCCACCTCATGAGGAGTACAGCTGTCAGTCAGCCACGGGACTGTGTTGGCAAGCCATACCCATACATCTGGCAAAAGGCCTGGCGAACTTAAGTATGCAGCCCTACTAGTACCCGGTATATGTCCCACACCCATGTGCCATACACAAACAAACTTGCCTAGGATATACAACTATGTTGTAGTACCATGCACATTGAGGACAGATAGTAGGCATGGTATGAATGCAGTGGCCTGCAGAGGACATGGCACCCTGTACAGCGGTACAATAGGCACATATATGTGGACATTGTGACTTCACTATGTTCCACACTGAATGCCTGCAACATATGTGGTGCCATCAAATGTGATCCACAAAGGCCAGACAATGCTGTACACATGTGCCCTGTATGGACCCATGCCACTGACACCACGGAATACCTGTATCATACTATCCATGCAGGTGCAGGGCTGACCTGCTCACTATAAGCAGGTTTTGCCACACCAGGCCAGTATTGGCATATCGGGGTATAACAGGCTGTGTGCGCAACATGTATCTGCCAAACCAGGTACACCTGTACATGTCATTGTACAGTATTGTGGGACATGCACATCCCAGGCAATGTCCATGTGAAGGACTATCAGACTCAGACCTGGCATGCATTGCAAAGCTATGGCCCTACACACTGGTAAACAGGATGTCAGGCCAGATAATGCAGTACTCATCTGTGTGGGACATTGCAGACACTACACCCCTGCACTGCTCACCCAGCCTTGTACAGCCATCTTGCACAGCCAAACACTACACATCCATGGAGCAATACATACCTGCATGCCAGTACTGGCACCCTGTGTCTGCATGTGGGTTGTGATGCTCCCAACCACAGGCACTCCCAGTATAAACCTTGTTGGCATACCAACATTTGTCAAGCACTTTCACATGCCCTAGCCCATAGAACCTCCAGATATCCCCATGTGGTGCATGTGGTCCTGTGCATTACTGCAGTGTGGCAAACTAAGTAGTTACATTGTGTATTTCCAGCCCTGGCAAAGGTGTCAATGCGTGTCGATTAGAGAGTGTGGTTGTGGTGACAATGGCATCCATTCACATGGACAGATATGTGCCATACCTAATGTATGTCTACTATATCTGTTGTAGATGTCACTCACTCACCTACACACATGTTCTTACAGCACAGCAACATGTCGCCTTTGTGGCACATGTAGTAATGTCATGCGCATGTAATAGTAATGAGTAGTCAGGGGTTTGAACCCTGTACTGTTCAGCGTGTGGCAGATGATGCTTATGGTTAAGTCTCCAAGCCCTTCCCTGGTGTACATTGCCTGTCCCACCCACACACTCTCTGGTGGATGTGAAGGTGTACACCTGCACAGCAGCAGCATGTGTATTGTAAGTGATGGAAATGGTCAGGTGATGGCCTCTGCACCTATTGCAGTCCTCCTCTAGCTGATTGCATGTGGTACAGTACAGCTGTGATGGTGTTCCCATAGCCATCTGCATGATAAACACAGCACACTATCTAGAGGAACATGTTATTATCTGGCCATGACAGTCACTGTGAGGGGTACCTGGATGTCGTGTTCTGACACAGCATCACAGTTGATATCTGGATGTACCTCAATCATTTTCCACAGTAGGAAATAGCCTAAAGACAGGAGGGTGATGTGCCACACATGACTACAGCATGGAAGTGTAGCTATGCTGCATTGAGACTACTGCCTGTTTAACATGTGTGTGGTGATGGCTATTCTGCATGTTATAATACAGACATGACAGTACTCTGTTTATGAGGGACCCCCATCTGTAGGGCCATCTGTGAACTGGTCAGTGTGTGCAATCATTTGTTTCCTGTGTTACACACTGAACACACATCTGTGCACAGCAGAAGCATGGTGTGAGGATTGCAGACAGTACATGATGATAGGGATGTGTTACTGCCATCACATTCCTGACTGGACATGTATCACATGAGACAGTGGTATGACAGACACTGTGTGGGATTCCCAGTGACAAGCCAATGATGGGAAACTGTTCATAGCTGCGGTCACACGTCTACTACACATAGTACAGTTGGCATGCAGTACATATGCATGTGTTGTGCTCCCTCTGCAAATGTATACCATCTGTTGTGTTGGGTTGCTGGTGATATCTATGCATACTGTCATAGGTAATCCTGTATGCTGTTGTCTATCACTAAGCCATATGTGGGTTTAAAATGCAACACCATAGTCTGAATGGGTTGGGAGGTCCCGGCAGAACCTCCTGTCCCACTTTAGCTGACCATGGCACTGGGCACTAGCACATCTGGGGCCCAGCCATAGACATCAACCTCTGTTAGCTCTGCACCACCTTCTGGTGGTACCACCACTGGGGATGGAGCATGCCCCCCCTGCAAGCGGGACCAGACAGGTACATATCTGCTGTCGTGCGGTCACCGACGTGCTGCGTTGGTGGTTCCCTAAGGGGTTACGAAGCCAGATATGCCAGTTCAAGGGCGGAGTGTCACATTTACAGGGTGATTCTGCCCCTGCTGGACAGCCCCCAGCACTGCCTCCTTTGCAGCTGTGTAGGTGCAGTGGCAGTTGCCCATGGCTGGGGACCTCAGTCCCACTGTTCCCATGGGCTTTTGAATGCAGAAGACCCATCCCCATCCAGGGTGTATCCTCCCAACATGTGTCATATACCAACCCTGTATGCTGTCTTTTCTGTGATCCTACCTATCTTCCACGGCCATACCTACACTCCTTCCCCATCATCTGACCCTCACCTATGGACACATAAGGCCATTCGGCTCCTAGGACAACATATGCTCTATACATAGCTGTCCATTGCATACACGTGCCCACTGGACACATGAAACCCTTGTAATATGCATCACAACATACTCCTGTTATCCTCACCCCTGTCCCTCAGGCACACGATCCTGGTATGCACAACACTCCTACATGGTCCAGGTACACATGATGAGGACAACCCCATTGTACACACAACACTACCGGTCCTTCTATGGTTACCCCATTTACCTTTATCATGATGATGATGTTGCACACAGCACCTTGCAAGAGTACTGTTCACACATAATGATTGGACAGGTACTGTTGTGTTAATGTATATTGCATGCACAGAGTGATGTATATGGCCAATGTACAACTAATTGCATGTATGACTGACACATGTCTGTTTGAGGGAGTCTTGTGATCACATAGAGCAACACCACTACATAATACAGGCATCGCTGGTGTTTTCCTTTCATTCATGTGTAATGCTTTGTTGCCACATGTTATGTTCCTGATACATCTCTTTATATGTATGTACCTATATGCTGGACATAAACACTCACATATACATCTACATGATGGGATACATTCTTATACCGTTGAATGACTGCACTGTATGATATGTCTGTTGTACTGTCCGTTGTCTTTATATCTGCCATGGCGTATTGGTAATACACATTAGCTGTGTGCGCAGGGTCCTGATTCCGACCCTTGCAAAGGACGTTTATTTGGTTGCAGGGCAGAATAAGCCCATTGGATATGGAGGGAGTAAGGTACATTAAAGTAGTTGGGAGTGGGTGTGTATGGGTTTGCATGGTGTTAAGCACTGCTGACGTCTGGTTACAGTGTTTTATGCTCGGTTAGCCTCTACATTGCTTTATCAGTGTAATACTCACGTACTGTAGCCAAACACGCTTACACCAGCTCACTCCCGCACTTGCAAATGCACCGACATTGGTGCTTGCATTTGTCACTCACACCCCTGGGTGGAAGCAAGGACCATAATATTACCTTGTGATGCCTATTACATCGGTCTACATGACTACAGTATCGGGATTGGTTGCCCATTAGGCGATGGCATAGTGTTCAACTGTATGGAATCAGCAGCCTGTCCATTGAATCAATCATATTTGTGTTTACCTCATACAATGTGTTCCCACCTTGTGATGCCTATTACATCGGACTACATGAATACAGTATCAGGAATGGCGTCCTATTAGGCGACAGCATGGCATTCGACTGTATGGAATCAGCGGCCTGTCCAGTGAATCAGTCATATTTGTGTGTTCCTCATACAATCTGCTCCCACCTTGTGATGCCTATCACATGAGTACAGTCATAGCCAGCCTTAGGCATAGTCCAACTAAGCGGCCGACTAGGGCACCGCTTTAGTGGGGGCACTTTATCAGTATTTATTTGGTGTAGGTAGACCAGGATGGGGCCACTGGGTGGTTTTGTGGGTGGTGCCATTGTGCCCTTTGCCTAAGGCACCAGTTGACCTAAGGCCGCTCCTGACTACAGTATCGAGAATAGCTGCCCATTATGCGATGACATGGTGTTCGACTGTACAGAATCAGTGGCCTGTCCAGTGAATTCATCATATTAATTGTGTGTTCCTCATACAATCTGCTCCCACCTTGTGATGCCTATTACATTGGACTACATGACTACAGTATCGAGAATCGCTGCCCATTAGGCGATGGCATGGCATTCGACTGTACAGAATCAGCGACTTGTACAGTGAATTAATCATATTTGTGTGTTCCGTATACAAGCTGCTCCCATCTGGCTGATACATTGGAACTGAGACTCTTCAATACAGACAAGTAGTTTGGTTGTGGGAGCCACATCCGTCAACCACGTCATGCTACCGCATACCTATTATAGGTTTACCACCTTTTCAATTGGCCAAGGTGGGACTTTAGGGTTATCACCTGTCCCACTTTGCGAGGGGACACTGTGAAAATAATCAAGACATAGCAAATGTCCTGCTTACAGGGCATTATTATATTCTACGTTTCATTAATAGGTGCATAAAAGTTATTTTATATATGAAACTTCTATATGTTATGTGAAGTAGCATAAGCAATTCAAATGTAACTAGATTAAGCTTTTATTTGTGCAAATAAGTATAATTCCATACTATGCATGGCTGTAGGTATGTTTTGTCCTAGAAAGTCTGACATTTCTACAGAACATGTCCCACTTTGGCCATTTGGAAAGGTGGCAACCCTATAGGACCTGTATGTAGAGACGTCAGACTTTGCAGGGCAACACATACCCACAGCCAGTAGAAAGGGGAGTACTTCACTATTTTGCCTAAATAAAAGGTTACTCTTGTAGCATTATAGTTGCTTATACTGTTACTTATAACATTTAGGTGTTTTATGTGCAAAATAATTGTTTTATGCAACTATTACAGACAATATAGGTAATCTTTGCCCTAAATCTCAAGACATTTGCCATAATTACAGTTATTTTGCAGGACACAACTGCTCAAAGGGGAGTGTCCCTCGCAAAGGTGGACAAGTGGTAACCCCAACCCTATTATTCTATCAACTTTCTAAGTTAGTCGGCGGAACATGCGCTTTCTCTCACTATCAGACCTCTCATACGAATGGGGAAGAATGAACACTGAATCAGGGACAATGCATAATGACCTCAGGGACACATTTAGAAGGTTGGTGTTATTAACCTGACACACTGATGGACCCAGAGCACATATGTATTTATACACATTGTCTGAGGTACATGCTGTTTAGGACTCTTCCATGTTGTCATTATTCATTACGTGTATTCCGCCACCTTT